>NC_064854.1:41068781-41417531 GCF_024139225.1 Suncus etruscus
TCATATGTGAGACCCAGGGATCAGGTAGGCTTATGAGATCAGCCAAGCTAAGCTGCTATCAAGGAGAACTTTCACTTCTGCCTCTTGAGACTAGAACTTACAAAACCAAATAAATTATTTTCTAAGTTTGAAGAGAATATGAAAGGTTGGGAAATGAGGGTTTTTAATTCCAGGATCCCGAGCCTAAGCCAGAAAGCTTGAATAAAAAACTAGGATTCTTATTTTCTTACTAAGTATAAAGATGCTTGTTAGGATAATCTATCAGGGCCAGAAACATGACACAGCCCCTCTCTAGGACAAATTATGTCCCCCTAAAGGTAAGTACTGACCGAGTAGAGCACAGCTTGGTTATTTCTGATATGCCTATAATGTTGGTTATTTTACTCTAGAAGAGTAAAGAAGAGTTAAAATCCTGTTGTTAGAAGAGACAAGGTAGTTCCCATATTACTGACCTACCATGAAAAATATACATCATAGACTAGAAAGGTGTGGTACCAGGGTAAGGTTTTTGCTTTGTATACAGTGGGCCTTGGCTTGACTTTTTCAGCATCTCATTTGGTCTCCTGAGCACAGAGTCAGGAGTAAGCTCTGTGTGTACCCCATATCAGAAATTAACGAATATAGATGTAAAAACAGACTGAATCATGGATATAACTTAATGGTTCAAATCCAGCAGCTTCCTTCATTTGGCATTATTCATATTATACACACACGCATACACACATGCACACATACATACATACATACATACACGCCCACTCTAAAACAAATAGGACCCTCCCAATTACTCACCAAGACCACCCTGGCAAATGTCTGTGCGTGTGGCTCCAGCGACAATAAACTCAGGACTGGAGCACAATTCCTGAAAGTCACAGGAAAAAAACCACAAATTACAAAGTGACCATGATGGCAAGGATGGCAGTTGGAGTGAAAGATCATTAGAGCCATGAACGTCAGACCCAGAGGTCACCTAAGGGACGGTGAGGATTCTGAAGCCCAGAGAAAGAGACATCCCCCTTCCATCACAGAGGCAAGGGTAGATGACTGGCAGAGCCCATCTCCTGAGACAGTCCTACCACTCTGCACACAGTGTGGGTGTGTGATGTGGAAGAGTGTTAAATAGGGGGAGGGCAGTGAGAAAGGCAAAGGTTAGGATCTCCTGCCCATTCAGACCACAACCCCTGTTTACAAAGAGGACCGTGTCTAGTTACTGTTCCACACACCAACAAATGCTCCCTGCTAATTGGACACTCATTAGATCCATGGCCAGTGATGCACATATATAATCTCTCACACACATATTCTCTCTCACACACTTCCACTCACACTCTCTTTCACTCTCTCTCTCTCTCTCTCTCACACACACACACACACACACTTTCTCTATTTTATGTACACATTTGCAAGCACACAATATTCCATTGTGTCTATGTACAAAGAAACTGTGTTTCTCACAGACACTAAATCACTCTTACACACACACACACACACACACACACACACACACACACACACACACACACACCAGAGCCTTTGTGCTCTGCCATGCTAGTGAACATTCCCCTTTCGGCTGCTTTCCCTTCCTCACGCTGCACCACCTCCTCAACACTCTGAATATTCTTCTCCTTCACAATCTCTTCTAAGAATTCCTGGTCCCTGTTTTCCCCTAAGAATCAGGAAGCCCTGGGCCTAGCTCTTGGCTCTCAGCAATTATTCCATTTCATACAGACAATAATCTGCCCTATACATTCTCTCCTGGTGACATCAGTCCAACTTTAAGTACTGCTTAAAATGCTTTAAGTACCAGCTTTAAATACCAGCTATAGAATACCATGATAGTTCCCAAAGTACTCCCCTGAGCTATATATTCAATTACTCCGTCACACCATTTATGTCATAATGAGCTCATTAGGCTCAGAGCTAAGAAGTTGACCCAGTTCTGGCACTGTTTTGAGTTTGGTTTGGAAGACTGGATGATTCGCAAAGGCCAGAAACCATTTAAACATTCTAGCCACGATGGTGCTAAGTGCCTTATAGGTAGGCAGAGTGTTTGTTTTTCTACAGGATCTTCATTAGCACAATTTCAAATGCCTCCGCCCCAAGAAAAAACAACCACAAAATGCCATGGCTAATGAGCTGTATGAGGTCACAGGAAATTCTCAACTTCACAAGGATATTACAGCTCAGTGTTAGTGCTGAAGAACTTTCCCCAAGTCTGCTCTCCATGACTGACTTCTTTGTTGGGATTCTGAGCAAAGACAGAAAGTTGCTCAGCCCTGAGATGAATTCTAAGGGGCAAATCTCTGAAAACTTGGAGGCTCTCACCTCCTTTGAGTGTTTATTTTTGTTTTGTTTTGTTTTGTTTTGTTTTCTAGCATCTCAAGTATATTCAGGAGACCCAAGGACCCAAACAGTGATTTTCTGCCAACTGGACTGTCATGTCAGTTCAGTGCAAGAGCCTGAGAATTTGATGTTGCTTGAACCCTGTAGTGTTGGGGGTACTAGGACCATCCCAATCATGCTGGGAACCTCTAGCATGATAATACTCAGGGGACTCAGGGGACTCTGTGGCTCTAAGAATCCAACTAAGATGAGAGAGCACCAGACATGTGCCCTATCCCCTGTGCTACCTCCCAGCCCCACCTCTCACAGTTTGAATATGATTTTTTTCCTTAGATAATTATCATGTCTTTTTAGTCATAAAGTTTATTCTTACTCAGGTCAGGATCTCAAAACACTTCATAAATGACCTGTCACTCAAGATTCATTTCAACTCTAATGAATGGGCAGGAAGGAAAGAAGGTGTCTGTAGGAATGCAAGGTAGGAAATGATTCAGGCCACACATTCTGGGTGACAATGGTCATTCCTCAAGATGCTAAAGCGTGTCCATGAATCCTGGTCTGGAATTTCAAGAGTTATGACTGTGAGCTTCAAGAAAATGTATCTTCTTCTTTATCATCTACATGACTTGTGGCCACACAAGCCTTCCAGTGTGCCTCTCAATATCTGGCCCCCTTTAACTTTTCCTCTCACTGCTCTGTGTTCCCACAATATTTTCTCTATGAATTCTGGTAGACTGCTGTCTTCCTTTTTTTTTTTTTTTTTTTTTTTTGGTTTTTGGGTCACACCTGGCTGCACGCAGGGGGTTACTCCTGGCTCTGTGCTCAGAAATTGCTTCTAGCAGGCTCAGGGGGCCATATGGAATGCCGGGATTCAAATCATCATCTGTCCAGGATCAGCTGCATGCAAGGTAAATGCCCTACCACTGTGCTATTTCTTTGACCCTAGACTGCTGACTTGTAACCCAACTGTCTTGAATCAGCTTCCACAGTCAGCATCTATGCTCGTACACATGCCTTCTTGTTCTCTATTCCCATCAGTTTCTTTTACCACCACCCAAGAATGCCAAAACCAAACACTGCCCCACTGTGAGAGCTTAGTTTAACTGCTTCTTCTCTGAAGTCCCAAACTTCTTGTTTACAATTCTATTTCATGCTCTGGATAATCTGTCTTAAGTAATGGATATTGGGGCTGGGGAGATAGCACAAAGGGCAGGAGTGCATGTTGTGCCTACAGAAACCCCAGGTTTGGCACCCATTAATTAATGGTCCCTAAACATCACTAGGAGTAGTTCTTAAGCACATTCAGGTATGCCCCCCACAAAAATAATAATTTAAAAATACACACACCAGGGTCAGAGAGAGAGTACAGGAAATGAAGCCAAGTACCCTGGTTCAAATGCATCTCACTGTGGCCCTTGAGTGCCACCCAGGTCACTACTAAACAAAGAGCTCTGAGCACCGCTAAGTGTGGCCCCAACTTAAAAAATATGAATATGCACTCCATGCTATCTGGATTTGCTTATATTCCAGCTCAGAGTACATTATTTCTCTTCTTGACTTAAAAGAATTTTCATAGTTACCAAAATAAAAACTATTTTTTCAAAATAACAATAACTAGAGATAACTCCTAGAATAGAGTATTTAAAATGTGTCAGGAAAGGTTTTGGAGAGATGGGAGTGGGTACTTGTTTTGCAATTGCTGATCAGGTTTGATTCCAGAACCACCTACAGGCTGCTGAGTGCCTCCATAAATGATTGATTGATTTCTTCTTTCTTTCTCTTTCTTTCTTTTCTTTCTTTCTTTCTTTCTTTTCTTTCTTTCTTTTCTTTCTTTCTTTCTTTCTTTCTTTCTTTCTTTCTTTCTTTCTTTCTTTTCTCTTTCCTTCCTTCCTTCCTTCCTTCCTTCCTTCCTTCCTTCCTTCCTTTCCTTCCTTCCTTCCTTCCTTCCTTTCTTTCTTCTTCTTCCTTTCTTCTTCTTCTTTTTTTTTTTTTTTTTTTGGTTTTTGCGCCATACCCTTTGATGCTCAGGGGTTACTCCTGGCTCTGCACTCATAAATTGCTCCTGGCTTGGGGGACCATATGGGACACCAGGGGATTGAACCACGGTCTGTCCTAGGTCAGCCACATGCAAGACAAACACCCTACTGCTGTGCCAAACCTCCAGCCCCTCTAGGAATGATTTCTGAATTCAGAACACACCACTGTGGCCCAAAATAAAAAAATAAAATAAAATAAAATAAATGAAAGTAATATGTTCCCAGCAAGAATACAGCCAACATGATCCAAACTCCCCCTTCCTCTCAAAAATAAAATTTTAAAAATGTCACACACTGAAAGAACCCCATTTTCTCGTTTAAGTTTCCCAACAACCCAATGAAATAAGTGATGTTATTTTCTTTTTTTTTTTTTTTTTGGTTTTTGGGCCACACCCGGTGACGCTCAGGGGTTACTCCTGGCTATGAGCTCAGAAGTCACTCCTGGCTTGGGGGACCATATGGGACGCCGGGGGATCGAACCGCGGTCCGTCCAAGGCTAGCGCAGGCAAGGCAGGCACCTTACCTCTAGCGCCACCGCCCGGCCCCGTGATGTTATTTTCTATGGATTAATAAATTGAGTCTTGGGAAGCTTAGTAAGTCATTGTGATCTGACTATTTAAAAACAGCAGAAAAATAGAATCCTAATTCACTTACAACCAATGAAGCTCTTTATCACTCAGCTACTGAGTTTGTCCAGTGATCTTTCTCTCCATCAGCTTATATAGATACACACACACACACACACACACACACACACACACACACACACACATACACACACACACACCATCTGGCATCTTCTGATAACCTCAATAATTCAGTAAAATCAAACATTCTAAGTTCATTTATCTGAGAAATAGTGGCATGGAAACCCATCCCTGAGGCCTCACTTCTCAGCCTTGGGTGATACTAGGGATGGTACATGCCACTGAGCTCCATTCTTCTACCACTGGGCTCTGAACTTTCTCACATTTCATCCTTACCCAAAACTGTCAATTACTCAATCCTCAGTGGTCCTTGAATTGGCTATTTTGAGGGTCCTTTTGATGCAATTTGCCTCCCTCCTCTCTTTGCATTTCTCATGAAGATCAATAAATCGCTTAACTGATCAAATATGATATGAGTATATCGTTGGCCGAACTGCACTCAGCAGGCATATCAAGGACCATAGAAGCCTTGATTATGCTTCATGAGAACCCAGAAGACCAAATTCTCCTTTGAAGGTTTTCTCAGAGAAACCTTCTGTACCTGATGGAGCTGGAATGTTTTGTGATCAGATTGCTGTTTTGCCAACTTGAGGGGGGGGAATACCTTGGGATTGTGCAAAGTCAAAAATTTATCCTGAGGGGCCGGAGCGGTGGTGCTAGTGGTAAGGCATCTGTCTTGCCCACGCTAGCCTAGGACGGACTGAGGTTCAATCCCCCAGCATCCCATATGGTCCCCCAAGCCAGGAGCGATTTCTGAGTGCATAGCCAGGAGTAACCCCTGACCCAAACAAACAAAAATTTATCCTGAGAATCTATACTTAACTTCAAGATATTCACTCAAAAGCTACTTCCTTCTCAACCTTTAAAGTATAAACTTCAGAAAGCTTTTGCTCAGCAGTTCAAAAACAGGCAGAAATAGGTGGCAGGGGCAAAATGCCAAATTCTTTTCTTGTAGAAGATATGCACATCTCAAACTTTATTATTGAGCAGGAAAAATAATACACACATCTCATCCCATGTCCAAAAAAAGAGATAAAGATCATCATTTCTGTGAGATCATTCCAACCATGTCTTGGCAGTGGTCTTAAAGCCCTCATATTGGGGCCAGAGTGATAACACAGCAGGTAGGGTGTTTCTCTTGTATGCAGCTGATGTAGGTTTGATCCCCAGCATTCCATATGGTCTCCCAAGCCTGCCAGGAGTGACTTCTTGGTGCAGAGCCAGGAGTAACCCTTAAGTACTGCTGGGTGTGGCCCCAAATCAAAACAAAACAAAACAAAACACACACACACAAACACACACACAAACACACACACACACACACACACACACACACAAAAGGCCTCAGATTAAAGTAAATAAGGATTATCCCTCAAAAATGTACAAAGAGGACCAAAGAGATAGGACAGCAGGAAGGGCACTTGCCTTACATGTGACCAACCCAGATTTAATAGGATTTAATAGGGTTCCCTGGCATGAGATAGGGTTCTCTGACCACCACCAGGAGTGATCCCTTAGCACAGATCCAGGAGTAAGTCCCAAGCATCACCAGGTATAACTCTCTGAAGTCCCCCAAATAGCAAATGATAAATTTAAAAGAACAAAGACCCCCAGGGAGAAAGCTCAATAACAGAGTGTTTTCCTTGCAAGAGTGAAGACCTGGCTTTAAACTCCAGAACTACACAAATTAATTGATTGATTAATTCAAATGGGCAATGTTTAGTTGGCATTTTTTTTTTAGTTAAGATATATTGCTACAGGGGCTGGAGAAATAGTATAATGGGTAGGATGCTTATCTTGCACATGGCCAACTCATTTCCTACACCCCATATAATCCCCTGAGCCAGCCAGGTATGATCTCTGAGTGGGAAGACAGGAGTAAGACCTAAGCACAGCTGGGGTTGGACCCAACAAACAAATAAGAAAAAGGCATATGGATATAATAAGTAAATAGAAGTTTTTCAGCATCACTCTTAATTAGAAAAATGCACAGCATAAGTTACCACCTCACAAGCAGCAGGATGACTACTATCAAAAAAAGAAGCCATATAAATCTTTCAAAGAATCGAAGAAATGGGAATTCTGGTACATTTTTTTTTCTGGAAATGTAAATTGGTGCCGCATTTTTGGAAACCAAAACTGCCTCAATAAATCAAAAATAAAAGTATCATATGATCTAGCAATTCCACATTTGGATTTATACCCAAAAGAATTAAAATCAAAGTCTCAAGGAGACATTTGTACAGCCTTGGTCATGAGAGCATAAACCATATTATCCAGAAAATAGAAGCACATCCAATGTCCTTTGATGGATGAATAGATGTTTTAAATGTGGCCCTTTTCCCTGGAGTGGCTGCGAATGTTAAAGATTTCTTTCATTTTGAGGGTGCAAATTGGTCAGACAGACAACTTTTGAAAATGATAGCTTGAATGTATAGTGTTAGGTAGAACAGATATACAGAACTTAATAACAAAGTGATTTTATTCTTACACATAGCCAAGAACAATTTTATATCTGTGTACCTGGAGGCATCTAAAGAATGGTACCAGACCAAAGAGATGCTCAGTGGGCTAGAATGTCTCTTTTGCATGCAGGCAGCTTGGGTTCAATCACTGGCACAAAAAGGTCTCCTAAATACTGCCTGAAGCAATCCCTGAGCAAAAAGCTAACAACAGCTCCCAACACCACCAGTGTGGCCAAAAAGAAAAATTAGAAATGGGATCCATGATTGTGGTTACAAAAAACCATTGCAGATACTAAGCCAGTAGAGAAAAATTATATATATGGCAGAAAATTCTCCTGTTAAAACCACAATAAAAAGGGGGGGTCAAATAAATGCATATTATTAACAGATAATGCTTCCAGAAAAACTAGTTTAGGAGACAGTTTTCTATAAAGTATAGGTGAAACATTCTATCTTAGATGCATATATACATATGTATATATGAAAAGAATAAGAAGCAGATGATAAGAACACAAAGGTTGTCTTTGTATATAGTAGAATATTAGTCAGACATTTAAAAGGATACATCTTGGCACCATGGAATAGTTCTGTGGCTTAAAGCATCAGTCTGCAGGGTCCAACTAACTTGTGGGAGCACTGGATTTGATTCCCAGCTCCATATGACCCTCAGATCACCGCTATGTGTGGACCCAAAGTAGTATTTTTAGGGAAGGAGAAATAGTTCAGCAAAGGTTAGCTTGTATCTGGTGTCAGTCTCAAAATGAAGTCTTGAATCCAGTTCCATCCTCCTCCTCACTTCATCCACTGAGGATTTTTCAGCTCCTTTAGAATGAGTCCTCTGTCCTGATGTCTTTCCCTCAGTTACTCCTGATAGTTCCCACTATAATGGTTCATCTTGGTGCCTTTGTTTACATTTCCTTCATCCTGCCCGAGATGTCTATTCTTCAGTCACTGCCTCCCTGTGATTTTCATCAAGGCTGAGACCATATTTATTTCTAGAGCTCAATCCCCAGCACCTAATATAGACTTTCAGGAGTATCGCTGAGCACAGAATCAGGAGTGTATGTCACAAAAAGAAAAGTAGAATGAGCAACAGAGCTAGAACCAAATGATTCTAGCCATTTTCAGCAACCTGTCCTCTCCTTAGCCTTCTTTTTCAACCTCTGTCCATAAAATAGGCATCAAGTCTCAATTTATCCCCTCACAGTCTAGAAGAAAAAATGCCAAGGACCACTGAGCATGTTCTCTTAGGAGACTTAGGCTTGGATCAATGGCACTCCATCCCTTGACCTTCAACTTTGGAAAGAATCTGTGAGGGTCCAGGGACCCCCAGTTGTACTGAATTCACAGGCTCACCACAAACCAGCCCTGTTAGATAAGGGCCATCCAGGAGTAGCAGCCTGTCACCTTCTATAATAATAATATAATAATATAAATAATATAATCATGGACCTGGGACTCATCGCAGGAAGTGTTGATTGGTTGTTCCATATGGTACAACCCAATGCATTCACTGCCATGTATTCATGTATGATGTGTTGACTTTCTGTTTTGTTGAATTTGTGTGATCACACTCAGTGGTGCTAAGGAGAGACTCCTGGCAGTGTTCAGGGAACCATATCCAATACTGACCATTTAAACCTGTTTTGTGGTGGCTACCACAGTTGCATGCACAATGACCCCTGACCCCTTCACTCCTGTACTATGGCTCAGCCCCTGTGCCTGAGTTTCTCTCTCCCATCCTGGAAGATGGAGTCCTTGTAGTTCCTTTTTTTTTTTATTTTTTTTTTTGCAGATGAACAAAAATTAAGCACACACAAACCAACCAGGTTTCAGATCTAACAAATCAAGTTGCATAATCCATGCTCTTCCCCTCAAGCCCTCACTGTTTCAAAAAACGATGCTTTAAAGGAGAAAATGGTTGTGAAATGAACCATCCAAGAACTCAGTTTTTAGTACTCAGAACTCAGTATTCACATTTCTCCCCTTTTCCCAGATCTGCAGGTGCTTCCATGAGGCAATATCCCAACCCCAGTGGAATCATCTCCTTACCTTGGGTCGCTTCCAGATAATGCCTTGAGTTTGGGGAGAGTTTGGACCCAAATCTTTGTAGCCCAAGGCTGATGGGCAGGCTGGGAACTCTGGATCCTTAAACAGAACCCCTGAGTCCAAACACTCTTGTCTCAGGCTCTTAAAGTCCTGGCCCAAATACTTCACAGCTTGCTGGTTAGAGCCCAGGCCCTCAGCAGTTGCCCGATGCTTGGCAAGTTGAGCTGCCAGGCCTGCCATGACTGGGGCTCTTCAAGGGAGCAGTGAGGGCAGAGCTGGAACTCTCAACCCTGTGCCCATAGGAGGGCCTCTATAAAGCAGTAATGAAGGAGGAGGAGCTGGTCAACTTTACCTGAGGCCCAACTCTGGAGAAGAGTGAGTCAGACTGGAAACAAATATGTACCCAAGGTGCAAATAAATTGGCCCCACCCCCTTCTCTCCTTTTAGCAATTAATTCAGAAGCTGGGAACCTTCCAGAACCCCACCCAAGCCATTAGCCCAGGAAATCCATTAAGATCTCAAGTCATCTGCAGGCCACTTCTTCACCAGACCTGCTCCCCTTCCCTGAGGCCCAGTGGCTGAGATCAGAAGATCTGTCTTGCAACTTGAGGCAAGGATTTACCCAGCAAAACCAATAAATGCTCTGAGTTGAGAGAAGCGTTGAGAGAAGTCACCATTCCCTCCAGGAAAGTTTGAGTGGCAGGCATTCTGAGAGGTGGGGCTAAGTATGGTGGCACCTTGAGCTGGATTTTTGTCCCAGCTCCACTGATCATTGGCTCTGTCCACTTCAGCAGGTTTTTGGTTGTTTGTTGTTGTTGGCTTTTATTCAGGAGAGGTGAGGAGCTCCACATTCAGCAGTGCTCAGAACTTACTCCTAGCTCTGTTCAGGGTTTACTCCTTGTAGAACCCAAGTTGGCCATGTACAAGGCAAATGCCCTACTCTCTGTACTATAGCTCCCAACCCTCTCTGTTCCCAACCTTTCTCACCTATTAAACAGAATGTAAGCAGGACTAATGTCAGATTGCTAGTTGGGACAGCATGGTGTATGAGACGCACCCAGCACTGGTTTAGAGAGCTTGAGAAGCACTCAATAAATGTCAGCCAGCATTCCCAGGATCCAAATGAAAAGGTCTGAGACACAGGTTCAAATCTCAGAGATGGATCCATAGAGATATTATAAAGGTAAACACACCTACCTTGCACACAGCAGATCCCAGTCTGAGCTCTACCAAGTGTGACCCCAAAACTAGCAATAAATTTAAAATTAAAAATCTCATCATAGGCACCAGAGAGATAGCAAGTGGTAGGGCATTTGCCCTGCACTAGGGTGGGTCTAAGTTCGATCCCTGGCATCATATATGGTCCCCCAAGTCAGGAGCGATATCTGAGAACATAGCCAGGAGTAACCCCTGAGCGTCACTGGGTTTGGCCCAAAAGCCAAAAAAAAAAATCTCATCATAAATTAATGGTGGACAATGTGGCCTTGGACTAATTATTTTGTAGGGCTGCAATTTCCCATGCCCAGACTCCCTTAAGGCTATTGACTCTATCACCAGTGTGTGTGTGTGTGTGCGTGTGTGCGCGCGCGCGTGTGTGTGTGTGTGTGTGTGTGTGTGTGTGTGTGTGTGTGTGTGTGTGTGTCTGTGTGTGTCTGTGTGTGGGAGAGAGAAAGAGTGAGAGAAAGAGAGAGAGAAACAGAGAAATATTAAATCCTAATCCCTTGAACCTGACTATGTTTAATTAACTTTTTCTTTGTTTTGTTTTGGGGGTCATACCTGAGAATGCTTAGAGGTTATTCCTGGCTCTGCACCCAGGAATCACTCCTGCTGGTGCTCAGGGGACCATATGGTATTCCTGGGATCAAACAAAGGTTGGCCAGGTGCAAGGTAAACACCCTAGTTACTATGCTATCACTCCAGTCTCGTGTTTAAGTATCTTAAATATTAAATACTATCTTATTTGGAAAGATTTCTGTTTATTCTTTTTTATTTTGGGCTCCAGGCCATATCCAGTGGTGCTCAAAGATTACTCTTGGCTCTGTGCTCAGAAATAATTCCTGGCTTGGGGAACCATATGGGATGCCAGGGATTGAACCTAGGTCAGCTGCATGCAAAGCAAATGGCCTATCAGCAGATAGAAAAATTAAAGAGAAAAGAGGTCAAAGTCCAGTCCACTGAGTATGAGTGACGTGGTAATAAAAGAATTTACCAGGAGACAAAAGGTTTAGGAGGAAGCAAAGCAAGTTTATGTTATTCTGACTGTCACTGTCTATCCAATATTCTCAGGACACATTTACTTTCTGTCTCTGGGCTGTTCTGTCAGGACATTTCCACGTTATAGAGATTAATTTTTTCTGAAAGTGGATAAGCAAGAAATGTGCAGCTAGTTCTGGGAAGGAGGTGAGTAGAAAATGTTCTAAGCCTGGGGCCAGAGAGATAGTACAGCAGCTAGAGAAATTGCCTGCATGGAGCCAACTGGGGTTTGATTATTGGCATTCCTTATGGTCTCCTGAGCACCACTAGGATTTCTGAGTGCAGTGCCAGGCGTAACCCCTGAGCATCACCAGATATACCTCTCCCAAAAAAAAGAAGAAAATGTTCAAAACCAATCATTTCAGTATAATAAGATGTATAATTTTTTTAATAAGGATGGGAGAGATGCAGAACAAATAAGACACCTGCCTTGCACATGGCTGACCAAGATTCAATCCCTGGCAGATATATATTTCCCTGAACACCAAAGGAGTAAGCCCTGAGTACAGTCAGGCATGGCCCAAGCCCAGAAAGTAGTAGTAGTAGTAGTAGTAGTAGTAGTAGTAGTAGTAGTAGTAATTTTGCCATGCTAGAATAGGAATAGAGGGGCAGTTCTAGGAATTTGAGTTGCAGAAGATGCAATTCTCTGAGCCAATCCTATGAGGCAAGGGATCTAAGCTAGTTCTAGGAAATGAGCAGCAGAATGAAACCATAGTCTCCAAGATACAGCTGATTGTATTAGCAAGGACAGCAAATCTGATTGTGTTAGCATGTCTGGCATGTTCAATATAGGAATCAAATGATGCAACTTTTCAGAGGGTTTATACTAGACAGCTTCCAGAATCTTTGCAGGCCTGAGGGAGAGTACTTGAATACTGTTTAAAAGCACTTCTAGGAGCCGAAGCAATAGCACAGAGGTAGGGCATTTGCCTTGCATGTGGCCAACCCAGGAAGGATCACGGTTCGATGCCCAGCATCCCATATGATCCCCAAGCCTGCCGGGAGCAATTTCTGAGCACAGAGTCAGGAGTAACCCCTGAGAGCCCCTGGGTGTGACCCAAAACCAAAAATAAATAAATAAACAAACAAGCAAATAAATAAAGGCACCTCCAAAATACTGTCTCCTGGATCTTCTACTTCCATCTTCCACTACATCCACTTCTGCTTACATCTACCACTGTATCCCCACTTGCCTTTGCCACCCTTTCCTTTCTATCCCCCAAAAGTTGTTCCAAAGGTCTAAGACTGAAGAATCTGTAGCAGGTATGGCTTTTGTTTTTGTGACACTTTCATCATTGTTAGTGTGTGAGAGGGCCCAGCACATCTGCCTGTGGTGCGTACACACTTGACTACAGTGCCCAAGGATTACATGCTGCATGGTGATTCCAACAGTCCAAGGAGCAGAGCTGCCAAGATCAGGCTCAGAACAAGGGGGTGGCATCAGGGATCAAACTCATGGCTTCACTCTCATGTGGAAGGTGGTTTGTGTCACTTTGCTATCCCCTAGACTCAGGAGATCTGAAGTCTGGATTGTTTTTTAACTAGAAGTTAAAAAGGAGTTTTAAAAAAACTATTATCTCAGAAATGACACCCAGCAAGGTGCCACAGATCATACTCCAAGAAGCTTTAGGTCAGCTGAGCTCTGTGTCTCTAGCTCAGACCTTCAAAACCAGTGACACTCCATGCAAACCATTTAGCTGAATGGGAAAGTCCCACAAAAAGGAGGAAAGGTTTGCTCTCTAGATATTCAGTATAAAATGCAGTTCCCCAGGTTGCCCCAGAAATTTAAGATCAAGATGACCTTCAGAAACTCCTATGATCCCTTGATAATAGCCTCTGGGAGCCTCACCTTCATTTCCTAAACCCAATGTCCCTGGATGATCCATTCCCCATTAAGCTCATCTCGTGTTCACATTTTAATTTTTCACTAGAGTTTATTCTGGTCTCACTTGGATGCTCCCATCCTCTTTTTAAAACTGGAACAAGAACTCCAGTCAATCAACATAAACCCTCCTCCAGTGCGTTGGGTCTCTAGAGAAATCGAACAGCTCTGGGTGAGGAAGGAAATAGTTCTCTTTGCTTCCAAATCTCCTGCCTAATTATTGGGAACTTATGATTGACGTCCATGAACAATCTCCCTGCACACATCCCACACATCACATGCAAGCGTATGACACACACAGTCATACATGCATACATACATATACATATACTCACATTTGCATAACACTCTCACACATGGACACATATACTCATAGACTCATGCAATCATACACTCAAATACGCATTTACTTATACACACAGTCAGTTATTGTGGCTGCCCACAGTTCTTAGAAACTAAAGGTGAACTTGCCTCTAAGCCTTTAAGTGGATGCTCCTCTCCTAATTTCCATCTTTTCTCCCTGCTCCCCATCTCTCTGCTCTCCAACTTGCTAACTTCCCTTTCCATGGACTCAACTCATGTCAAGAGTTGGCACCTACTGTCATTTGGCAGAAATGTTCTTGCCCCATTCATCCACCCACTGACTACTCCTCCTTCTAAGCTCTCATGCCCAAGTAAAATTTTCTAGACACCTTGTTAGGATGGAACATCTTTCCCTGGATTCCTGATGCCTACTCTTGGCAGTCTGAAGTGCTAGCAATCATTTGGTGACTGCCCTACCACCCCACAGGGACAAGTATGCTTGTTTTCCTCAGCACTCAGTCCAGAGAGATTCTGGAGCATCGTGGTGGTCACACCACCATCTGCTGAAGGATCAGGCAGCACTGGAGAAAATGCACAGCTACTGGCCTGCTGTGGACCTGGGCCCAGCTGAGCAACTAATTCATCTTCACAAAGCTGCATCTGCTCACCCTGGCTCTATCTTCCCTGCCTCCCTGAGACCTTCCACACATGTCTTCCCTACTTTGTCCTAGCAGTGCTGCTGAGAATTTTTTTCTCCCTACTGTTCCCTTGAGGTTCTCCCTCTCCTTTCCACCCCACCCACCCACATGATGCCAGCCCTTAATGCCCCAGAAAAACTGGTCTGAGTTGAAATAAAGCCCTCACTCTCCAAGCACAAAAGGAAATGCCATCCAGGAATGCCAGCCCCTTCCAAAGAATCAGTACACACCCCTCTGTTATTCCACAGGGAGGTACCCACAGGCACAGCTCTCCTAGACAAGCATCTCCTCAGTCTCATGCCTCAGACCCCCAGCAGGATCTAGGGGTCCTTCCAGGAAACCTCAGGATCCACTGCAGATGTGGAGGAGGCTGAGCAAAAACCCCTGACAGCACCAGCATGAGAAGATTCTTCCAGAAAACAGCTGGTGGAAGAAGCTCCTTGTTTCCTCCCTGCACATTGGTTGAGTCTCTTCTGTAAACAAGCCTGCAGCAAGAAGGGCCAAGGTTACAGTAGTCCTTAGCAAGGAGTAGACCTGCCATTACCCAAGCATTCATTAGTGGTCTCTAGGGAAACAATGGCCCCATCTGCCCCAAGAAACACGTGTCCTGAGGCATTAAGGAGGCTCAATGCTCTCAGACCATCCCCCTCCAAATAGCCTCAAGGAAGAGGATGCTGCATGGGTAGTGTGTGGGTTTACCCCTCTCCTGCTCTGTTCCTTACATCTCAGGAATCACATACCATCCCAGACCCTGAGTAAGAAGTAAAGGCACCAGGCAGAGTGTGAGCACAGAGAGCAAGGCATTTGTCTTGCATAAAACCAACCTGATATTGGTTCCTAGCACTGTATATAAACACTCCAATCCTCCAAAAGAAAGCCCAGATGCCACTGTCTCTAGTGGCCTAGACAGACCAGAGCTGACATAGTACCCCTGAGAAAAGCCACAGAAATAGTGTACTAAAACACTGGATCCCTCAAACATTTTAACACTCACCTTTTAGTAATACACTGTTATATGAATTTTTTTTGTTTGTTTTGTTTTGTTTTGGGCCACACCCGGCGGTGCTCAGGGGTTACTCCTGGCTGTCTGCTCAGAAATAGCTCCTGGCAGGCACGGGGGACCATATGGGACACCAAGATTCAAACCAACCACCTTTGGTCCTGGATCGGCTGCTTGCAAGGCAAACACTGCTGTGCTATCTCTCTGGGCCCTGTTATATGAATTTTTTTAAAAAAAATTTACAAAAAGAAAAGTCCCAAACTAGGAGTATGGGGTGGGATATTTCAATAAATAGTTTCAGCCTCCAAGCTCTCCTCATGCCAGTACACGGTAAACTCACAGCTACACCGAAGAATAAAGAATGCTTACCCTGTGCCCTCAGTGAAACTTCATTGTCACAGGAGCAGTATCTTCTGAGAAAGGGGAGGTCTGTTTTGAGGAGGACAGGTGAGGACGATGGCTTGTGGAGTCATTCTCCAAGTGGACCCAACAAAAATTGGAACTTGGGGCTATAGCCGTATAGCTTGCCTTCATGCAGCTGACCTTAGTTCAATCTCAGCACCCCATATGGTCTTCTGACTGCTCTTAGTGGTGATCCCTGAGAATAAGGAAGCCCTCAACACTGCCAGATGTGACCTCAAAACAAAAACAAACAAGCAAAAAATAATGAGCAACTTGAAGATGCATTTTTATTTTATAAAAATGAGGGTACCATGCACTCCTCCAGAGAAAGACACTAAAAACTGGGAGCTAGGAAAGTGCTTTGAACTAGTTCTTTGAACTGTTGGGTGTGTGATAGACCATTTGACATGCTTTTCTTCCTAAGTCACTGGCCCAATGGTCATGCATGATCCGACCATTCCCATTTCTCCTCTAACATCAGTTCCTTTGACAAGTGAATTTGCTTGAAAAGCTCGTGTTTCAAACCTTTTTCAAGTTCATCTATCTACTCCATTTTTCTCTTTCTTTTTCAATAAAATTCCATCAAAGAGACAACTGCCCACTAAATTATTAGACACTGACTTTAGTAACACCATGAATAGATATAACAATTATTTCATATTGACCTGTGCTGATCTAAGATTTGACTATTCCAGCTGTCTTTGTTTTGTAACAAATAATATAAAGTAAATTTGTTTGTGCCTGCATGGAGGCAGGCTACGATGGTGGGTGGGTGACTAGGAATACTGATGAAGGGGATGTCACACTGATGGTGGGATTGGTGTTTGGACATTTAATGCCTGAAATAACAATAGTATTAACAACTTGATAAATCATGTGTTATGTAAAAATTAGAAAAAAAATTAATAATTTTAAAGAGATATTTATGAATAATATCTACTTCTCCCTTCTAACTGTCCAGCCAGGTTTTTTTAATTTATTTGAAGAAAATGCATTACATAGTTGGCATAACTGATCATACTACATTTGTTTTAGAAATACCAAAAGCAACACGATTTAAAAAAAAATAGAAAATTGAAAGAAAAACTAGAGATGGAAGAGAAAGAAAAGAAGAAAAAGTTCAGTAGTATTCATATTTTTGAAAATTATTGAATCACAATGAATTCATTAAAGTTCCATCAGAAAGTTTAGTAAGCTCTTCTTTGTTTAAAAAAAAAAAAGGATAAGAGTTAAAAAAAATACAGTAATAACGGTGTGAGAGTGGCAATTGTTGTTGCTTGCATAAGCCCAGCAAAATATGGGAAAAATGGGAAAAAAATTTTTTGGCCTAAATACAAGGAGACCTTATCCTTGAAGTTTTCTGGCATAGACTGATTCTGGGTTCCAGGCATATTTGGTTGTTCAACTCCTGAGTCATCCTCTGTGGTCCCGGTGAAATTTTTTTGCACATTAGTCCAGCCCGGTTTTTAAGGATCATTCTCTTACTTCTTTTTGTTTCTGAGCATTAGGTGGCTTCAAATACATTTAAATTGGCATCTAAATTGAGATGACAGAATTAAAAATAAGTAGAGTTGTCACACTTGGTCTAGAAATTTCAAGCACTATTGCTGAAACTGTTTCTTTTGTAGGGCGTGTTTTTGACTGCCAGGCCTTCCAGAAGTACAGGAAAGCAGGGGGTTCAGGGGAGGGTGCCCACACTCATTCAAAAAATGTCCTGGTAATCTTAGCCCAAATATAGGCATACCTAAAGTTTCGGTCAAATTGGCATCTCTACAGCGAACCATAGATGAGTGGCAATTCAGGGTCATTGGCAAAGCAGAGATTGTGGGTGATGGGAAAAGAAGAATTTTTTAAAGGAATGGAATACTATGCAGCCTTTAGGAAAAATGAAGTCATAAAATTTTCCTATACATGGATGGACATGGAAACTATTATGCTGAGTGAAATAAGTCAGAGGGAGAGAAATAGACACAGAATAGTTTCATTCATCTGTGGGATTTAAGAAAAATAAAAGACAGTTTGTTAATAATACCCAGAGACAATAGAAATGAGGGCTGGAAGGTCCAGCCCAAGATATGAAGCTTACACAAAAGGTGTTGAGTGCAGTTAGAGAAATACCTACACTAACAACTAATATGATAATGGTAGTGAGAGAAATAGAATGCCTGTTTCAAATATAGGCAGGGGGTGAGGAAGGAGGGAGATGGTGAGTATTGGTGGTGGGAATGTTGCACTGGTAAAGGAGTTGCTCTTTTTTATGACTGAAACTTAACTACAAACATGTTTATAATCATAGTGCTTAAATAAATATTTTATTATAGTAAAATTAATTGGACTGATACGGTGAACACATTGAATATTATATTTTTTTTACCTACACAATGTGATTTGCAAAGTTGTTTGCAATTGAGTTTCAGGCATAAAATGTCCCCTTCTCCAATTCCACCACACCAGGACACTATCTTCCCAGCAATGAATCTGGGTTCCCTCCCAACCTTATCTTTGACAGACATATTTTAAGTTGAATCATTTTCATTTGTGCTGGTTCTAGTTGTTTCAATATAGACAAATACCTGTCTCTCTATTACAGAGCAGCCCAAGGCCCCTGTGTTACATTTAGACCTCCTTTTCTTGTCATTGTTTCTCTCCTCCCTTGTCATTGTAGCTTCTATAACCTAAAGCAATGGTTTGCCTACCTTATATACCTTCCATTCCCTAGACAATTGCCACATTTTATATACCACAGACAGATCTGTGAGAATATTCAGAATTTGTCCTTGTCCATCTGACTTACTTCGCTTAGGAGAGCCTTCAGTTGTATCTAAAGACTGAATATTTTAAAGAGAGATGGTATAGAAAGTGAGAGTCTAGCAGTCTGAACCTTTTTTCCTAAAGAGGGCCATTTGAATATTTATAACATCACTCACGGGTCATACAGACAAATGAGAGTTGAACAGCTATAAGAAGTGTCTGTCCCATCATGTAGCAGGTGCAGACCACATGCTTATCTGGCCTGCAGGATGGCAGGGCGTCAAGCAGGAATAGATGGAGAACAACAGCATGGTTGCCAGGCAGCATTAAGAGCTCCACTTGAGTCATAGCTCCTCCATGAATGTAAACAAGACAACATGAATGTTAGTTATCTGTTGCTGATAAAAATCACAAATTAGTGATCTAAAATAACAGATATTTATTGTTTTATAGTCGATGTGTTAGGAAATCAGAAGTGGCTAAGTTGTGTGGTTCCAGCCTCATGTTCCGTGACTATGGGAAGAAAATCTCAGTTGTTCCTTTGTGAGGCTCTCTGTGTGTGACTTGATTGTCCTCAAAAAGTGACCAAGGACTTCCTCCAGGGCAAGTGATTCCAAAAACCCAAGAGGAGACTGTGGTGCCTTTTATGACCTAGTTTCTATAGTTTTACACTGTCACTTTGATTTATTCTGTTCATTAGAATCAAGTCACTATATCCAACGCATTCTCAAAAGGAGGAAATTAGCTTCCACCTCTTAAAGGGAAAAATAGCAAGAAATTTATGGGTATATTTTTAAATCAGCACAACTTGATTGTATGCTTGATTCCAGCCACATTCACAGTGAAGCCGTGGAGGAGAGAGAAAGCTAGATTAAACAGGTTAAGAGATACCTGAGTATCAGAAATCAAGGAGCCAGAGCCTTGATGGTGCCAAGCTTTCCAAAGTCAGAAAAGTTGATTTCTGTTGACTGCCTATACCCATTGGCACCAGAAACCTCGATCCATGATATGTGGGTCCTTTTTTTGAGCCTCTTTTGAGTCCCTTTTATTGAGCCCCAGTATTGGCCTCTGTTCAGGTAGTCATCTAATTCTATCCTACTGTCAACTGTACTGCTCACCATTGTTTGCTTCAGTACAGCTCTGACCTTTCCATAGCCCATTGTGGCCTCTCCAAATCCCACTGCATCTCCTGATATGCCAAGCACAATTTCCACCACTAGCTAACAAGCAATTCCCTGGTTTCTCAGTATAGGATCGCATGATAGACTTAACTGGCCAGTTCACTTTTCTTGAGCAGACCTCATAGATTCCATGTTATGAAGCACCATGAGGCATTCACTATAGTGACACAGAAAGTCAGATCTCTGTCTCCAGCACCTGAAGTCCTTTACCATCATCATGCACAGGGGCATTTGGCAAAGAGCATCATGCACATGTGATGTTTCACATGACGCTTCCTGTTTCTCTGTTACAAGGCAGAACTGCTTTCAGTAGTCAGAACTGTCTTTGCCAGCAAATGTAAAAAAAAGAAGAGATCTAACATACCCTCCAGGGTTCTTGGTAACATACTGAAGCATGAGCATGAGTCTTATCTTGAACTATCATATTTGTTCAAAGAACAAAAATTTTAACGCTAGTAATCAAACCTAAGGCCTCTACATGTAAAGCATTCTTCCACTGAGCTATAACCCTGGTTTCAAAAAACTTTTTGTAGATCTTTTTAAGTTTTCTATATAAACATATTTAGAAAACTGCAAAAATATATTCCCAAGGATTGTACCTTTGCTCTTCTCCAAATTTAGGGCTTTTCATTTAAGCAGGGAAGCTTTGAATGTGAAGGATAAGCACAGATGTATGACTACATGAAATAAAATACACCCCAAAAAAAGGAAAGATAAATATAAAAATCTGGATGGTTTCTTCCATCTTGAAGAAGAAAAGATGGAATTGAAGAAAAGAAGAGGGAAAGAGGGAGATCTAAATTTTAGGTAACATTTCTTTTTGTTTGGGGACACACTCAAGGATATTCGGGGGCTACTTATTATTCTGCACTCAGAAATTACTCCTAGTGGTGCTCAGGGACCATATGGGATGGAATCAAATCCTGGTGGGCCCTGTGCAAGGCAAATGCCCTCCCCACTGTAGTATCACTCTGGCTCCAGTTAGGTAACACTTTCATTCTTGGGTGGGGTGGGTGATACAGTTTTTTAATTACATTTTAGATTGTTATGTATGACCATGTAGAAATCTATGGGAGTGGTGTAAAAGAGTAATGTAAAATATTACTACATGCCACCAATACCAGCATGGCCCATGAATTATTAATAATAAATTAAATAAAGTCATGCATGGGCTAATGAAGATAATGTCATAAATCAAGGATTATTTTTAAATTTAATTTTGAACATTAACAGTAATTTTTACATATCTATGCAGCAGAGGGTAAGATATTTATGAGTTGGGAATCCTGACCAAGAAATCTCAAATCTGACAATCCTGATGCCACAGCAAAACTTGGAAAGTTTTGGGTGAGAGAAAAGTATTCCCCTCCCATCACTCATTCCTCCCATATAGGTCACATGTCACACTAGGGAATAATTTAGTGCCCCATCCTCAGCCCCTCATCACTAGAACAAAGAAAAGAGTGAATTTTCCTCTGTGTTTTCCAAGGGAAGGCAAAAGTCAGAGAGATAGTACAGTGGGTAAAGTGCTTGTCTTGCACCAACTGACCAGGGTTTGACCCCCAACACTACATATAATTCTTATATGACACAGACTTTAGACTTAAAAAATCATAAGGGACAGAGATGGATATTCTTTAAAAATCTGAACATTGAGGCCCCATATGATCCAGCAATACCACAACTAGGGATATACCCTAGGAACACAAAAACACAATACAATAATGCCCTCTGCACTCCTATATTCATAGCAGTGCTATTTACAACAACCAAAATCTGGAAACAACCAAGATGCCTGACAACAGATGAGTGGCTAAAGAAACTGTGGTATATCTATACAATGGAATACTATGCAGCTGTTAGAAAAAAAATGAAGTCACAAAATTTATCTATACATGGATGGATATAGAGACTATTATGTTGCGTGAAATAAGTCAGAGGAAGAGAAATAAACACAGAATGGTCTCGCTCATTTTGGGGATTTAAGAAAAATAAAAAGTAGTATAGTAATAATACTCAGAATCAATAGAAATTAGGGCTGGATGGACCAACCATCCATGATTTGAAGCTTACCACAAAGAATGGTAAACGCAGCTAAAGAAATAACTACATGTAACAACTACCATGACAATGATAGAGAAACACAATTCCTGTCTCAAAGACAGGCAGGGGATGAGGGAGGAAGGAAATGGGGGATATTGGTGGTGGGAAATTTACACTGGTGAAGGGGGGTGTGCATTTTATTGCTGAAATCCAGTTATGGGTTTGTAACCATTGTGATTAAATAAATTATATATAAAGAGAGAGAGATAGAGTCCAATCCCCCTCATATTTCTTTATGATATTCTTTAGCCTCTTGACATAGCATCAGGACTCATACTAACTGTAGCCCCAGCCAGCCATATCTCCACTCACTCTATAAACTCATGCTTGCTTCATGAATAACAATAAGCAGACATCAATGTGGCCCAGGAGCAATAGTATAAAGACATGCTACTGAATATGAAATATTTGTACACCATACATCTGACAAATGACTAAAATCCAAAATATATAAAACACAAAGCTCAGAAATAACAAACCAACAATCTCATACAAAAAAGAAATAAAATGGGAGCAAGTACTGAGCAGACACTTTTCCAAAGAAATCATACAGATGGCCAAAAAGCAAATAAAAAAATGTTTATTATCACTAATTATTAGGAAAATGCAAATCTAAATGACAATGAGATATCAATTATTTCACTCTATGGGAATTGTCTGTATCAAAAATGGCTGGAATAACCAATGTTGTCAAAGATGGGATTTTATTAAAAAGAAGCCCTTCATTCTGTTAGTGAGGATGTAAACTGGATCAGCCTCTATAGAAAAGAGTAGAAACTTTTCAAAAAATTACAAATAGAGCTTCCATATGAACAAGTGATTCCACTCCTTTGCACTTATCCTAAGAACAACAAAAAAACAAAAACACTAATTCAAAAAGAAGCATGTCCATCTATGTTCATTGCAGCACTATTTGCAGTAACCAAAAAGTCTGAAAGCAACTCTAGTTCCAAGGACAGATAAAATAAGTGTGGTCTATATGCATCATGGGCTATAATTCAGTTACAGAAAAAATAAAAAAATTGCATTGTATCACAACATAGAAGGAACTAAAGGGTGCCGGATTAAGCAAAATGAGTCAGAAGGAAGACAAATACCAGATGGTCTCACTTTTATATGTGAGTATAAAGGAACACAGTCAAAGAATAGAGCAATAAATGCAAGCCCTAAGATTCCACAAACAGAACCGGATTTGCCAAGGGTGGTGGCAGGAAAAAACAGAAGAGAAGGGACCTAGGACAGTGGAGAAGGATGTTGACACTCTGGTAATGGGTGTGGTTCAATGAATTATATACCTAGAGCATTCATGTGAATTCTATTGAGGAGGGAGAGGGAGAAAATCTATAGATATTGTTTAAGACACACACACACACACACACACACACACACACACAAAACAGTGAAAACCTAAAAATGCCCCCAGTAGTTGAGAAGTGGAGGTTGCTTTGGGCTTGCAACCGACCCCCAACTCCAGTTTCTGCTACTAGTCTGAGTGAGAACCTTCCTTTCAGCAGTCGCTGAACAGATCCAGGGAGAACACCCCTGATCTTCCCTGCAGCTGAAACCAGGACACATCTTTATCTTCCTTGCTGAGCTTCTGGTGAGCTGAAATGACAGTTGCAGGTAGCAACCTTCAGGGATAAGGAATTTGCAAATTATAATAGTCAGTATGTTCCGGCTCCAGCAGTTGGTGGCCTCTGCTGCCCTCTAGGGCCCTAATTCATCCCAAGAGGCTTGCTCTTGAAATAGATGCCTCCAGTTACCTTTTTTTGTTCCTCAAAAGGCACTTCTATAAAAGGAAGCATTGCCTTTGTCCATTCACCCCTGAACCATGGACACCATCTACAGAAACAACCACGATTGTCTATAAGATCACCAGGAAGCAAACCTCTACCAGGGAAGACCCTACCGCTGCCTTGGCATGGACTTACTCCAAAGAGGGTTCTTTTAACATCCAGACGACTGACAGCAACAGCAACAATCTGCTTTCAGGGCAGAGCTCTCCGCATTGCCCTCTAATGGTGAGGTGAAACAAGAGGATGTGCCACATCATCCTGACTTAGAAGTAGGATATGCACAGAAACTAGGATCTTTATCTACAGAAACCTGACACCAACAACAGCGATTGTGCGAAAAACTTTTAATGGAACCACAGAATGACTCAGGGGTAGGACATCCTAGTATGCCTGTAGCCCAGAGTTGGCTTTACACCAGAATACTTCAGGGTAAGGTCTCCTTGTATTTAGGCCAAGGATTTTCCTTTCTATTTTCCCCATATTTTGCTGGGCCTATGTACAATTGCCACTCTCACACCTTTTTTTACTGTATTTCTTTAACTCTTATCCTTAAAATAAAAAAAGAAGAGCCTACTAAATCTGCTATTGCTTTAAGGAGTTCATTGGTGATACAATAACTTTTACAAATACACTTGCTACTGAACTTTTTCTTCTTTTCTTTCTCCTCCATAATTTTTAGTTTTTCTATTTACTATTTTTAATAACTTTGCTTTTGGTCATCTTGAAACAAATGTATTATGATCAGTTATGTCAACTATGTGATGTATTTTTCTTTAAATAAATTTAATAAAACAAAGAAGCCTTGCCTTATCAACTTCCTAGAAATACACTACATAGAGGAATGGTAGGATAAAGGCTCAATTTTTCCCTTGATCTATTTTCATAATGCCCTAGACATTTGAAGTCATACTTAAATATTCCTTATAAGCGCTTTCAGAAAATCCAGGTAGAACCTACCCTCTGAAAAGCAAACAAGGCAGAGTTCCATAAGACTTGTACTTACTCATAAAGTCTATTGCTTTGATACCTTGCACCACATATGGTTAGATCCCCAGCATGACATATGGTCTCATGCAGTCCCCAAAGAACCAACAGGAGTGATACCTGAATGCAGAGCCAGGAATAAGCCCGTAGCACCCCTGGATGTGGTGATCAAACATACAATGCAGCTAAGCTCCATCTCATTAACATATATAGAACATAGCACCTACCAATGCATAGCAGAGCATGCATTCTTGCAAATGCACTTGTCAAAATTGGTCACCTCATAACCAGTAGCCCCAGTGGCTCTGACAGGCAAGACTACTCATCACTATACTAACGAGGACAGGTACTAGCTCCAGTGGCTTTGAACACAGCTATCTAAGGGTTACTCCTTGCTCTCCACTCAGGAGTCACTCTTAGCAGGCTCAGGGGATTATAGAGGTTGCCAGGGATTGAATCCAGGTTGAACACATGCAAGGCAAGAGCTTTACACACTGTATTATCTCTCTGGCTCCATGACTTTGTTATAATCTAGTTCCAGGCCCTCATGTTAGAAAAACATAGAACCTAGCTATTAAAGACTAAAAATTAAGATGTCATTCATATAAGTCATTAGAAAACTCCCTTATCACCAGAAGTAGTCTAATACCATATATAAAAGTGAACATCCAGAAGCATCATTCAACCTCTTGTTTAAATCAGCTCTAAATGGCTCAACTGTAGAGATTTGGGGACTATTTTCTATTAGCTAGAGATCCCTCTAGAGAAATATCAATTTCTCAGAGTTCTAAATGGAGAGAAATATCTGGAGTTAATTAAAATGCACCAATCCTGCCATTTTCCATGTGGGGTGGTAAGAACTAATGTGTCATTAGGATATCAGCATAAAGTTGTGAGTATTGAAAGTACCATTCTGGGGCTGGTGAGATAGTATAGTGGGTAGGTCATTTGCCTTGCATGTGGCTGACCCGGGAGGGTCCAGGTTCAATTTCCGACATCCCATATGGTCCCCTGAGCCTGCCAGGAGCAATTTCTGAGTGCAGAGCCAGATATGGTCCCTGAGTGCTGCCAGGTGTGGCCCAACAGCCAATCAATCAATCAATCAATCAATAAAAGTTTAAAAAGAAAACACCATTCCATGAAAAAAAATGCAGCTCTATTTTTAACATTACTGATACAACTGTCTTTGAAATGTCTATTTAGTTGGCACTTTGTGCAGTAAGTGAGGATCAGTTTTCATGCAAAGGAACTTTCACAATTATAAATATTCTACCATGGGGCCATAGAGATAGTGCAAGGGTAAAGGTGCTTGCTTTGCATGGGACAATCCAAGTTCAATCACTAGTACATGTTGATTTCTGCCAGGATAGATCCCTGAGCATAGCTACATGTGGCCAAAATTCTCTCTACCCAAACCAAATAAATAAAATGTTTTATTTTTTTTTAATGTTTACTATTGCTGACAGGGAAAAATAGGAGGACACTATGGGGGAAAGAATGTCATCACAGTTGGGACTGTCATCTGGTCCAGCATCTATGAAGAACTGTACAGAGACTTCTCAATAAAGCTAAGATTTGAGGGGCCGGAGTGGTAGTGCAAGGGGTAAGGCATTTGCCTTGCCCACACAAGCTTAGGACGGACCGCAGTTTGATTCCCCAGCATCCCATATGGTCCCCCGTGCCTGCCAGGAGCTATTTCTGAGCAGATAGCCAGGAGTAACTCCTGAGCATCACCAGGTGTTTCCCCCCCCCCCAAAAAAAAAGCTAAGACTTGAGCTTCTTTATGACACGGTGAATTTCACTTCTTGGCATTGACCCCCAAGAGTCCTAAACATTCATTCAGAAAGATGTCTATACTTCCATTTTCATTGCAGAACCCCTCACAATAGCTGGAAACAATTCAAGTGCCCAAGGGCAATGTGTATATGCACACTGAAATACCACTCAGCGATGAAAAAGATTAAAAAATCCTGCAGTTTGCTGTTTCAAGGATGGAAGGGATGAGCTGAGCAAAGTAAGTCAAGGGTAGAGGAATCACAGCAGAATTATCTCTTTTACATGTGGAACATGAGGCACAATAAGTACATTTTCCATATTGAAGTCTCCTGTATCTCAGCCCAAGAAATGTGCTCTTGATTCTCTTCACTCTGGAAAAAAAAAAAACATGTTTTCTTGGGGCCGAAGCAGAGGTGCAAGCGGTAGGGCATCTGCCTTGCCCGCACTAGCCTAGAACGGACTAAAGTTCGATCCCCCGGTGTCCCATATGGTCCCCCAAGCCAGGAGTGATTTCTGAGTGCATAGCCAGGAGTAATCCCTGAGCACAGCTAGGTGTGGCCCAAAAACAAAACAAAACAAAAAAAGAACATGAATTAGCAATTTAAAACCACCTCTGTACAGTCTCAGAGTGAGTAGATGAAGGTTTGAAAGAACATGCCAGAAGCCTTGGTTCTTGGTGTGGGAGGAAGAAGTTACACAGGTTGGGTGAGTGGGGGGGCATTCCAACAATCCACATGGGACTGAGCAGATGCCCAAGTCATAGAGCACAGGCCTATGAGTGAGGCCAGGAGCTCAAGCCTATAATGTTCATCTGGAATTGAAAGTTCATAGAAATTAGCGATATATTATTTACTTCAGTTAACTTTGGATCTCATCTCTTAATTTTCATACCATGTTTCCTCAAAAAATAATACATCCTCCAAAAAGAAGACCTACTTATAGGTTTCATTCTGAGTGAAATATAAGGCATACCCCCCAAAATAAGGCCTACGTAGGCTCTGTCTCAGAATAAAAATTAATTTACCTTAAACTGCTTGCTAGGGCCATGCCAACTGGCTTCTGTAGTATTCACAGTTTGTCTGGTTTGTGTTGACAATTACCACACAACTGTATGGTATATAAGTAATACATTTCCTTTATTTTCTTTTACCAATGAATGTGTACCGTATTCTTCATGGAAAAATAAAACATCCCCTGAAAATAAGACCTACCACACCTTTGAGAACAAAAATTAATATAAGACACTGTCTTATTTTCAGTGAAACAGGGTAGATATAATGTTAGTGTAGGATTATTTCCCTAACTTGCTAAGAGAGAAGCAGCAGAATGCTAAGGCTTGTTGGGGAGAATCCTAGAGTTAGTGAATGAAAGATGTTCAAAGAAGCTCTCTGGTTGGGGCCAGAGGATAGCACAGAGGTAGAGTGTCTTCCTTGCAGGCACAAAAACTGGTGTGGGATAGATAGTAACATGCTTGGGGCCAGAGAACAGCTCATAGAGCTGAGTGCTGAATCCATGCTTTGGTTCAGAGTTAAGAGTAGCCCCAGGAAACCCTACCAGCTGTGGCCCAAATACCTTGCCCACCCCTGACCCTTAAAGAACAATAGACTTACCTTTTTAACTTGCTTACACCGCAAACTATCAATGACCTTATGAGATGGAGATTTTCTCTTCCACACACGCACATGTGTGGTTCTGGACCAAAGGAATAAAACTGCATCAGGCCACATAGTGGCGCTGATGCTACACCATAGAAACCTTTGCGGGACCCTTTGCCCTCCTGGGGCCCGTGCAAGATTGTACACGGGTATCCACAGTGTTCACAACTGAACTCCTAGTTCGAGTGGAAAACCTTTCCCACCGGCGTGTCTTTGTTGTTGACACAATCTTTAGTCCCTCTAAGACTCCAGTAAATCAGAAACAACAGTAGGAGGAAGACATTTTCTCTTCTGACACTCCCTTTTATTTATTATTTTTATTTAAGCTCCATATTACAAGCATGATTGTAGTTGGGTTTCAGTCACAAACAGAACACCCCCCTTCACCAGGGCAACCACCAAAACCCGCCCCTCCCAACCCCTGTCTGTATGTAAGGCAGGCATTCTACTTCTCTCACTCATTACGATTGTCATGATGGGGCCCCGGAGAAATAGCACAGCGGGTTTGCCTTGCAAGCAGCCGATCCAGGACCAAAGGTGGTTGGTTCGAATCCCGGTGTCCCATATGGTCCCCCGTGCCTGCCAGGAGCTATTTCTGAGCAGACAGCCAGGAGTAACCCCTGAGCCCCGCTGGGTGTGGCCCAAAAACCAAAAAAAAAAAAAAAAAAAAAAGATTGTCATGATATTTGTTAGTGTAGTTATTTTCCGAACTGCACTCACCATTCTTTGTGGTGAGCCGGTCCTTTCAGCCCTCATCTCTAATGTCTCTGGGCATTATTATAATATCCTTATTTTTTCTTAAAACTCATAGATGAGTGAGACTATTCTGTGTCTATCTCTCTCCCTTTGACATATTTCACTTAGCATAATAGTTCCATATACAACCACGTATAGGAAAATTTAATGACGTCATCTCTCCTGACGGCTGCATAATATTCCACTGTGCATATGTACCACAGTTTCTTTAGCCATTCATCTGATGAAGGGCATCTTGGTCATTTCAGAGTCTGGCTATTGTAAATAGCGCTGCAATGAGTATCTTCTGACACCCTTGATCCTGCTGGTGGCTACCTGAAGAAGCACTTCCATTGTGAAATGGTTTGGTTTGGTTCGGTTCCGTTTGGTTTGATTTAAGGGCCACACCCAGCAGGGCTGTCCTGGAGCTGCACTCAGGGATCATTTCTAGTAAAGATTTAGGGATATAGGATGCTGGAACAGCCATTTGAAGGGCAAATTCCCTACTCACTAAACTATCTCTCGAGGGGCACCCTTACGAAGCAGAGACATAGGAGATGGTGGATAATGGCTGGCTTTTATAAGCCAAGGCAGGGGCCAGAGAGATAGTACAAGATGGAGTGTTGGTTTTGTCCCCAAGCCCCCCTCCAGGAATGTGCCCTGAGCACTGCTGTGTGTTACCCAATAATTAAACAAGTTGCTTGGTTTTTAAAGAAAAAAGCAAAAGCAGTAACTGGGGATAGAGTGGTAGAGCACACTGATTTACATCAGTGTGGGGTCCCAGAATTAATCCCTGGTACCACATGGGCCCCTGAATATGTTACACATATGTAACACCAGCCTACTCTCTGAGTAATAAGGCAAAAGAAGAAAGACAAGCAAAACAAACAAAGTATGTTCCCATGGCTCTGAGGACTGACAGGTGGAGGAAAGGCAGCTGCTAGCCTGTCCAGGATTCTGCAGGCTAAGGATTCTCTTGATAAGAATGAGCCTCCAACACCTCCAGTACTGCCCACCCCTGAACAACCTACACTGGCAAAGAGTCACTTCATGACCTTCCCGAGTCTGACCTCCCAACCCTTTCAGCCTCACCTCTGTCCTCTTCTCCTTCTCTCCATGTTAACACCCCGACTTACCGCCTGGTCTCTCCTCAGTGTGACTTCTCCAGAGCCAAGGAAAAGTCCTTGGTGCATATGACTGTCAACATTACTACAGGCCTGGATGTCCCCAGGAGGTAGAAAACACAGACCATGGTTTCAGAAGGGTTTTTCTTTGATTCTTTGTTATTTTGGCCACACCCAGTGCTGTTCAGGGCAGGCTCCTGATTCTGTGTTCAAGAATCACTCTGGGAGCTGGAGTGATAGCACAGCAGTAGGGTGTTTGCCTTGCATGATTTGGGACTGACCTGAGTTTTATCCCCAGCATCTCCTATGGCCCCCTATGCCTACCAGGAGCAATTTCTGAGCACAGAGCCAGAAGTAAACCCTGAGCAAGGCTGAGTGTGGTCCAAAAACAAAAACAAACAAACAAACAAAAAACCACTTCTGGAGGTGCTCACAGGACCATAATGGAGTACTGGGTGTCTGGGTGTCGAATTAGGTTCAGTGGAGAGCAAGGCAAATGTCTTAGCCCTTGGACTATCTCTCCAGATCCCTAACCTGTGTTTTGACAGACAGTCAGTCAGGCCCCAGACTGTTCCCTGAAGATTTCTGGAGCTTCCTACTAAACAAATTCACATACACACATGTGTATGCACAAGCCATGTGCATGCATGCGCAAGCACGCGCACACGCACACACACACACACATACACACACACACACACACACACACACACACACACACACACACACACACCCCTAACCTGAGGAAAAGAAAGGACAGAGAAGAAATGACTTGCTTTCTCAGATAGCTTCTTTCCTCTAGAAAAGTTACACTGCAGCCCAACTGAGGGCTGGGACCCCCCCACCCCACTCCATCCCTTATGAAAGGAGGGTGCCCCCACATCCAGTCTACACACAGATTTCTGATACATTCAAGCTCCCAATTCAGGGAACCCTTTAGCAAAGCCTGGGAGCAGCAATGTCAATAATGAATAATATTATTGTTGGCATAAGTGTTGACATTGTCAATACTGTCAAGACACTGAAGATACCAACACACTTTGCCTGGAGTGAGAATTCTGTCTCCACTCAATAAGCCTGTACTGCAGCCTGAGATAGTACAAGCAGGCAGGGTGCTTCACCTGGCCAGCATAACTTTCATCCCCAGAAGGAACCACAGATGGTTTCTGGGCAGGATCACTGGGTGGCATCAGGAGCACATAGCCTCAGCTTCCAGTCTTCAGAATTTATAGACTGGGACATCAAACACAGAAAGATAAGCATCACTTGGAGCTTGATAAATGCTAAGTGGATGTCATATGTAAAGGGCACAAGTGATCCAGCTCTAATGACTCATTATGGTAATTTCTATTCATATGTAAATTCATGTCCTGGAACAGACATTAGAAAGCATTTACACCTCCAATATAACTTGCATTTTTGATCAGCCCTTTGGCTGCTTAGGCAGAAAAAAATTTCATTGAGATCTTTTCTTTCAAATACGGATCTAGAAGCCAAGAGCTCCCAGTATCTTCCAGTCAGAGGTAGAGTGACTGGCCCCATGACACATGCCATCCAGAAAAAGACTGAGCAGAAGAGACTAAAGAGATATTTTATAGGGCACTTGCCTTATACACAGCCAACCCCAAATTCAATCCCTAGCACCCCATATGGTCTCCCAAGCACCATCAGGAGTGATTACTGAATGCAGAGCCCTCAGCATTATTGGGTATAGTCTCAAAAACAGAAACAAACAAACAAACAAAAAAGGCAAGCAGTGGGATGGGGACCCTGGCTTCCTGTGACAGTTGTCAGTAGTGGCCTATGTGCCCAGGGAGAATGTAAACACTGAGGTCCTGCCAGCCTCCCTTAGTGCAGCAGTGTCAGAGCAGCCAGAACCACTTGGCCCCTCCCCCAAGGTATGGGAGGGGAGTGATGGTCTGAGAGTGGAGGTCTCTGGCACAGCTCTAGTCCCAGGAAATATTTTTGGAAGAAGACAGAGAGGAAAACAGAAAAATTTGGCTATGGGAGGACAGGACATGTGCAAAGAAGAACGGGGCCTTCTCCAGAGAGGTGCTAGCTTTTTTGGAAAGTTTCTTATGGAGAAGCTTTTCCAAATCCCCTTTGTTTGGTAGGTGTAGGTTTGTGTAGGTAGGTGTCACTATCTGAGAGAAGTCAAGAAAAAGGGCTTTGGACTTTGATGGTTTTATCTCTCTGGGTCTCATTGAGGCCTTGGCTACTCACTAAGAATTGTCTTTACAGGGGTTCTGGGTTTTGGTGCCGGAGAGATAGCATGGAGGTAAGGCATTTGCCTTTCATGCAGAAGGTCATTAGTCTGAATCCCGGCATCCCATATGGTCCCCCAAGCCTGTCAGGAGTGATTTCTGAGTGCAGAGCCAGGAGTAACCCCTGATCACTGCTGGGTGTGACCAAAAAAAAAAAAAACGTGGGACAAAGAATCTTATGTGGTGCCACAGATTGAATCAGGGTCAGCTGCACCCAAGGCAAGTGCCTTACTCCTATACTCTCTTTCAGTCCACTCAGCTTATATCTAGTCTCTCCAAACATCTGTTTGATTGCTTCCTAATGGGATAGCCAGCTCATATTCTTGTCCTCAGGCAATCAATCAATACTGAAAGCAGAGGAACCAAGACAAAAATGATCAAATTTAGTAGTAACTCGCTTTCTTCTAATCTCACCTGCTTATTTTCCTCCCATCCCTAGGTAGCGCTATCCTGAGACTTCTAGCCAAGTAGGCCCCTAACTGACAACCTTCCCCCTGCTCACTCTGTCCTCAGTTTCTCTGCAGAGATTGCAGAAAGGACACATCCACTCCCTCTCCTCCGCTCTCAGCTTCCCTAGTCCTCCCACCTTCACTGGCTAAAGAACCTCCATGCTCTGAGTCACACACTGTGTGGCCACATAGCTAAAAAATGACTCAACCTACAGAACACTCCAAAACCCCTTTAGTCACGTTCCCTTATTTGGCCCCAGAAAGACCTCAGTGTTCTTGCTTGGAGCCTCCTTCAGGGCCAGGGAAGAACTTGATGCCTCTCATAGAAGGTGACAGCCTGCATGAGCCCTGTAACTAACCACTTCCCTCTCAGAAGAGACTGACTCAAAGGATTACTATGCAGCTGCAAGGAACAATGAAATCATGCAATTTGCTAAAACCTAGATGGAATTAGAAGATATGTTGAGTGAAGCAAGCCAGCAGAATAAAGATAAAGACAGGGTGATCTAATTCATCCATAAAATATTGGATCAGGAAATACAATGTAGTAATGGGGAGAAGCCTAGATCACCCTGAACCCTAGAGTTTAAAAAAGTGGAGGGTAGAGAAGGAAAAAAATCAAGGGATGGGGGCCAGAGTGATAGCACATTGGTAGGGTGTTTGCCTTACATGTGGTCAACCTGGGACAGTCCTGGGTTCAATCCCCAGAATCCCATATGGCCCCCAGAGCCTGCCAGGAATGATTTCTGAGCACAGGCCAGGAGTAACCCCTGATTGCCACCGGGTGTGGCCAAAAAAAAAAAAATCAAGGGGAGAAAGAAGATGAGAAAGTGCTGTAAAGGGGGAAACAGGGTTCAGGGCTTCCATTATATTGGTGATGTGGGAGAGTGTTATAACTATAAATCCCAAGCACAGACTCAGCAACATTGAAATCATGAGATCTAAGCTGCTACCTCCACACTTTGTAAATGTTTCTGTCAAGGTGGCAGGCAGAAAAGGGGTGTGTGGAAGGGTGAGGGATAAGAGAATATAGGAACACTGGTACTGTGAGTTGACACTGGTGGTGTGATTGGTGTTGAAATAGTATATGCCTAAAACTCAACTATCAATAACTTTGTAGATCATGGTTATTTAACTAAATAAAAATTTTTTTATTTTTTACATAGAGGTGACGCAAGTGGTAGGCTGTCTGCCTTGCATGTGTTAGCCTAGGACAGACACCCGGAGTCCCATAGGGTTCCCCAAGACAGGAGCTATTTTTGAGCCAGGAGTAATCCCTGAGTGTCACTAGGTGTGGCCCCAAAACAATAACAACAGGGAAGAAAAAAAAAAAAAGCAGTTGCAAAGGAGTGTCTTTCCAGACTTGCATCACATGATACAATGGGAGAATTTTTTTGGGCTTGTGAACCTTCCAGGAGTTGTGTCTGGGAATAGCAAACTCATATTCTATAATTCTTTTATAATATCCTTTTTAACAAAGTATCTTCAAGTCCCTAGACTTGTATATATAGTAAGAAGAGGGACCATGGGCTAAAGAGACAGTACAGCAAGACTGAGCATTGCCAAAAGTAATTCAAATGCAAAGGAATATAGAAAGATTCTTTCTCTTTTTTTTTTTTTTTTGGTGTTTTATTTTATTTTGTTTTTTGATTAATATCTTTAAACACCTGATTACAAATATGATTGTAGTTGGGTTTCAGTCATGTAAAGAACACCCCCCCTTCAGCAGTGCAACATTCCCATCACCAATGTCCCAAATCTCCCTTCTCACCACCCAATATTCACCCAGTTTCCCCTAGCAAGATCTTGCCAAACTATAGTGTAATGTAAGAAATTGGTGGGGCTGCAGCGGTGGCTCAAGTGGTAGGACATTTGCCTTGCATGTGCTAATCTAGGACAGACCAAGGTCCCATCCACTGTTGACCCATATGGTCCCCTGAGCCAGGAGCTATTTCTGAGTGCATTTCCAGGAGTAATCCCTGAGCATCACCGGGTGTGGCCCAAAAAAGAAAAATAAAAAAACCACAAAAAGAAATTGGCATTGATATCATCCATAGAGTTCATTGTGATTTTACTAATTTTGTAAAATTTCCGTGGTGCTGTTGTTACTTCCCTGCAATTTCATATCAAATCAATCATGTTTGCAAGTCAATCATAACTACAACTGGAGACAGAAGTCTACATCCTAGATTCTTGTAACCTCTTTTCTATTTAAAGTCACCTCCCCTCCTCCATGCACCCCTAACTCTGACTTTATAATTTTTGTTATTTTATGATCTTGTTATTTTGCCTGTTATATGTGCCTTTTTTTTTTGTTTTGTTTTGTTTTGGGGCCACACCCGGTGACACTCAGGGGTTACTCCTGGCTATGTGCTCAGAAGTCACTCCTGGCTTGGGGGACCATATGGGACGCCAGAAGATCGAACCGCGGTCCGTCCTAGGCTAGCGCTAGCAAGGCAGACACCTTACCTCTAGCGCCACTACGCATGCCCCAGTATATGTGCCTTTTTTTTTAAGTTTCTACTATTCTCTTCCCAGCATCACACCACAGCTATCCTAACCTCTTAAATTCAGTTTGATTAAAATTATTAGCAGTGTTACTGATGTCAGAATTACAGAGCGGGTCCAGCAAATTGTTTTACTGGTGAAAGCAACAGAGAAAATCAAGGAATATAAGCATTTGAATTAATTCAAATATATTATTCACAGACTATAAGAAAGAGAAGTCTAAGATGGTAACCTTTACATGTACTCACTCAAACAAACTTTTACAGAATTCTGAAACTGGAAAAAAAAATCCCATTGTGTTTGCATCCCTGGGATATGTGTTTCAATGTCACCTTGCTGACCAGGGGGATCACCCAAATTCCCTTTGTGTTCTATGATTTTTCTTTCTTCTGAAACAATAAAGACATATATCATTTTATTGTAAAAAAAAAAAAAGAGTAATTCCTGAGCACAGAGCTAGGAGTAAGCCCTGAGCATAACAGGGTATGGCCCCAGAGAAAGTCATCTTTTATGAAACCAGAGAGAATACAAAGAGTAAGGCATCTGTCTTGCATGAGATTGACCCAGATATGGTCCCCAGTACTCCAGATGGTCTCTTAAGCCCTGTCAGAAAAAGTGAGTCCTGAGGCAGAACCAAAAGTAAACCCTGAGCACAGCTGGGTGTAGCCCTTTTTCCACTCTTCCCAAAAAAAGCTAAAGTTGAGCTAAAAAATACAAAAGATAAAATAAGAAATAATTGAATGAAATTCAACTGCAAGATGATTCAGTGCTCAGAAATGAATGCTGAGAATTGAATCAGTGAACTTGAGGATAAAGTGAGGAAACCATTTTTATGATAAAAATATTTTAATGAGGATGCATTAGGTATTTATGGGACAGCATTTAGTGGAACAATATTCATATCATAGGTGTTCCAGAAGGAGAGAAAAGAAAGAAAGCAAGAGAATTATTGGTTGAAGAAATAATAGTGATAAATGTCTCCAATTTGGGCCCAGAGAGATAGCACAGCGGCGTTTGCCTTGCAAGCAGTCAATCCAGGACTAAAGGTGGTTGGTTCAAATCCCGGTGTCCCATATGGTCCCCGGTGCCTGCCAGGAGCTATTTCTGAGCAGACAGCCAAGAGTAACCCCTGAGCACCGCCGGGTGTGGCCCAAAAAAACCAAAAAAAAAAAAAAAAAATGTCTTCAATTTAAGGAAGGAGGCATATTCCCAGATTCTGGAAGTTCAATTCCCGGCATCCTATTTGGTCCCCAAGCCTGCCAGGAGCTATTTCTGAGTGCAGAGCCAGGTGTAATCCCTGAACACCATCAGGTATGGCCAAAAAGATAAAAATTATACAATCATACCAAACAAAAAAAAATGTTTCTCTTCAGTTCGATTATCAATCAGATTTGAAGGAAGATAGAAACTTTTTAGATGAACAATAGTTTAAAAAATATTTATGGCCTCTAAACTGGTTCTACAATAAATACCAAAGAATATAAAACTTAAACATATGGAGCCAGAGAGATAGCACAGCGGTAGGGTGTTTGCCTTGCATGCAGCCGATCCAGGACCGATGGTGGTTTGAATCCAGGCATCTCATATGGTCCCCCGAGCCTGCCAGGAGCAATGTCCAAGTGCAGAGTCAGGAGTAACCCCTGAATGCCACTGAGTGTGACCCAAAAACAAAACAAAAATTAAAAAATAAATAAAACTTAAACATAAAAAACAAGTCAGAAAAACAACTCAATATGCTTTGTATATAGGAGCTCTGAACTTTTTTATTAATTGCGGGGGGGGGGGGGGAGGGAGTTTCCACACCTGGAGAAGATCAGGGGTTACTCCTGGCTCTGCACTAAGAAATCGCTCCTGGCAGGCTCGGGGAACCATAGGGGATACCGGACACCCAACCCAGGTCCATCCTGGGTCTGCCTCATGCAAATTAAATGCCCTACTGCTGTGCTATCTATCTCTCTAGCCCTTAATAATTTCTTTATTTAAGCACAATGGTGACAAACATGTTCATAATTGGGTTTCAGCCATAAAATGCACACACCCCTTCACCAGTACAACTTTCCTACCACCATTGTCTCCTCATTTCCTACCTCCCCCCTACCCTCTGCCTGTCTTCAAGACAGGCATTGTTTTTCTCTATCATTGTCATGGTAGCTGTTAGTGTAGTTATTTCTCTAACTTCACTTACTACTCTTTGTCATTGCTGTGTATGTAAACATTTTATGGGATTATTATGTTACTGACCCTACACTGATCAGTGATTGTGCCTTACCCTAGGGTGTGACCTGGCATTCTGCCCCCACCCTAGGGTGGTGCCTGATTCTGCTTCCACCATCGGGTGGTATCTGATCCCACCATTGGGTGGTACCTGATTCTGGGGGATAAAAAGGGTCTGTGGAAAGCGAGGGGTTTTTTGGCTGGAATTGATACTGAGGCTTTGGACTTCAGTCTTGTCCGCCGAATAAAGCTAATATTTCCACAAGCCTGACTGTCTGCAAGCTGTTTACCCACCGCTTCACCTCAGAACTGCCGCTGAAATGGGTTGGGTGACAGATGGGTGCTCGAGCTGGAGGGGAAAGACCTCGTCCTCCATTCCTCCATACGTCAACCTCTTCAGGGGCTGACTTGCAACAGTCATAAGCTTGTTATCATGGGCTAGTCCTTCCAGTCTTCATCTTTACTGTTGTCTCTGGGTGTTAGGAGCCCTGAACTTAATCTCTACTACCACCACATGATCTCCTATGCACCAATGGGGTATTACTGAGTCAGCAGTGATCTCCAAGCCATACTGGCATGATGTAAACAACAATAATATTTTTTTAATTTTTTATTTTTTTAATTATGAGAACAAAGATGCAAAGAAAGAGGACAAGGTAAAGTTACAGTGGAAGGACAATCACCCATAAATAGAATTCTCAGAAGTCCCCTTGCTGATATCTTAACTTTGAACTTTCAGCCAAAGAACATTAAGAAAAATAAAACAGAACCCATGTACAATTACTTTGTCCCTCAAGTCCCCAGATTGTAGTACATAATATTTCTTAGCAGCACACAAAGCAATCTAAAGATATAAAACTTGTGTAACTCTTTAAACATTGAAGAAAAAGTACTTTTTTTACACTTCCATGCACATGCATATTAGTTTAAGTTAACCTCAAAAGTTTAAGTGGGTTGTTTTTCTTAATGATTAGAGTCAAAGGAGCACAGTAAAAACAGTGTTAGAGTGGCAATTATTGTTTGCATAGGCCCACAAAATATGAGGGACATGGAAGGGAAAAGCCTTGGCCTAAATACAAGGAGACCCTACCCCTGAAGTTTCCTGGCAAAAGACCAACTCTAGGCTCCAGGCAAACTAGTATGTCCAATCCAGGTCATTGTCTGTAATGCCAATACACTTTTATTTTTCACACAGTCTCTGTTGTTGGTATCATGTTTATGTATTAAAGATCATGGAATCTACATATCCTATATTGCAGTCAGGATGGTACAGAGTGTCCTCTTGCTTCACCTCACAATTAAATGGCAATGCAGAGAACCCTGTCCTGTACGCAGGTCAAACAACAATAATATTAATGATAGGGCCGGAGAAATAACGCATAGGTAGAAGGACAGTGGTTTGAATCCCAGCATCCCATATGGTCCCCCGTGCCTGCCAGGTGCGATTTCTTTTTTTTGTTTGTTTGTTTTTTTTGTTTTTCGGCCATACCCGTTTGATGCTAAGCGCTCAGAAATTGCCCCTGGCTTGGGGGGACCATATGGGACGCCGGGGGATGGAACTGCGGTCCTGATCCTTGGCTAGCGCTTGCAAGGCAGACACCTTACCTCTAGCGCCACCTCGCTGGCCCCTCCCAGGTGCGATTTCTGAGCGTAGAGCTAGAAGTGGCCCTTGAGCACAGTTGGGTGTGACCCCCCCAAAAAACAAAAATAATAATAATAATGATATTAATGATAATTTTAAAAGGAAAAGAAATTCCATTTAAAAGAGCTAAGATGTGGCTCCCCAGAGGGGACCCCTATATCGGGGGCCCTATCCTACACTGGCCAGCAGTGAGGAAACCTGTGGAGAGCCACACAACGTGATAGGGTTCGTGCTCTTCTGAGTACCTGTGGAGGCAAAAGTTAGTAATGACTCATGAGATCAAAAGAGAAATCAAGAGTAGTTTTATTTCAGGCAGGATGTGATTATATACTTTTCAGCGATGGGGAAGCGGGGGTAGGGAAAGGCATGGCTATCACCAATCATATTTCGCCAGATTAGTCTTTTGCTCACAGCCCTCAGTAGAGCCGGGTGAAGTTAGTGGGGCTGAGTGAAAAAACCACAAATCACGGATGTCACGTACACATTTTCAGATGACAGTTACAGATTACCAGAGACCAACAGTTAAATTCTTAAGTAACATGTTGTTCTTTATGCTACTGATGTAAAAGGTTTTGTTACTGGTACTCATAAACCTGTATGACACTATTTCCTTTTTCATGGCCATGATTTCTTGATCACAGTGAGAACTGGCAAGAACTGTTTGTCCCTGACATATTTTTTTTGAGCTGCGTATTTCCTGTTGGCCTGTCCTTTGCAGACTTTCTGGTTTCGGTTCCCATTCTTCACAATCAGGCAGGCATGAAGGCAAGCAGGCAATGCATAGCAACACTGGGGGAGTTCTACTCTCCCGGCTCCTCACATCTCCCCCTTTTTTTTTTTTTTTTTTTTTTGCTAAGCAAGAAAGATGAGCTGCCCTCGTGATGCTCAGCGCCTGTAGGGACAGCATTCCTTGAGGCTTCTCCAAGCTTTAGCACAGCGAGAGCCTAGCGAAGGACGCTTCTTGCTTAGTTTCTCAAAGACTTCAAACTGTAGCAAGGCAGGAGGTGGGGAGGGAGCCTCTTCAGTTGCAAGTTGTTGATACAAAACGGTGGGATGCTTCTTTGTAGCCTCATCAATCTGCGATTTCACGAAGCTGGTGATGCGGCGGAAGGTCGAGGGTCAGGTGAAATTGAAGGAAGGGAGGAGGAGGCAGGAGGTTGATTGAAAAGGGCATAGATAGAAGGCCGTTTAGGGGCAGAGGGGAACCCTAAACCTTGACGGCCAGAGCGGGGAGAAACTGAAATTGGCTTGGTGACACCCTGAAGATATTTGCCAAGACCCTTAGAAGGAACATAGCCTTGAGCAAGCATTTGGTCAAGGACATGCTTGTTTCTGCATTTAAGCAGCACGAGGCCCATTTGATCCATAAGATCTCGACCCCATAGGTTGATGGGCAGATCAGGAATGACATAAGGGCGGACAAAGCCAGTATCACCATCCTCATCCTGCCAGATTAACCGGTGGGCGCTGAGCTGAACCTTTTTAGCGGTACCGGCGACCCCAGAGATAGGGTCAGGAGAGGGACAAAGAGGCCAATCAGGAGGCCAATCCAAAGGAGAAAAGCAGGTGGTATCAGCCCCGGTATCCAAGAGGCCATGGAAGAGGCGGCCCTGGATGGTGAGGGAAAGGATAGAAGAGGGGCGTTCGCGACAGATGGTTTTTATCCAATAAACATCAGAAGAACCGGGATGAGTGGCGCCCCGCGGTTGGGGCAGGGCAGGCAGCTCCACCGCTAGGGGCAAGGGAAGAGCTTGGGCAATGCGAGTGCCGGGGACGACCTGAACTGATTTAAAAGGAGCGGTAGCATTAAGAAAAATCTCACCAGAGTAATCACCATCAACGATAGAAGGAGAGATGATAAGACCATCAATGGTAGAGGAAGCGCGACCAATGATCATGAAAAAATAACCAGGAGGAGGTGGTCCATAAACACCGGTAGGAATAGAGTAGACACCACCCTGAGGAGTTAATAAGAGGGGGGGTGGCGGAACACAAGTCAAGTCCTGCTGAACCGGGGGTGGCCCGGAAGAGGGAGGAGGTTGAGGGTCGCAGTTCTGGGTTTGGGAGGGGAGGCGCTGATAGTGAACTTGGATTTGGCGAGAGGGAGTCCCAGTCGTTCCCCCAGTGGCTGGGACAAAAGGAATGTGACGAGGCTGTTGGTGCGGGGTCTGGGGGCGACCCCTGCCGGAGTTTTTTGACTGGCCTGGGCGCTGTTTCAGGAGTGGGTTTTCACCCAGAAAATTTCCCTCAATGTCAGTGATAGCGCGACAGGAGGATCTCCAGTGGCGCCCGCGCCGACAGCGGGGGCAAAGGGAAGGGCGTTCAGATGTGGAGCCTGCCTGTATGTCAGGCAGCCTGCGCTGGGGACACTGACCCGCGAAGTGACCAGGCTGGCCACAAGAATAACAGATTTTACCTTTAGACTGGTTTTGAAAAGCGACAAGGGCACCAGCCACTTGGGTAGCAAAAGAATGAGCATTTTTACAAAGAGAGATCATGTCCTCTAGGGAGCGGGAGAGCTTGGGACCTTTAAGAATTTGGCGGCAGGCAGGATTAGCATTTTCAAAGGCAAGCTGCTTGATGAAAGGATTAGAGGTATCAGTGATTCCGGTGGTACGATCAATAGCCTCAAGGAGACGGGAGATGAAGGCGTGATAAGGCTCATCATCTGCCTGCAAGATTTTTGCAAGAGGAAGAGCAGGGCCCGAGGAAGAGCCGACAGCTTTCCATGCCTTAAGAGCAGCTTGAGAGGTTAAACTGAGAATGTGATAGGGAAGGCGGCGCTGAGCCTGCATAGTGTCATAGGGCGCAGAGCCAGAAAGTTGGAGATACTCCTTTTTACTGGGTCCCGCAAGGTCCTTGCAATTATTTTGAAATTCAGCCTCCCAGAGGACAATATCCTGGGGCTTAAGGCAGCGGCGGACAGTTATGCGCCATTCTATAGGAAAAAGAGCGCCGCCATAGGAGAGAGATTCAAGGCAAGAAAGGGTATAGGGAGCCTGGGGACCGTACTCAAGGACGGCCTTGCGGACTTCCTTAAGGGAGCCCTGATCGAGTTCCTTAATTTCAATGTCCTCTTGAAAAATACGGCCGGTAGCTCGTTGGGTGGGAGCGTCGGCATCAGGAGGAGAGGCATCGCCGGAGACGGCAGCCTCCTCCTCGCCCGCAGATTGATTTTCATCTGCGTCAGCTTCGTCATCGGCCTCAATAACGTTTCCATCAGGGTCGTCAGCAGCCTCGCCATCCGCCTGCGCAGCAGGGCGCGCAGGGGTAGTTCTACGGGAACGGGGCCGAGCACGGGAACGTGTGATCATAGGGTGCTGAGAAGGAGGCTGCTCCTTAGGCTTAAGGAGGGCAGGGTAAACCTGAGGAGGACTAGGGGACTGTAGCTTAGAGAGAACTTGATTGAGAGAAGAGCAGAGTTTATCAATGGTGTGCTGGAGCTGTGAGGCAGTGGAGGGAGGAGAAAAGCTGTGGGAGGGAGCAGGGGGGTCAGACGGGGAGCGGGCAGTGTAAGCAGCAGCCGCTGCGTCAAGCGTGGCTGCGTCTTCAGGAGAGAGGTGGTCGGGAGAAGGAGCCTGAGTAATGGCAACGAAAGAGGACGAGGCAGAGGAATCTGCAGGAACAGGGACGTATGGCGGGGGCCGAAAGGTCTCAGGCGAGGGGGACATGGGAGAGGAGGGAGTATGAGAACGTGAAGCATTAGTAAGGATAGCCTGTCCCTCTTTGATGATAGCGGCGCAGGAGGAAGAGATAGGAGCTGCAGTAATAAGGCCATCGAGGAGTTTCCAATATTGAAGAATGCAGTCCTTAAAAGCAGAATCATTTTGTGTGTTACAAAAATCCGTCAAATCCTGCCCAATTTTCAACCAAGTGGAACGGGCGATCTTAGGGGCGGTAAACACAAACCAAGGGGAAGCTTTATGAAGGATGTTAAAAAATTGATAAAGGTCTGCCTTAGAAACATGAACCTTCCTGGATATAAGTTCATCCTGAAGGGATTGAACGAATTTTTCCTCGGTACTGAGTGTAGAGCCCATAGCGAAAAGAAAGAGGAGGGAGAGGAAAGATATATGGGGTCCCAACGGACGAGAGGCCAGAAGGCGGGGGTCGCCTGGGAGGGAGACGAAGAGTCACCCTGAGGGATGCATGCATGAAATTCTTAACGCGTCTGCGCAAGGGAAACTCACCCTTCACGGAAAGAAAAGGGAGACGCGGAGAATTCCCGGGAACGACCGGCGACGAGGGAGAAGAGCAGGAAAACCACGTTGGGCGCCAGATGTGGCTCCCCAGAGGGGACCCCTATATCGGGGGCCCTATCCTACACTGGCCAGCAGTGAGGAAACCTGTGGAGAGCCACACAACGTGATAGGGTTCGTGCTCTTCTGAGTACCTGTGGAGGCAAAAGTTAGTAATGACTCATGAGATCAAAAGAGAAATCAAGAGTAGTTTTATTTCAGGCAGGATGTGATTATATACTTTTCAGCGATGGGGAAGCGGGGGTAGGGAAAGGCATGGCTATCACCAATCATATTTCGCCAGATTAGTCTTTTGCTCACAGCCCTCAGTAGAGCCGGGTGAAGTTAGTGGGGCTGAGTGAAAAAACCACAAATCACGGATGTCACGTACACATTTTCAGATGACAGTTACAGATTACCAGAGACCAACAGTTAAATTCTTAAGTAACATGTTGTTCTTTATGCTACTGATGTAAAAGGTTTTGTTACTGGTACTCATAAACCTGTATGACACTATTTCCTTTTTCATGGCCATGATTTCTTGATCACAGTGAGAACTGGCAAGAACTGTTTGTCCCTGACATATTTTTTTTGAGCTGCGTATTTCCTGTTGGCCTGTCCTTTGCAGACTTTCTGGTTTCGGTTCCCATTCTTCACAATCAGGCAGGCATGAAGGCAAGCAGGCAATGCATAGCAACACTGGGGGAGTTCTACTCTCCCGGCTCCTCACACTAAGATATTTTTGGTTTGTTTTTGTTTTTTGGTCACACCCAGTGACACTCAGGGGTTACTCCAGGCTATGTGCTAAGAAATTGATCCTGGTTTGGGGACCATATGGAACATCAGGGGATCGAACAGCGACTGTTCTAGGCTAGTGTGAGCAAGGCAGACACCTTACCACTTGTGCCACCACTCCGGGCCAGAGCTAACATATTTTTAGAAACAAAACAGAATCAGAAAACAACAACCTAACAGGGTTTAAGTTGCTTGCCTTATACACAGACAAATGTTGTTTGATCCCTGTCACTCCATATAGTATCCTGGTTTCTAAGGAGTGATCCCTGAGTACAGAGCCAGGAGTAATTCATGAACATTGCTTGGTGTGGCCCCCAAACAAATAAAAACCTACAACAGCGGGCCCGGAGAGATAGCACAGCAGTGTTTGCCTTGCAAGCAGCCGATCCAGGACCAAAGGTGGTTGGTTCACATCCCGGTGTCCCATATGGTCCCCCGTGCCTGCCAGGAGCTATTTCTGAGCAGACAGGCAGGAGTAACCCCTGAGCAACGCTGGGTGTGGCCCCAAAACCAAAAAAAAAAAACCTACAACAGCAAAGAATGAAGGAAAAGAAAACAACCTTCAGAAATACCTAGATATGAGACAGAGAGATAATATAGCAGGTAAGGTGTTTGCCTTGCACTTGGTCTACCTGAGTTCAATCCCTGGCATCCCATGTGGTCCCCAAAACACCACCAGGACTGATCCCTGAGCTCAGAATCAAAAATAACTCCTGAGCACTTCCTGGTGTGGTCCTCAAAAAAGAAGTACCTAGATTTCATATAGGAAAAATGGCAATAAATTATTTAAATTCGTAATTTAACTAATAAAATAATAATCATTTCAGGGCCAGAGAGATAGCATGGAGGTAGCGTGTTTGCCTTGCTTGCAGAAGGATGGTGGTTTGAATCCTGGCGTCTCATAAGGTTCCCCTAGTCTGCCAGGGGCGATTTCTGAGTGTAGAGCCAGGAGTAACCCCTGAGCACTACCAGGAGTGACCCAAAAACCAAAAAAAAAATTATTTCACTAAAATTCAATGGTCTTAATTTACCAGTTAAAAGACAGAAACTGGATAGAACAAGAAATAAAAAAAAAAAAACCTACCTTCTCCAGAGATCGTTTACAAGATCTCTTCTACAAGAGACCCACATAAGCTTCAATGTGGATTCATGGATTCAAAATGAATGGTGGAAAACAATCCTACAGATAAAGGCCAGAGAGATAGAGTTAAGGCACTTGCCTTTATGTGGTCAACCCTGGTTCAATTGCTGGCACCCTATATAGTATAGCAGGAGTGCTCCCTACACACCACCAAAAGTGCTCCCTGAGCACCGATGGGTCTAGCCAGGCTCCTCCCTACACACACACACACACACACACACACACACACACACACACACACACACACACACACGAGAAAAAAAATCATACAAGCAAATGATAACCTAAAAAGCTAAAATGGCCATACTTGTATCTGACAAATAGATTCTAGTAAGAAACAGAAATTAATATTACATAAAGATTAAGGATCAAGGAATTATGAAGTGTTAATGATCATTAATAGGTATGTGTTTTTTTACTGGTCCCACCCTAATCAAACTCCATCCTAAGTTGTGTGATCTGGTGATGGGATTATTGACTTTTTCCACTACTTGGTATTCCTCTCCCACCGTAGGGTGTGGTCTGGTTCTTGTCAATAAAAGTAGGGGTCTCAAAGAATGGGGAGGCGAGGCCCCAGGGTGGCGACCTGGCGGGTAAGCGAGGCCTGGGCCTGAGCCTGGGTCTCGGCCTCGGCCTCGGCCTCGGCTTCGGCTTCTATGTGACGGGCTTGGGCGGCGCTCGCGCGGCCCCATCGGGAGAGGTTTCAAAATGACCAACAAGGAACCTCTTCCCAAAAAAGTTCGACTAAGTGAAACGGACTTCAAAGTTATGGCACGAGATGAATTAATTCTAAGGTGGAAGCAATATGAGGCATATGTGCTAGCTTTGGAGAGCAAGTACGCAGACCTTAATTCTAATGATGTGACTGGCTTAAGGGAGTCTGAAGAGAAACTGAAGCAGCAACAGCAAGAGTCTGCTCGAAGAGAGAACATCCTTGTCATGCGACCGGCGACCAAGGAACAAGAGATGCAGTACTCAGATCCAGTACCTCAAGCAAGTTCAACAGCCTAGTGTTGCCCAACTGAGATCAACTATGGTAGACCTGGCGATCAACTTGTTTTTCCTAAAAATGAAAGGTGAACTGGAACAGACTAAAGACAAACTGGAACAAGCTCAACATGAACTAAGTGCCTGGAAGTTTACGCCCGATAGCCAAACGGGCAAAAAGTTAATGGCGAAGTGTCGAATGCTTATCCAAGAGAATCAAGAGCTTGGAAGGCAGCTGTCCCAGGGACGTATTGCACAGCTTGAAGCAGAGTTGGCTTTACAGAAGTATAGTGAGGAGCTTAAAAGCAGTCAGGATGAGCTGAATGACCATCATCCAGCTGGACGAGGAGGTGGAGGGCATGCAGAGCATCATTCTAGTTCTGCAGCAGCAGCTGAAGAAGACACAGCTTGCTCAGTACCAGCAGTAGCAGACCCAAGCCTCCGCCCCTGGCACCAGCAGGACTACAGCTGCGGAGCCCGTGGGGCAGGCAGAGGCCGCAGGTAAAGACTGCAGTCGGCTAGCCAACGGACCAAGCAATGGCAGTTCCTCCCTCCAGAGAATGTCTGGGTCTGGATTTCACAGGGATGGGGTCACAACCGAAGATGATTTTCCTTCCATTCCAGGGAACTGGAATTAGGCCTCAGACAGCTCTGAGGAGAGAACTGGCTGAGGAGGTAGGGGTTATGTAAACCAACTCAGTGGGGAGTATGAAAGTGTAGATTCCCCCATGGGCAGTGAGAACTCTCTCACGCACCACTCAAATGACACAGACTCCATCCATGACCCTCAGGAGGAGAAGGCCGTGAGTGGGAAAGGTAACAGAACTGCGGGCTCCCGCCAAGTCCACGATGGCTTGGACTTCAGTGGAAGTGTACAAGGTTCCATTTTGTAATATTTTTTCCAGCAGATTTTTATACAGTGTCATTTCGTTTGGGAGAGGATACTGTCCAGAAATTAATGCATACTTTGGTCACAATTTGCCTCTTTTGTGGGTGTTTTCTTTTTCTTCTTTTTTTCCTTTTCCCTTCTCTTTTTCCTTCTATACTTCTGCCACTTTGAAAAGTGTAACAGTTAATTGCTTTGTTGTTTAAAAAATGAACATTTTGTGTAGGCCCAAGTTGAGTTAATGTGAAGTTGTAAATGGAAATCTTTCTTCCAGTATAAACACAATAATGTCTGTATAAAAAATATCTGTAGAAGTTGTGCTGTGTCGGGACTTCTTCCTCATGCTCTTTTAGACTTCTACACCATTCAGGATTGGTAGAGTAGATGTCAGGTCACAACTGCCAAGTGTGCCCAGTACTGTAGCTTTATCACTAAAAGTTGGACTTGTTGATGGGGTCCTCAAGTAGTTTCAGTGTTAGATACAGTTTTCTCCACCATATATCTGTGCATTTTCTCTTTAGGTGACTGTTTAAGAAATTTGTGTGCATAGTTAACTCAGTTTTTATGAACTATTGTATTCTGTTAATGCATTTGCTCTGTGACTCTAGTATATCTCACCTGTACTGACCAAACCGAAATACAAGATTTTATGGTAAAAAAAAAAAAAAGTAGGGGTCTGAGGAAGGCAGGAGCTCATTCTTCAGATTTCCTCCACTACACTAAGCTGCTTTCCTTCTTAGGAGCTGAAGGATAAATGGGGCATCAACATATATGTCTCAACTATAACAGGTTAAAGAGAGACTTCTGTTATAATAGAGAATTTTGTTTTATTTTATTGTATTTCTTGGTGGGGGGGGGCAATGCCGGGTGCACTCAAGGGTTTACTCCTGGCTTTTTGCTCAGAAATTGCTCCTGGCAGACTTAGCTGACCATATGGGATACTGGAGATGAACCCAGGTATGTCCTGGGCCAGCAGCATGCAAGGCAAACTCCCTATAACTGTGCTATGGCTCCAGCCTCCTTATTTTATTTCTTATTTTGGTTTGGGATCATAACCAGTGTTTTTCAGGGCTTAGTATTTTGGGGATAATATGTAGCTCTAGGGATCAAGTCCAGTTGGACCTCATACAAGGCAAATGCTCCACCTGCCTCCCTGGTGTACTCTCTCTCTGGTCCCAGTAGTAGAGAATGTTAACACCTGGCTTTTTACACTAGGCAGATCAATCAGACAGAAAATAAATAAGGAAATAAAAGTCTTAAACAAGAATTTGGGAAAAACTAAGCTTAAAATATAGGGGCTGGCGCTGTGGCACAGGGCGTAAGGCAGCTGCATTGTGTGCACTAGCCTTGGACAGAGCACAGTTCAATCCCCCGGCATCCCATATGGTCCCCCAAGCCAGGAGCAATTTCTGAGTGCATAGCCAGGAGTAACCCCTGAGCATCACCAGGTGTGGCTGAGAAACAAACAAACAAACAAACAAAAATATGTTCATTCACAAGGCTCCCCAACAATAGGAAAGCAGAATAATATTCCTCTCAGTGTACTTGGAACATCATAAAAAAGTTAAATAATATTTAAAATCAGGCTTGAAAAAACTCAGAAATTTGTAAATTAACAAAAATGATACTAAACGGTTATTGAGTTAATTAAGTCAATAGTCAATAGCCAACTTATTATTAAGTCAATGAAGAAATCAAAGAAGAAAATAAATTCATTTCTGGGAAAAAATAAAAATGATGGCACAAGTTATCAGGACATATGGAAAACAATTAAAGCAGTACTATAAGAGAAGTTCATAGCAATATAGGCTTTACCAGAAATAAGAAAGGGGGCCTCCCAATGCTTTCCACAGACTGTGTTCTTTACACTGACTGTATAGAAAGAGGAGGTATAGTAAGTGCACCCCATATACACCTCAGCCTAGGACCTTTGCCTGGTCTGTATTGTGAATGGGGGGACATGGAAGCTGAAGCTGAAATAAGAAAGGGTATCTAATTTCATGGCTTAAGTAATTACAAAAAATTGGGGCCAGAGTGATGATTAGAGCAGGTAAGACATTTGCTATGCATGTGACTGAATCAGGTTCAATCTCCAGCATCTCACATGGTCCCCCAAGCACCACCAGAAGTAATTTTTGAGTGCAAAACTAGGAGTAAACCTTGAATACCGCCAGGAATGGCCCAAAAACTAACAAACAAACAAGCAAAATGAGTGCTGGATCGTGCTGGATCAATAGCAGATACGTCACTTGCCTTGCATGTGGCCAACCAGGGTTAGATATCCAGCATCTCATATGGTTCCCTAAGGGTCACAGTCTCCTGTGATCAAGAGGAATCAAGAGGAAATAGACGACTTCAACAGCCCAATTATAGATTAAAAAAAAAAATTGAAACAGTACTCAAGTGTCTCACAAAACAAAAGCCCAGATCTAAATGGTTTAACTAATGAGTTCTACCAAGCCTTCATAAATGATTAGTAGTCTATTCCTCTCAAATTCTTTCATAAAGCTAACTAAACAGGACTTTGTCCATATATTTCTAGAGGTTAACATTACCTTGATACCAAAAATAAACAGAAACATATTAAAACAAAATGACAGACAAATTTCCCTGAAATGCAAAATAAATGCAGATATCCTCAAGTGAACCTATAAAATAGAATCCAACAATATTTTCAAAATCATGACCAAGTGGGAGTTATTCTAGGGTTGCAAGGATGGTTCAATATATGCATAATAATTAATATAATATACTACATCAATAAAAAGGTTAAATGTTATATGACCATATTAATAGTTAGAGAGAAATGTTGAACAACTTTTAACATCAGTTTATGATAGAAAAATGTTATAAACAAAATGGAAATAGAATTTACCTCATGTAGTAAAGGTAATATACAATAAACCCATAACTAATAATCTCAATGAAACAATGAAAATTTTAGGCACCAGGGAAGGAAATCTCTCTCACTACTATTATTCAACAAAGTTTTGGAAGTACTTGCCAAAGTAATTGAGTGAAAATAGAAATAAAAGAGATCCAAATTGGAAAAGAAATTGAGCTATCATTATTTGTAAATGACATAATAAAAAAGATAGAAAAACCAAAAATTACATGAAAAATATTAGAAATAATGAACAGAGGTTGGAGCAGGTAGGACGTTTGCTTTGTACATGTTAACTTCTAACGTTAACTTTGGATTTGAGATCCATCCCACAAAGACCACCATGCAATAAGGCATGGGAGTTTATTTACCAGCTTACTGATTCACCCCTCTAAAGCCATGACCCCTTACTTAGCTCTTAGGCTCCTTTAATAGGGTTACAGAGGCTTCAAACCATCACAGTTAACCTTTAAGTTGATTGGCTGTAGTCTAGGTATACCTATTTATGGCTAGATACCTAGATATCTAGAATGGTATATTATGGTTTATGGGGCCTTGAGGTCTGAGTTAGCTAAAGTAGTAGAGGAGGGACGAGGTATCCACTGAACACTCATGACCTTATCTACCCACAGCCCTCCAGGTGACTTTTCTGGCCTAGTCTTTGTTTCTTAAAACTTGGGCCTGTCATGGTTGTACTTAGGTTCACAGCAAAGCTAGGTTACAGTTAATTCTAAATCAAACTTTAGATCGTAACATTCCCTTCTAGTTTCTTATGGGGGGTGGGGGGTAATGCTGGGTCATATCCAGCAATGCTCAGGGGCTACTCCTGGCTCTGCGCTCAGAAATCACTCCTGGCAGGCACGGGGGACCAGATGGATGCCAGGAATCTGGGATTGGCCATAGGCAGGCTCTAGCCCCAGCATCCCATCTGGTCCCCTATAAGTGATTAATGAGCAAAGCCAGGAGTAAACCCTCAGCGCCACCAGTGTTACACAAAAGAAAAAGAAAAAGAAAAGAAAAAGGGACAATGAAGCAATATGGTAAACTAGCAGGCTACACAATCAATATACAAAAACCTTTGCATGACTAGAATCAATCAACAAGAGGAAATCAACAATCAGCAGGAGGAAAAAGTCAAGAAAGCAATCCCATTTACAATTGTGGCAAAAATAGAATAAAATACCGAGGCATCACCCTAATTAAGATGAAAAAAGATTTAAACATTGAACAACATGTCACTATTAAAAGAAACATAAGACCTTAGAAAAGGGATATTCCAAGTTTATAGTTTATGACATTGTTAGGATGCCTTTCAGAACTGGAGAGTTTTTCATTGGCTAGGCTAATGTTTTGCACACAGGAGGCTAGAGCTAGGTCCTGACTACCCTGAGCTCCAGCATATTGGTAGCATCAACACAGGACCCAGGGAAGTGTCTAGGCTGCTGAAGGTTTCTTTTTGTTTTGTTGTGTTTTGTTTGGGGGCCAGACCCAGTGACACTCAGAGATTACGCCTGGCTATGCTATCAGAAATCGCTCCTGGCTTGGGGGACCATATGGGACTCTGGTATAACGAACTGCGTCTGTCCTAGGTTAGCTAATGCAAGGCAGATGTCCTACCACTTGTGCCACCACTCGGGCCCCTGCTGAAGGTTTCTAAAGTTTTCTCTCTCTTAATCTTAGCATCTCCCACCTTTTGCCACACAGTCCAGGATCCACGCCCCCATCTTCTCTTCAGCCTCTGGAGCCCTACAGAAAGCCCCCCTAATGTACCCCCTGTGGCATCCACTAGGCATAGGCAACCTCAGTGATAGTCCTAAGAGAAGAATAAGCCCTGAGCTGCTCCAAATTGGAAAGATGCCTGTGAAAAGAAACCATGTGCAGGACCACCATCAATTCTTCCCCTCCTCTCCTTTCTTCTTCCCTATTTGCTCTCTTCTCCCACACTTCATCCTCACATACCCTCCCTATTCCCTCTTCTCCTCCCCTCCTGGTCTCACCTCTCCAGGCACCCACCTCCCCTTCACTCCTCTTCCTCTTCCACTTCACCCATCTCCCTTCACCTCTTGTGGGTCTTTTTGTTTATTCAAAACAAAGACCTTCCCCAGACCCCAGGGTCCTCTTTCATCTACCTCTTTTTGCAAGTAAAAGGCCCACTGTTAGGGTCCGAGTAGAAGAGCAAAACCACATAACTGGAATAACATTTTAATACTTTAATTCATTTGCCAACAAGGCCCCCACACTGGCCAGCCAGAGCCATTTCCCCAAGCAGATGAGCCCCACCCAAAGTCGTGAGTAAGATTATATAGGGATGAGATATAAGAGGTTCCAGCTTTCTGATGATCCTTACAATGACTGGCTATCAGGGGTCCTCAAACTTTTTAAACAGGGGGCCAGTTCACTGTCCCTCAGACCATTGGAGGGTCTGACTATAGTAAAAACAAAACTTATGAATGAATTCTTATGCACACTGCATATATCTTATTTTGCAATGAAGAAACAAAACAGATACAAATACAATATGTGGCCCGCAGGCCATAGTTTGAGGACCACTAGGGGCACCTTACTACTACTCCCTTGTCCTTCCCTGATTGGCTACTTGATATGGCTAGGTAGTTTGGGGCGGGATCTATGGAAACAGGCTGTGAAGAAGACCTAACATGTGGCTTACACCATGTGGTCCTTACAAAATGGCATCATTTCTCCCTGCCCAGAAACTGAGAAGAAGCCTGCCATGTGGCTTTTACAAAATGGCATCCTTCCTTGTTGGGAATTCAGGTCCCAACACTCCTAGACTGGATTAGCTTCAGGTAGGTACTTTGTCACTCTCTACCCTTCCCTGTCTCGGTTGTGAATTGAGCTGGTCAATAAAGAGAGGTCAGTTTGGCTGGTTCCAGACCATAAGATTGAAACCCTACACACACACACACACACACACACACACACACACACACACACACACACACACACACACACACACACACACACACACACACCATACCTTTATGCTTGGTTTGGATTATTAATTGTCACAGTGATCTTGCTCCAGACCCATTCTTCCGGGGTTAGATTAAGGTGAATCAAGCCTTACAACTTCTCCTCTTTCATTTCCCCCTTCCCTTCTCTCCTCCTCTCTCTTCCTGCTTTCACTTCACCTTCCTCCCCTTCCTCCTTTCCCATTTCCTATCTCCATCAATTGCAGACTTAGGCCTGAAGGGATGAGAGAATCTGCTTCTTCCTCAGTCTCTGCCCTGGGGAAAACAAATCTGCTCCCATCTATCCTCTCAGCTAAACTAAGCAAGGAGTGGGATCATTGTCACACATTAGTTACTGCTTTGCTGGCTTCCATTTTCTCATCTTTGAAATGAGAAAAGAAAGTCTTCCCTGAGTGTAGTCACATTGAAATGCACTAATGTACAGGATGCAGGAAACTTTGCCCATGGAAAAGGTATTTTGGAAATGAGGCTCCAACTGGCTCAAATGGCCTGGAGCTCAGGCTCTGGATGCAGAAGACCCAGCTTCCATACCATTGTTAAAGGGTCTGTTAAAGCCCACCGCCCCAAATAAAGACCATGAACCTTCAGAGAATGAACTCAGCAGCACAAGGTTTATTGATTCAGAGCTCTGGGGTCCACCATCTTCTGACACAGCAGGTTCACGGGTGGAACCCCAAGCTTTAGAAACCCAGAGCCTTGGGACTGGAGAGATAGCATGAAGGTAGGGTGTTTGCCTTGCATGCAGAAGGATGGTGGTTCGAATCCCAGCATCCCATATGGTCCCCCGAGCCTGCCAGGAGCAATTCCTGAGCTTAGAGACAGGAGGAACCCCTGAGCGCTGCCGGGTGTGACCCAGAACCCAAAACCAAAATAAAAAAGAAAGAAAGAAAAAGAAACCCAGGGCCTTTATAGTAATTTATATGATAATAAGGTTTAAAACTTCAGATTGTTGTTTGTTTTTGTTTTGGCTCCACACCCTGCAGCACCCAGGGGTTACTCCTGGCTCTGTGCTCAGGAATCACTCCTGAGGGGTACAGAGGACTACGTGGGATGCTGGAGATCAAACCTGGGCCTACTGTGTGCAAGGCAAGGGCTTCCCCACTGGACTATCATTCCTGCCTCTAGACAAGTGCTGCTTATTCTGGGGTTTTCATCTGGGCCCTGCAATGCCAACCATTATCCCATCAGAGCAGTGACAGTGAATGATGCTTTCATCTCACCATTGTGCCTTGAAGAAAAATAGAGCTGCTGAAGAGGGTGGAAGATGATGTCGTCTTGCAAGGGTAAACTTCAGAGAAGTAATTGGATAACTACACTAAAATGCTTCTGCAAGGTAGTAGCTCCAGTTCTTGAGAACTGATAGCTGGAAACTTCATAGTGAAAAGAATATTTTCCAGAATAATGATTGTTTTTCCTCCCAGTGCTTTTGTGAAATCATCAATTGACTCTGATGCAATCAGGAGCTGCCAATGCAGAGAATAAAAACAGGTACTTGGGGGGGGGGGCAACATTGAAAGTTATTAGCTTATCTGAGAAGGTAATGACAAGGAGTGAAGAGAAGAGGACAAGAAAGGGTAGAACAGAAGGGCTAAAGGATCTGGATGGAGATGGAAGCACTTCTGAATTCTCTGAATTAATGTCACAGTCTGTGGAGCCCCTCCATGAACTAATACACATGATTGGTATTTCTGGAGAAAACCAAGAGTGTTCTGGGAAGATGAGACTCTGAGGGGTGAGGAACATTTTACAATGCAAAGTTAACACATTTTATGTATATTAGTATAACTTCTAAATAAAAATGCTATGGGGATCCCCTAAACTATATGGAAAAAAAAAAAAAACTTCAAACATTTTATTGGTTCACACAACTGTTACAATCCAAAAATATCCAATAATGCAAGTTGAAAAAAGTGCTATTCCTTAACTATCCCAAATCCCTTTTTGACGTCAGTCATCCTAGCCCACATCCTGATGGTTTGTAAAGATATTGCCTGTACCCTCCATATGGCCCTTTCAGTCCCTCCCTCTTGTGACCTAAGATATCTTGTGTTGGAATGCTCTTATGGCTATCTTGAGGCCTGATGTTCTGCCCCTAAGGTTTGGTTCCAGGAATGAACTGCCTCTTCAGGCCTAGTCTTTTTACTTATAATTGCAGCCTGTAATGGTAGAGCTTATGTCAACTAAGAGTCAACTCAAGAATTTCTAAAGGCAAGCAAAAACAGAATCCAGAATGAATATGGTTAGTCCTAATAAATTATACCTATTACACCTAACTTATCCCAGCTTATTCTTGACCCTTACACCATGTTGTCATTAAGCACCTCTAGGAGCCACCACCCACAACAGGAAGCACCCCCTGAGCCTTGCAGGATGTAGGCCTGTCAGCTACTCCTCAGAGACTTCTCAAATGCCCGTGTACAGGGGTGGGTATAGCCCCAATGCTTCTTTTTACTTAGGAAAGATGATATTAAAAAGGGGGGGGGGGCTTCAGAGATTTACTCCCTATCCTTTGATCCTCAGAACTGTGTGACTTAGACACACATAAACTAACATAGCCACACATTTGAACATACTCTCACTCTCACACGATCACAGCACTCTCACCCATAGTCATTCTCACACACACTTTCTCATACTGTCACACTCACAAAGCCTCACTCTCACACATACTCTTTTTGTTTTGTTTTGTTTTGGGGTCACACCAGAAGTGCTCAGGAATTACTCCTGGTTCTATGCTCAGAAACCACTCTCTCCTGGCAGGCTCGGGGGACCATATGGGATGCCGGGATTCGAACCACCATCCTTCTGCATTCAAAGGCAAATGCCCTACCTTCGTGCTATCTCTCCAGCCCCTCACAAATTTTTTTATACTTAGACACACACCCAGACACTGTCACACTGTCACACTCACATATAGTCTCACTCTCACACACTCTCTCACACATACTCTCATTTGGGTCCCATCACAGGAACCAAGGACAGGTTTTGTGCCACCTTGACAACAAGGAATTCAGGGATAGGTTTCAAGCTATCCTAGCAACGACTTGCAAACCCAAGCATCCTTCGTAATACCCTGGCAATGATTTGTATTTTTATTTATTTATTTTTATCTTTTGGGTCACTCCCAGCAGCGCTCAGGAATTACTCCTGGCTGTGTGCTTAGAAATCATTCCTGGCAGGCTCAGGGGATCATATGGGATGCCAGGATTCAAACCACTGTTCGTCCTGGGTCTGCTGCCTGCAAGGCAAATGCCCTACCACTGAGCTATCTCTCCTGCCCCTGACAATGATGTGTAAAACCAGGCATGTTTCAACAACATAGGGCTAGTGAGAGCCCAAGGACTTTAGTACTATGCCTACAATGACAGCTGCTGGGAGAAGAACTTTACTTGGGACATAGAAGAAAGACTTTCTGGGGTTAAGCAAAACTTAGACAAAATGCTTTCTGGTAAAGGCCACCCTACTCCTATCTAGGCTTAAAGTTTGTTTGTTTGGTTTTTCTAGCTTTTACTATGCCTATGCAAAATAACAGCCACTTTTAGAGCTCCTATTTGAGGGTTCTCACCCAGACTCTTACATTCTAAAGTTCTATCTAGATCTTTAGAGCACTATTCTGGTTTATCTCATATTTTCTGCTTTTCAGTAAACAAAAAAGGGGGAACTGTTGGCTTACAATTTACAATCCAAAACAAAGATCCTCCTTGGTTTCTTTGTATCTGTTTGTTTACAATTTGGTTTCAAAACAGAGATTTTCCATATTCCAACTTAACAGATTTTATATGTCTCAAGCAAACTGAGATAGCGTGGCTCAGGATAGGCATTTGTCCTTAGTCCCCCACCTAGCATGGTCTTTGTACTCAATAAAAACTGCAATTCTGACAAGCAGCTCTCTCTTAGCTTGACAAGACAGTCTGTTACTCGGCTACACATATTTCACTCTCAGCTTAGTTTACATTATTTCCTGTTGCTACCCTTGCTCCAGACCCTGGGTAGAAATACATTTTTGGCGGGGGGGGGGGGGGCTGGAGAGATATCATGGAGGTAAGGCATTTGCCTTTCATGCAGAAGGACGGTGGTTCGAATCCTGGCATCCCATATGGTCCCCCAAGCCTGCCAAGAGCAGCGATTTCTGAGCATAGAGCCAGGAGTAACCCCATGAGCGTTGCTGGGTGTGACCCAAAATCAAAAACAAAAAAAAATGAAATACAGAGTTTGGGGCCATTACACTCATTACATTCATAGACACGCGCGTGCGCGCACACACACACACACACACACACACACACACACACACACACACAGTCTCACTAACTCACTCACCTCACTCACTCACTCATACTGTGAACCACACCCAGGCAGTTTTGGGGAATCCCAGCTGTTCTGACTCACCCTCTGCCCTCAATGACAGTGACTCATTCCAGGAATGTCTCTAGGATAAGACCCTCCAAATCTGTGTCTGTTTTGTCAAAGGGAGATTCTATAGATCCAATAGCATGATGTGAGAATAACAAGTATAAAGAGCAACATGTACTCTGCTCTTAAACAAACTGTGCCCATCACTATATGTATCAATACATAAATGCAAGGTCTATGGGGAGTGAGGCCCCAGAAACTGAGAAATTCATGGGCTGGGCTGCCGAGAAGTGGTGTGGCCAGGGTGGAGAGAGCCAGAGCAGGGCGAGCCAGGAAACTCTTGTGCTGGAGGCTGCAGGAAGCCAGTCTGACTGTGCTGATACTAGCCTACCAGGCCTATGCTGCTCAGAGGACTTGGTGGATACTCTCAGCTGCCAGCCTAGCAGGAGGAAGGAGCTTTCTCAGGAGCAACTGTCCTCAGAGAGATAAATAGGAGTTGAGTACAACTGACAAACAGGCTGTCTCCCAACAGAGAGAGACAGCTTAGAGATAAGAATAGATTGGAATCCCATGTCATAGCACAGGGAATAAAGCAATTGTCTTGCATGCAGCTGGCCTGGACTTGATTCCTGCTACTGCATAAGCTCCCCTAAGTCTCTCTATGTGTGATCCCTAAAAGCAGAGTCAAGTATAAGCCCTAAAGACCACTGAAGCCCAAATCCCTCTCAAAAATAAAGACAGGTTGTCCTCAGTTTACCCTTCCTCCAATAGTTTGATTGGTACTTCATTAAGTTCGTAGTTTAAATGGATCATGCATCAGGGGACTAGCCCAAGAGATTTTCTTGTTCATACTGGTACCTACTAGTCAGCAGACAATCCACTACTCAGCAGCCTATTCTGTCTTCCTTGTTCTTCCATTCTTCTGACCATGCAGGCAAGATCTTCGTTTGAACCCAGCACCATATAGGGTCTTCAGTGTAGCACCAGGTATGAATCCTGAGCTCTGCCAGATATGACCCCCAAATCCAGAAATACAACAGGGTGTGTCATATACTCTTCCATTCTTCACAGAAATAAGGCAGAGCTAACTTTAAGAAAAATTGGGGCTGGGGCCAGAGAGATAGCATGGAGGTAAGGCATTTGCTTTAGATGCAGAAGGACGGTGGTTCAAATCCCTGCATCCCATATGGTCCCCCAAGCCTGCCAGGAGCAATTTCTGAGCGTAGAGCCAGGAGGAACCCCTGAGCACTGCTGGGTGTGACCCCCCCAAAAAAAAATTGGGGCTGAAGCAATAGTACCAAGGGTATTATTGTGTGTAGCAGATCCAGGTTTAATCCCTTGTATCCCATATAGCTCCCCAAGCACCTTCAGGAGAGATCCTGAGCAAAGAAAGACCCAAGAGTAGCCTAGGAACATCTCCAGGTGTGGCCCCCAAATGAAACAAAATGTAACCAACAATAAAAACATAGCAAAACTGGGCCTGGAGAGATAGCACAGCGGCACAGCGGCGTTTGCCTTGCAAGCAGCCGATCCAGGACCAAAGGTGGTTGGTTCGAATCCCGGTGTCCCATATGGTCCCCCGTGCCTGCCAGGAGCTATTTCTGAGCAGACAGCCAGGAGCAACCCCTGAGCACCGCCGGGTGTGGCCCAAAAACCAAAAAAATACAAAACAAAACAAAAAAAAGGCATAGCAAAACTAAGGAGAATCAGGGCCAAAAAGATTCCTCAAAGGGCTGCGTACATTCTTTGTATACAAGAGGTCCAGGCTGGATCATGTATCACATGGTCCCCTGCACACTCCTGGGAACAATGATGAACACAAAGGTGCTGGGTGTGTCACCAAAGTTATGCCAAACAAAACCACAGAAACTAAGAAGAATCTAGGAAGTGGCTCTTCAGTGGAGCACTTGCCACATATATATATATATATATATATATATATATATATATATATATATATATATGAAGTCTCATCACTGAAACAAAAAATTCCTTCAAGAAAATTCCTCTTAACTTGGATTTCTTGGGCCTGGAGAAGCCACGAGCTATCCCAACATCTCTGCCCTTTGAGTCATGCCATACTGCGTTCTGTTGCAATCTCAGGCACTATCATTTGCAGCCTCACCAGAGCCACAAAAGAATGGTTGTGACTTCTGGCAAGTACCACAACTGAAACAACATGAGCAAACCACACCCAGGGAAGTGACGCTGCTGGGAGCCTGGGGAGCCTGAGAGTGGTTAGAGCGACAACAGCTAGAGGTGGGTCACTAAGACTGTGACCCCCAGGAACACCAGTCTAAAGGGGACAAACCTCAGGAGCATCACAACTAAGTGCCACTCTGGCAAGCGCCACCTTTAACACAGTAGGAGCCCCACAGTATCTCAGGCCCTACCCAGTCATCACAACAATGGCTGTGGCTGGAGAGTGAAGGAAACCTTTCCAGGCTGGTTTAGAGTATCTGCCAGTAACCCTACAAGTTGCACATCTGTGTGCCAAAGGACCTCCTATGTCAAGGCCACAGTCCTGCATACAATCCCCACCTTGGCTCACCCTCAAACAATAGAGGCAAAACCTGATCTACTGGATCTGCATATCCTCTTCAGGCATAAAATCTATATTTTATCCCATGCCCCCCATTATTGTGATGCCTAGCCAAATGAGCGATAATTTAGGTGAACTTCCACCTCAGGGGGAGCAGTTCTCTGAAAGGCGTGACAGACTGTCCTCCAGACACTCTATACTGACTTTTCTTTTTTTTTGGGTATCTGACTTCTTTTTTTTTTTAATTAATTACTTTATTTAAACACCATGGCTATAAGATTGTTCATAATACATTTGTTGTTGTTTTTCCACAGTTAAAGTCATACAATATACAATGCCCTTTACCAGTGCACATTTCCCACCACTGATGTCTCTAATTTCCCTCCCATCCTCCTTTATGCCTTTTCCCCTGCCTGTCTCTGGGACATACATTTTTTCTTTTCTCTCCTTTCCTCCACTCCCCTACTCTCTTCCCTCCTCTTCTCCCTCTTCTTCCTCCCTCTCCCCCCATCCAGAATGTCTGGACTAACTTTAACTAAATTGAATCATCCAGAGGAAATAAACATAGTTTTAGATTCTCACAGCTATTCAAGACTTAATGGAACAAATAGCAAAAAACACCAACAGACATATTCAAGAATGGAAATTAAAACTAAACAAAAACAAAAGTGCAGTTCCAGATGGTTTTACAAGTGGTTTCTTAAAGATTTAGAGTCAAAGGAACACTGTAAAAACAGTGTTAGAGTGGCAATTATCGTTTGCATAGGCCCGCCAAAGTATGGGGGACATGAAAAGGAAAAACATTGGCCTAAATACAAGGAGACTTTACCCCTGAAATTTCCTGACATAAGTCCAATTCTAGGCTCCAGGCAAACTAGTTTGTCCAATCCAGGTCATTGTCTGTACTGCCGATACAGTTTTATTTTTCACACAGTCTCTGTTGTTGGTATCATGTTTCTGTATTGAAGATCCTGGAATCTGTATATATACTGACTTTTTATATTAAATTAAAACTATGTCCATTTAAATTCATTGTTTGGGAATATTCTCCATGTCACCCTATAAATATTTGATTGCCTCAAATATCCATTGCCCTTCTCTTAAATTGAGAAAAACATCTTCACATATTTCAACTACTTCTCATCCATTTTAATCGTTTCACCAGCATCCTCTAAAAGCTATCAGGTATATGTAACATGTCAAAGGTTAAGATAGAGGCGCCAGGGACAAAGCAATAGGACAGTGAATAGGGAGTTTTCTTTGTAAGCAGCCAACCTGGGTTCAATTCCAGGCATCCCATTTGGTCCTTTAAGAACCACTAGTACTGTAGTGGGGGCCAGAGAGATAGTGCAGCAGTAGAGCATTTGCCTTGCACTCAGCTAACCAGGAAGAACCTGGGTTCGATCTTGTTGTCTCATATGGTCCCTGAGCCAGGAGTGATTTCTGAGGTCATAGCCAGGAGTAACCCCTAAGCATCACCAAGTATGGCCCCAAAACCAAACAAAGAAAAGATAAAAGATAAAAGAACCACCAGTAGTAACTACTGAGTGCAGAGTCAAAAGTAATCCCTGGGGGCCAGACCAGTGGCAAAGTGGTAGGGCATTTGCCTTGCACATGGCTGACCTAGGACGGACCTCGGTTCAATCTCCTAGGGTCCCATATGGTCCCCCAAGCCAGTAGCGATTTCTGATGACATAGCCAGGAGTAACCCCTGAGCATCACCGAGTGTGGCCCCAAAACAAAACTAAACTAAATTAAACAAAAAAAAAGTAATTTCTGAGCATTGGCAGATGTGACCCCAAAACAAAACAAAACAAAAAATATAAGAAACAGTACCCAGATTGTTTATAAAGAGACTCTTTCTCTCTTTCTCTCTCTTTCTCTCTCTCCATGCCTCCCTCCCCAGCTTCCAGTGCCAGGATTAAACCCAGTGCCTCACACATGCAGGGTATGTGCTCTGCCATTAAAGGAGACTTTTTAAAGAATAAAAGAATCTCATGCAAATTATAAAATGAGCATATTCAAAGATTCCATTTGAATCATCCGCAAATGAAGGAACCAGTGGGTGTTCATAATTTATCCCAGGGAGAATCCAGAATAGTCGATTTGCCATGTGGACTTGAACTTGTTAATAGATGCAAAACCAGTAAAGAAAAACTCCTTGATTGTCCTTCTACATGAAATGGTTTATTTGAATTTATTTGCATATATTTGCACAAGATGATCACAGAGCTACCAACTTAACTTCTACAGAGTTGTGAAATTGCTCATCACAGATAGCATGGGTGTGATGATACCATGGGTAGTGTGTTTGGCTTCTTCCTCCTCATTCTCTTTGGAATACACAGGAGGTTTTTTTTCCCCCAAGGGTTCTGTGTTTTCTTACCATCATTTGGAAGGAAAACCCTGCATATTGGAAGACCTAAGCAATAGTATAGCAGGTAGGGTGCTTGCCTTGAACGTGCCGATCTGGATTCGACCTCTGACATCTCATATGATTCTCTGAGCACACCAGGAGTAATTGCTGAGCACAGAACCAGGAGTAAACCTTGAGTATCTCCAGGTGTGACTAAAACTTAAAAAGAAAACAACTTTCATATGGATTTCAAACAATCCTTCAAGGTTAATTTTACACCAACTTTCAAGCCACTTTCCCACAGATCATTACCTAGTCTTCCTTGTTCTAAAATATTCTTTCTCAAAAGCCCAAAAAAGGTAAAGTTGTGACTCTCCTGTAGGTATAAAATTAACAACATAATGATTGCACATAACTCAGCATTCAATGAGGTTACTAAGCAGATGTTATTACTGGTTCAAAGGAGAGTGCAAAGAAGTGACTTAGGTTCAAAGAAGAAAAATGACTGACATCAGGTCCACCACCATCTCAGCAGGTCCACCTTCACAACTTAGTAATTATATGGGCCACACAACCGCTCAACTCATCACATGTCACACTGTTTACATTTATATCTTCTGCCCTTGAGTTAAGCAGGCAGGGAAGACCCACATCCAGCCTAACTCCTCAGAATGGGGCTTGAGGGAGGGGTTGATTACTACAAAGATGCACCTTCAGAAGAGCAGGAGCACAGCAAACATATGGGAGTCCATCAAGCTCAAAATAATAACATGAAAAGTTCTCTTTTTATTGTTTTTGTTTTGGGGCCACATCCGGTTATGCTCAGGGGTTACTCCTGGCTCTGTGCTCAGAAATCGGTCCTGGTTTAGGGGACGATATAGGACACCAGGGGATCAAACCACTATCCATCCTAGGTCAGCCACGTGCGAGGCAAAAGTCCTACCACTGTGCCACCATTCTGGCCACAACAAGAAAGGTTCCACCAGTATCAACCAGTTCTATAAACTCTCAGAAAGACTTTACTGACACTGTCGTAGATGTTTAAAGAGCTCTAAGAAATGATAGCCCAGGTAGTCAGCAAAGTGCAAGTGCAAGACAGTAAATTAAAAAAAAAAAATAGAATCAGAAATTACAGAAATGAAGAGTATGTAGATGATATTTAAAAACAACTTGGGGTTGGGGCTGGAGAGATAGCCTGGAGGTAAGGCATCTGCCTTCCTTGCAGAAGGACGGTGGTTCAAATCCCTGCATCCCATATGGTCCTGAGCGCTGCTGGGTTGAGCCAAAAAACAAAAAACAAAAAAATAACTTGGGGCCAGAGTAATAGCACAGCAGTAAGGTATTTGCCTTGCATGCATATGACCAGGACAGACCAGGGTTTGATTCCCAGCACCCCATATGGTCCCCTGAGCCTGCCAGGAGAGATTTCTAAACTCAGAGCCAGGAGTAACTCCTGAACACTGCCAGGTATGACTCAAAAACCAAAATAAATAAATAATTAGAAAAACCCTCAATAAATGGCCCAAGCAGCAGAATATTAGCTATTATGGAAAAGATTGAAGGAAGAGAGAGAGAAAAGAAAAAGATCTGCCCCAGAGGTAAGCAAGGGAAGGGTAGAAGGGAAACTGGAAACCCTGGTGGTGAGAAATGTGCATTAGAGAAGGGTTATGACAGAAACTCAATCATGAACAGCTTTGTCACTGTGTATCTCATGGTGATTCAATCAAAGAATTTGCTTATTAAAAAGAAATTGTTGGGGCTGAAGAGATAGCATAACGGCGTTTGCTTCGCAAGCAGCCAACCCAGGACCTAAGGTGGTTGATTCGAATCCCAGCGTCCCATATGGTCCCCTATGCCTGCCAGGAGCTATTTCTGAGCAGATAGCCAGGAGTAACCACTGAGCACCGCCAGGTGTGGCCCAAAATCTAAAAAAGTAATTAATTAATTAATTAAAGAAATTGTTGGGGCCAGAGCAATAGCATGCTGCCCACCTGAGATGGACCCAAGTTCGATCCCCAGAATCCCATCTGATCCCCCAAGTCTGCCAAAAGCAATTTCTGAATGCAGAGCCAGGAGTTAACCCCTGAGAGCCACCAGGTGTGGCCCCAAAACATAGATTATAGATAGATAGATAGATAGATAGATAGATAGATAGATAGATAGATAGATAGATAGATAGATAGGTAGGTAGGTAGGTAGGTAGATAGGTAGGTAGATAGATAGATAGATAGATAGATAGATAGATAGATAGATAGATAGATAGATAGATAGATAGATAGATAGATAGATAGATAAAATAAATTTTAAAAGAAGTTGTAGATAAAAATTTCCAAAAGTTGGGGCCAGAGCCATAGCACAGCAGTAGGGCATTTGCCTGGCATACAGCCAACCTAGGACAGACCTGGGTTTGGTCCCTGGCATCCCATATGGTTCCCTAAACCTGCCATGAGTGATTTCTAAGGGCAGAGCCAGGAGTAACCCCTGAGGGCCGCTGGGTATGGCCCAACCTCCCCCACAAAATTCCCAAAGTTGGGGAGATGTAGGCACTGAAATCCAAGATGTTCAAAGGATTCCAGTGAAAATAAACACAAATAGAAAGTTCTATAACACATTATAAACAGAATAATAGTAGTCAAAGACAGAGACACAATATTGAAAGGAGCAAGATCAAAAAAGGAATGTACATACATAGGAAAGTCCATATGATTCCAGCAGACCTATCAAATGAGTCTCTATAAGCAAAAAAGAATAGTACAAAACCCAATGAAATGAACTCATCACCAAGAATCTATCCAGCTAGATCATCATTCACATTTGAAGGAATTTACAGAGCTTCATATATAGACAATAACAGATAGTTAGAACAATAGACAATAGTTCGGAGGTTTCATAGCTGTGAAACCCATTATGCAAGAAGCATTAAAAGAGCTTCTTCAAAAGACAAAACAATTTTCCCAGAACTTTGTCATTGAATATGGCATTCACATGGTATTGTTGCCCTTTCTTAGATGAAGAATAATGTGTTAATTCATAATTTGCTAAGGGATTTTATAATTTTCAGTCATAAATTATCATTACACTTATATTGAATATGCTATATCTTTTATATGACTTCTTATATCATAGATACCCTTGTTTCAATATTTTACTTATCAATACAGATGCTTAAGCATATCCATAATATAATTTTAATGTTTGAATCACCTTGAATTACAGAGTTAAAAGTTATTCACTAGTATGTTTCAGAAATATAATATTCCAACATTAATTTCTTCACCAGGTACACTTCCCTCCACCCATTTCCCTAACGTTCCTCCCACTCCTCCAGCTGTTTCGAAAACAGGCACTTTCCCTTCTATTACTGTCCTTGTGTTCTCTTCACTGACTTATGCTTCCAACCCTAATATAGTATTTTTAAATACAAAATCAATGTTGCCCTTTCAGGATGAAACACACTTTGATGATCGATCAGAGTGATATTTGGTGGGGCATTTGCCTTGAACACAGCTGACCCAGGTTTAATCCCTGGCATACCATAAGGCAGGGGTGGCGAACAAGTTCGACACAAAGAGCCAAAATTTTAAACTGTGAGAGTCAGAGAGCCACACCACGCAGTGACCTGCCAAAACAGACAAACACTCACACAAAAGCATCTAATTTTAACAATAATCTATTAAACACATATTGCGTTTTGCCATTTTGAGTGAGGGTCAAAATCCTGCAGTGATGGTGAGGGTGTGCTGCGTCCTCCACACTCAGAACTCACGGCAAGATGTGACCCAACATGTGACACACGGGTCCCCCCAGCTCGCTGGCCTGTGCAGTTGTTTCCGAGGGATGAGAGACAGGATGCCGCAGTCTGGGGGTGGGACTGCGCGCTCGGAGATCTCTCCTCAGAGGTCCCTCCTTAGAAGCAGCAGAACAAAATCCAAACTTGGCAAAGAGCTACAATATACAAAATAATGAGAAGAGGCAAAGAGCCGCATTCATTTTGGCCGGGAGTCGCATGTGGCTCGAGAGCTGGGTGTTCACCACCCCTGCCATAAGATTTCTTGAGCCTGTCAGGATAGATTCCTGAGCACAGAGCAAGGAGTAAGCCCTCAGCACTCCCGGGTGTGGCTCAAAAATCAAACTAAATAAAACCAAAAATCACACTTTTATAGGCCTATTGACGTGTTTTCTTTCTTTTTTTTTTTTTTTTTTTCTTAAAACATTCTCAATTCTCTTGAGGGCCAAAAAAAAAAATAGCACAGAAGGACAGGGTGCTTGCCTCGCATGCACCTGATTTAGGTTCAATCCCTAGCATCCCATATGGTTTGCAGAGCTTGCCCAGATGATTCCTGAGTGCAGAGTGAGGAGTGGCCCAAAACAAACAAAAAATCTTCTCAATTCTTTACCTCACTTTTTTTTTTTTCTTAGTTTTTGGGTCATACATTGTGATGCTCAAGGATCTCTCCTAACTCTGTCCTCAGGAGTTACTCCTGGCAGGATATGAGTGTACCATGTGGGATGCCAGGTTGAACCCAGGTTGATCGCATACAAAGAAACACCAGCAACCTATCCACTGACTATCTCTCTAGCCCTTCTATTACTCATTCTAAATTATGCATTTTTATGATTTTTGTATTTTATGTGAATTTGAAAATTAAAAAGAACTTAGTACTAATTGAATAATATTATTTGTAGTATTGATTTTTGGGGTTGGGGGGTTTGGGAGCCACACCAGGTGATGTTTAGGGGTTATTCCTGACTTTGAACTCAGGAATCACTCTTGGCAGATTCTGGATACCATACCCCATTGCTGTGGAACAAACCAGATTGGCCTTATGCAAGGCAAGCACCCTGCCTGCTGTACTATATTGCTCCAATCCCTATAGTACTAATTTTATAATTAGATTTATATACCTATAAAAATGTATGCAGTTTTTCAAAATTTTTATCATTTTATTTTTGATTTATAATTTTGTAGAATTTCAAGAGTTAGCTTTATTTATTTATTTTTGGTTTGGGACTACATTTGGTGATGGTTGGGCTTACTCCTGGCTCTGCACCAAGGGATTACTCCTGAAATGACTTGGGGAACTTCTGTGGTGTCAGGAATCATGGTGCCAGGTCAGTTGCATGCAAAGTAATGACCCTGCCAATTGTACCATTGCTCTGGTCCTAAGAATTTAGCTTTATTTAGCTTTATTTATCTATATGTGTGCAGGTATCACCATCTCCACAATAAAAACAAAAAGTTCTCTCTCATATATGGCATATAAATAAACACAACAAATAATGGCTAAAGTCATTGGAACTGCCTACAGATTTTGTATATAGAACTGAGCTTACATGGAAAGAGGGGCATAGCTTGGAGGGGTCCTTGGGAACTCTGATGATTGGTGTGGTATATGAAAGCTATAGGAGAAGTATAACTAACAGTATATTGTAAATCCCAATACAGTATAATAACAGTATATTGTAAATACCCGAGAAAAGTGGTAAAGCAACAACATTAATAACAAAACTATTCAGAAGAGACATTTGTTCTCCTATGTTCATTGCAGCATTATTCACTGTAGCCAAAATTTGGAAATAACCCAAGCAAGTGTCCAAGGACAGATGACTGGATAAAGAAACTATGGTACATATATGTAATGGAATACTACTCAACCATAAGAGAAGATGAAATCATGAAATTTGCTGCTACATAGATGGAATTGGACAGTATCATGTTGAGTAAAGTCAGTCAGAATAAGAGTGACAGACAGAATAATCTCTCCCATATGTGGCATATAATGAAGCATAGTAAGGGAATAACAAATGGCATACAGAATCTGAGAGCTGATCTACATTTAGTTTACTTTGTCAGGGATACTGCAAGGGAGGGTGAGGGAGGACTCTGAGACAGTGGTGAAGGGAAATGGTCATTCTGGTGGAAGGAGTTGGAATGCTGTATGCATGGAACCCTATCATTAGCAATATTTTAAATCAAGATGACTAATTTTTTAATTTTTCTTAATTAAATTGTTTTAATTAGGGGCAGGAGCCAGGGGCTGGGAAGGTGGCGTTAGAGGTAAGGTGTCTGCCTTGCAAGCGCTAGCATAGGACGGACAGTGGTTCGATCCCCCGGCGTCCCATATGGTCCCCCCAAGCCAGGGGCGATTTCTGAGCACATAGCCAGGAGTAACCCCTGAGCATCAAACGGGTGTAACCCAAAAAAGGGGGGGGCAGGAGCCATAGCACAAGTCGTAGGGCATTTGCCTTGCATGTGCTACCCTAGGACAAATCACAGTTCAATCCCCCAGCATCCCGTATGGTCCCCCAATCCAGGAGCGATTTCTGAGTGTATAGCCAGGAATAACCCCTGAGCATCACTGGGTGTGGCCCAAAAAGAAAAATAAACTGTCTTAATTAAAAATTTTAAATTAGAGACCAGTGAAATAGCATGGAGGTAAGGCGTTTGCCTTGCGTGCAGAAGGTCAGTGGTTCGAATCCCGGCATCCCATATGGTCCCCCGAGCCTGCCAGGAGTGATTTCTGAGCAGACAGCCAGGAAGAACCCCTAAGCGCTGCCAGGTGTGACCTAAAACAAACAAACAAATAAATAAATAAATAAATAAAATTAGGGGCCATAGCAGTGGTCTAGAGGTAAGGCATCGGCCTTGCAAGCACTAGCCTAGAACGGGCCATGGTTCAATTCTCCATTGTCTCATATGGTCCCCCCAAAGTCAGGAGTGATTTCTGAACACATAGCCAGGAGTAACCCCTGAGCATCAATCACAGGGTATGGCCAAAAAAAAAATTTTTTTTTTTTTAAATTAGGGGCCAGAGTACTTGCCATATACAAGGCCAACCCTGGTTCGATTCCCTGACATCCTAAATGGTCCTGAGTACTGCCAGGAGTAGTTCCTGAGTGTAGAGCTATGAGTAACCCCTGAGCATCATCAGATGTTGTCCAAAAACAAAACAAACAGAAAAAAAGAATACTGACGTGGGGGGGGGGGCATTGGAAAGATTGTACACATGCCCTGAAATTTATGTAGTATTGTGAACTAGTGATAAATTTAAAAAGATCCTCATTGGAAGCATGAGATGAATGTGGTAAGGAATAGAAAATTCTCCATAGTGGGGAGAAAAGTACCTCTCTCTGCTGAATAAAATTCACTTACATCTATACATAAAAATAGTTTTTCCTTGCAACTGTGAGTTGGAAATAACTCTGTAACAAAGAAAGGCTGGAGTCAGATACTCTGAAAGGGGATGGCAAACTCTGAACAGAATGGACATCTTGAACCATTTAGTTCTGTGTTGGGGGGTGGGGAACGGGGAGCCTACTCTGGGTTTTGCAAGATTAAACATATTCTTTCTTCCATGCATGACATAAACTTTTCCAAATAGTGACAAATCTCCCCTGGGTGGGGAGGGAGAAAAGAAAAATGTGTCCTAGTTAAGACCCAGTGTTCTAAACAATACTTAGTTTCCAGGGCTGGAGAGAATACAAGGGTAAGGCATTTGGCTTGCATATTTCAATCATAGTTTGAATCTCTTGAACTACATAAGGATCCCTAAGCACTGATAGGGGTCACTCCTGAGCACAGAGCCAGAAATAGTCCCTCATCTCTGCAAGTGTGCCCCAACGTCCTTCTCCCCCAATCAAATGAACAATATCGTCAAGTCTTCCTGTTTGATATGGATTCTCCTTAACTGAGGTTCTGTCTTCCAGTCCACACTTTTAGGCACGCACCCAATTCTCTGCATATGAGCTGACATTCTCAGGCTACTGCCTAACAGGGTGAACACTGAGGCCCCTACCTCAGACATCATCCTTGACAAACCTTTTTGGGGATTTTTTTATTTGTTGTTTTTGTTGTTGTTTTGAGGCTACACACAATAATACTAAGGGTTTAATTCTGGCTTTGAGCTCAGGATTCACTCCTGGTGGGCTCATGAGACCATGGGGGATGTTGGGGATCAAATCCAAGTTGGCCACATGAGATGCAAGCACCCACCTACTCTGCCAGCCCTGTCCAAATCTGTGGTTTCTTTTTTACCTTTTCTTTTCTTTTTTTTTTTTTAACTTTTTCTCTATGTTTTATTTTCTTCTCTCTCTTTGTAAATTTTGGGTCACACCCATCAGTGCTCAGGAGGGGCTCTGAGTTCAGTAATATTTCGTAGTGGTGCACCAAAGACCCTATGGGATTCTGAGGAATCAGACTTGGGTCCGCTGCATACAAGGCAAGAACCCTACCCACTGTACTATTGCTCTAACTCACCAACCCTGTTTGACTGAAAGTTTGCCCCCAGCAAAAACAAACCCCCAGGGGCTTGGACTGCCTCCTATGACTTAGACTCTTGTGAAACACTGGGAAGTGTCACTAAGCCCCCCCCAACCCATGCTCAGATTCCACTCCTATAAAATGGGGTGACAGGGAGCATTCGCAGGAGAAGGATCAAAGCCTTCAGGAGAGTCTGAGGCACTGAGTCAGCACCCAACTGATAGCAGCTATTTTCATCTCCTGGATCCCACTTCCTGATCGGCTGACTCACAGGCTGGCTCACAGGGTGTTTCCTGGAGAGTTGCAGGGCACCGGACTAGGGGGTCAAGGACTGTCTTCCAGCAACCTAAAATAAAGGGACAACCGGGGGGTGGGGTGGGGGGGGGGCTTCCAGAGTTGAAAGTAGAGATGTAATTTGGGGAGCAAGGATTTGGGTAGAAAATCAGAAAGTGTCCTAAGGAAGGAAAAAAGGCCTGTGTTTTTTGTTTGTTTTTCGGCCACACCCAGTGATGCTCAGGGGTTACTCCTGGCTATGCGCTCAGAAATCGCTCCTGGCTTGGGGGACCATATGGGACGTGGGGGGAATGGAGCCACGGTCCGTCCTAGGTTAGTGCACGCAAGTTAGACGCCTTACAGCCTGCGCCACCGCTCCCGGCCCAAGGCCAGTGTTTTTGGTTGGATTTTTGTTTACTTGTTTAAGAGAGCACTCCCAGAAGTGCTCAGGGAGCATTCCTTGCGGGTTTGGGAGACTATATGGAATACAGGAAGGCGAAGCAAGAACAGTATTTGCTGGACTGTCACTCTGGCTACATGTCATTCATTTTTAGCTTCAATTGATTCATTCTTTTGGGGGGAGGAGGGTGGTCACACCCGGCGACGCTCAGGGGTTACTCCTGGCTCTCTGCTCAAAAATCTCTCTTGGCAGGCTCGGGGGATCATAGGGGATGCCCGGATTCGAACCACCGTTCTTCTGCATGCAAAGCAAACGCCCTACCTCTATCTCTCCCGCCCCAATGTCTTCCCTCTTTACTTCTTCTCCCCCTCCCTTCCCCTTCTCCCTTTCTTTCTCCCACTCACCCTTTGTTTTTTGCTTTTGTTTTGTTTTGTTTTGTTTTGCTTTTTGGGTCACACCCTGCAGCGCTCAGGAGTTACTCCTGGCTCAACGCTCAGAAATCACTCCTGGCAGGCTTGGGGGACCATATGGGATGCCAGGATTCGAACCACCGTGCTTCTGCAGGCAAAGCAAACGCCCTACCTCCATGCTATCTCTCTGGCCCCTTATTCATGCATTTTCACTTTTTCTTTCTTTTCATTTACCTTTAAGCCGTTTTATTATTATATTTTCAGGGAACATGGTTCTAGCACGGACCATTTCCATGCACATTCCACTGCACCAAACTCCATTTTTAAATGGCCCCACTCCTGTCAACTCTCGGGCTTCCTCTCTGCGGAGGTGGCGAGCCGGTTCTGCCCTTGCCCTGGGCGGCCCGATCCCAAGTCTCGCCGCCCATCCCCGGCCGTCCGCCAGGGGCAGCACCGGCCGCCCGCCTGGTGCAGGACAGGCCAGGCGGGCCCGGCCCGACCCGGCGGCTCAGAGCAGGCCGAGCGGAGGCCACACCCCGCGGGCAGGCGGGCGCTTCCCGCGGCTGAATCAGCGGCCGTGGCCGGCGCAGTCCCGTTGCGGAGCCTCCGCCGCGCCCCCGACTCGCGCCTGCCTGCCTGCCTGCCTGCCTGCCTGCCTGCCTGCCTGCCGGGCACCATGGCTGGCATCGCGGCCAAGCTGGCAAGGGACCGCGAGGCGGCCGAGGGTCTGGGCTCGCACGAGCGGGCCATCAAGTACCTCAACCAGGACTACGAGCAGCTGCGGGACGAGTGTCTGCAATCGGGGACTCTCTTCCAGGACCCCGCCTTCCCGGCCATCCCCTCCGCCCTGGGCTACAAGGAGTTGGGACCCTACTCCAGCAAGACTCGGGGCGTCGAGTGGAAGCGGCCCACGGTAGGAGGCGCAGCGGGACGGCCGGGCAGGGCGGGGGCCGCAATAGGGGAGGGACCCCAGGGTCCCCGGGCAGGTCACGGTGATCGCCCCACTGCGTTGCACCGAACCCCGTTACTCCCAGGCGGTCTCCTAGGTGGCCTGGGTCACTGGGGCCGGCTGGAAGCCCGCTGGCACCCGCCTGGCCGAGTTTGGGCCTCGGCGGCACCGCCCTCCAAGCCAGGGAGTGGCCTCTGGACTGATCAAAAACTTGAGGTGACCGTAGGGAGCCTAGGGAAACTTTTCTTGGACCCCAGAAGGCATTGCCGGGAGGACAGTTGCTCTGGACACTCTGTGTTGTTCCTGGCTGCTTCAGCAGCCCTGTGTCCCCTGCCTTGGTGTGACTAAGGTTCATCTCCTGCAGTCCCGATTGGATTTCTCCAACCAAGAGTTTCTTGTTTATTTTCCCAAGGGGGAGCTGGTGATTATACAAAGTACAGGGGAGATGCCTCAATAGTCAGTTCCTCCTCCTCCTTCCACAAGCCGGTAATCTTCTCCCTGAAACTTGGTGCTGCCTTATCTTTGCCCGGGCTCTCTGTCTACCCAACCCCTTAGATATTAAGGGACCATTCTTTCCTAACTAGAGGTTCGTTCTCTTTTCCTTGGGATCCCTCTACTGGCTCAGTCTCCTGCAGGACACCTTCTGGCCTTTTCTCACCAAACCTAAACTAGACTCTTAGGAGACCTAGCATCAGTTATCTTACAAGATACTGGCTCAGTCTCCTGCAGGACACCTTCTGGCCTTTTCTCACCAAACCTAAACTAGACTCTTAGGAGACCTAGCATCAGTTATCTTACAAGAGGTCGCCCAACTTCATTCCTTCAAGCCTCCCGGCACCTGCTGTGATCTTGACCCCAGTGAGGGGCAGCAAATGTGATGTAGTGATGATGGTTTGGTCTTACCTCTGCACTCTTAGGGACCACTCCTTCGAGTGCTCAGGGGACCATATGGAGTGCCTGGGATGGAACTCAGATAATCTGCAAGCAAAGCAAGTGCCCTACTCACTGTTCTCTCGCTATTTCTTTCCATCCATCCATCCATCCATCCATCCATCCATCCATCCGTTCTTTCTTCCTCCCTCCTCCCTCTTCCTTTCTTTCTTCCTCCCTTCCTTCCTTCTTTTTTCCTCCCTCCCTTCTTACTTCCCTCCTTTTCTTCCTTCTCCACTTTTTGTTTTGTTTTGTTTTGATGAAGCCATACCTGGTTGTGCTCAGAGCTTATTTCTGTTTCTATATTCAGGGATCACTCCTGTCCATATTCTGAGAATCATATTTGAAACCAGAGATTGAATTAGAGTTGGCTGAGAGCAAGGCAAACACCTTGAGTTCATTTCTTCTCCACTTACTGGGGGTCCCCGGCAGAGCCATGGACTCTCTCTGCATCCAAGCCTTCACTAACAGGACAGAACTGGTGTTTTTCTCTCTGGCCCCACTCACTGGCCCAGTCATCCAACAGTTTCTCACAGACACCCAACTCTCCCTCACTGAGTGTCTTCCTGCAGGGTTGTATTGGCCTGGATTTCTGGGGTCTGACTCATGCTCAGTCTTTGGGACTTTATCCAATTCATTCATTTAGAAAACTTTGTCTGTCCCCTCGCTGAGACCTTTTCTGACTAATCTTAGCATTCTCCTTTCCATCTCATTTTTATCTCCAAACCCTTCTAATCAATCTCCTTCCTGGTGCTTTCCCAGACTATACATATAATTACTTGTCCTCATCCTTCCCACCAGCACCTTGTGTGTTATTTTTCAAAGTCACCCCACCCCCAAGATAGTCCTGGGGGTGCTTTTCATACTATTTCATTCATTCAATCAGTGAGTGCCTTGGTGTATTTGGGGTTCTGCCTAAAATGCTTCTGCTGCATCTGTGACTAAAGGAGTGAGTCATTTATAAACTGAGTGAATAAATGAATGCAGAGTTCTAAAGAGCTTCAAATAAAGTTAGGTTTGTAGGGGCTGGAGCAATAGCAGAGCAGGTGGCGCATTTGCCTTGCCTGTGGACAACCCAGTTTTCACTCCCAGCATCCCATATGGTCCCCTGAACCTGTCAGAAATCATTTCTGAACACAAAGCCAGAAGAAACCCCTGAGCACTGCCAGGTGTGCCCCCCCAAAAAAAAATAAAAACAAAATTAACAAACAGAAAAGAAACTAGTTTTGTGAATGGAATATTTAAGAGAACATAGTGACCTTACCTTTATAGTTTACTAAGTGAATTTCCATACTCCTTTATTCTTTTATTTACATGATGAACCTTTCTGGGTACCAATAAATAAAAGGCATATCTTTCTGTCTCTGAAGACCCTGGAGGCTAGTGAGGGGAAGCCACAAGTTACCAGCAGAGGGAAATGCCCGCTGGACATCCAGATGGGAAATTGAGCTCCAGGACCTGCTTAGAGCCAACAGACATGCATATCCCCACCAGGTGGCAATTACACCCCTTTTTTCAGGTGAAGAAATAGACACTGCCCTGAAATGTTTGCTCTGACAGGTCTGCACAGCAGAGCCAGTACTGCATCCAGTTTGTGGGTATCTAGAGCTGGCAGCTTACAACTGTCCCCTTCACCTCTATCTTACCTGTTCAGACCTGGATGAGGTTGGGATCAGACAGGAGAACTAGAAATGCTCCCTGGATTTGAACATACCAGCTACTTTCAGTGATTCCGAAAGGAAGAAACTGGCTGCCAAATAAAAGAGTGGAAAGAACGGCGGGGATTAATTCATTGTAGCCATGCGCCTGTGCAGAGAAGGGAGAGAGGGGGACCTTGGTGTTGAGACCTTTTCAGAAATGAACAATGGGTATGTATTCTCTAGTGAGTCTCTAGAGAGGCAGGACCCTGATATACCTACCGGTCAAGGTCCAAAGATGCTAGTGAGACGGGTCCCAGGGAGAATAGGGACTATAGGAGAGAGGCTTTTGCAGGAGCTAAAGGGAAAGTTGCCAAGAGTCCCCATGAGCTGCTAGAGGATGCTGGCCACAGAGAAAAGGAAGCGGGCACTGCGCATGCACTGCCAGGTGGAAGCAGCAGGGCCACTGGTCCCCAAACCCATCAAGGCTCTGACATGTTTATACTTCCCAAGCGCAAAACTTTTGCCTGGTAGCTCATGAGTGTCATCCCCAACTTCATGGGGTGCCTGAATTTGATCAGGGTCAGCTAGCAGAGAAAAAAGGCAGAACCAGGATGGTCTGAAGTTCATTGCCAGTCTGAATGTAAGCACAGCTGTCTCGTGTTTTTTTGTTTTGTTTTTCTTTTTCTTCTACACATTCCATATTTACTTCAGTTTTCCACCAAGCTGAGCTCTAGAATCCACTTTTTACCACATCTCAATAGGTCCCATTCTGGGCTTTACCTTCTTTGGAGAGGCTGCCCAAGGCCTGAGAAAGTTTCGGAAATCTAATGGAAAAATCCTTCTGGGGAAAGTGCTGGCTGAGAACTGTCGATATGTTTTCTTGGACGCCCAGTAATAAACCCAGCTCATTCCATCCACTCAGTGAGTGCTTGGCTGGCAGGCTCAGGCAGTTTGTCTGCCTCAGCAGAAAGGTGTTTTCACTGTTCCTGCTATTCCCCAGCAGATGGACCTGAGCAGCGAAAGGCAGTAGTGGGGTATGCATTCGAGAAATGTGTCTCCAACAGAAGCTTCTAGAGTTAAAGCCAGACGGTCAAGATCTGGCTTAAGGTCTCGTCAGATAAAGCTTCTGTGAGGCTGAGAGGTAATACAGGGGTTAGGGACTTGCCTTGTACACAGTCAACCTAGGACCAGCATGCATATGGTCCTCTGAATCAAGCCAGGAGTGATCTCTGAGCACAGAGCATCTTGTGGCCCAAGAACTGCCCCCCAAAAAAATAGAAAGGAAGGAAGGAAAAGCTCCTGTAATGAAGAGGAACATACCAAGGGGTATGGTAACTCCCATACCTAAGGCTGCCTAGACACACAGCTGCCCAGATCTTTGTCCTGATTTAAGCTGTGGCCTTGGGATAAAACTCTTTCAAACCAGGAAATACACCTGAAGAAACTGCTGAAAGGGCCGGAGATGGGACAAGGTGACTTCTATTGACTGCTGAGGTTTAACACCTGAGATGCTGACCCGGGAAAGGCTGTAGCAGAAGTAGACAGAGGCAGGATAGAGCTAGAAGTGACTTACAGACAATCAGGGACACAGATTTTATCTCCTTAATTTGTTTCCCATCTATAAAATGGGAGCATAACTATCTTGTGGCCATGAGAAGGCTCCCTGTGGCCCTGAACTGGGCACTGGGCAGCATATGGACAGTAGGCTGACAGTTAAGGAGGCTCCAATTGTCATGACTTGATGGGAGAAAGCAGGCAAAATTCAGCTCCCAAAAAAATAGGGATATCCTGGGGGCCGGAGAGATAGCATAGAGATAAGGCATTTGCCTTACATGCCTAAGGACAGTGGTTCAAATCCCGGCATCCCATATGGTCCCCGGTGCCTGCCAGGAGAGATTTCTGAGCGTAGAGCCAGGAGTAACCCCAGAGCGCTGCTGGGTGTGACCCAAAAACAAAACAAAACAAACAAACAAACAAAAAACAGGGATATCCATCAGCCTCACTGGCCACTGGGCAGGGCACCATGAAATCCAAAATTGCAGAGTTCAGATCCTTAGACTTAGGATCAAAGGGATGGATGAGGACTGAGCAGGCTGGACGGATTCCTGAAGGAGGGGGAAATGCATCTTCAAAGTGGTAGAACATGGGGCCGGAGTGATAGCACAGCGGTAGGGCATTTGCCTTGTATGCGACCAACACAGGTTCAAATCCCAGCACCCCATATGGTCCCGAGCCTGGCAGGAGCGACTTCTGGGCACAGAACCGGGAGTAACCCCTGAGTGCTACTGGGTGTGACCCAAAAAACAAAACAAAACAAAAAAATCCAAAAACAAAAAAACCAAAGTGGTAGAACAGAGTGAAAAAAGAGTAGGGTCTGGAAGGGAAAACTTCACTCTGGGTTAGTTAATGCCCCTGCAAGAACATAGGAAAGAGCTAGAGTGCCATAGGTGCCATGCCAAGATGTGGATGGTCTCTGTGGCTAGCAGGAGAGGCTGACATAGCCCCCAAATGGAATCCAGTGAAGAAGTGCGTGTGGGCACAGTGACGGTCCTTTATAGCTGGGATTGTCTCTGCTCCCCCACCCAACTCTAAACTGGGTCTTCAAATGTGGTTCCGAGGAGAAGCCATTGTAACTCTAAATGGAGAACTGTCCCTAGAGGGGCAGAGCCCCCCTGGAATCCAGCACCCTGACTGTGGCTCTCGTTCTCAGGAGATCTGCGATGACCCTCAGTTCATTCTTGAAGGTGCCACCCGCACTGACATCTGCCAGGGAGGCCTGGGTGAGTGTGGGTGTCCAAGCATGGGAGGACTTATCTGGGTGAGTATGGGCATCTGAGCACGGGGTGGTCTTTCAGCAAGGCTTTGGAGCTAGGTCAGCATGATCTGTGACCTCACTCCCTTCCCAGTAGCTTGGTATTCTAGAAATTTCTCATCCTCTCTATGCACATGGCATCCTGTACACAGCCAGGCTTGAGCTCTCCCTTTTGTCTCTGCTGCTGAGAGGCAAAGGTACCCCCACAAGGAGACTGAGCCCTCATAGGCTTCTCCCCTAGGGAACTGTGGTGCTGGTTTGAGTCCCATGAGCTGGGCAATAAGCATCAATGGCACCATGATGGTCTGGGCCATCTGCGTCGGGGAGGTCAGAAGGGTGTTTGTCTGAACACAGTCACTTCTAAGAACTGGAGCCATTGCTCTCCTGTTTGATTTAAAAAACTCCTCTGGTTCTAGGAAAGTCTCCCGGTGGCGCCTGACTGGCTGTATTCTATTGAGATTAGCATAGACTCCACCCTTGGTTTTGTTTGGTTTTAATTCATAACAAATATGGGTTCTCTGTTTAGTGGACAGCTTATTTACTTGAAGAAACCAAACACTTGTTTCCAGCCTCCAGCTTCAAATCGCTCTCCAGTAACTCCCCAGTAACTGATTCTTCAATAACAAAGTTGGCCAGCGAGCCTTGGCTCTTTCTTGGTCACCTTGTATCTCATCCAGGGATTTGGGATCTGATTAAATACAGCCCCTATGGGCTGAGTGTGAGCTCCCGGCCTGTTGCTAAACTATGCAAGCTCACTGTTATTCCCACCTTCGAGGGTGACAACACTCAGGTCATGGAGTACCTTATTTATGGTTCTTGCATAGCTGAAGTGGGGGCTGGGGTGCACATGATCATGTGTTTGATCCCTGAGCTACACCCACTAAAAGGGGACTTAGAAGGCTGGAGCGATAGCGCAGTGGTAGGGCATTTCCTTTGCATGTGGACAGACCTCGCTTCGATCCCTGGTGTCCCATATGGTCCCCCGAGCCAGGAGCTATTTCTGAACGCATAGCCAGGAGTAACCCCTGAGAGTCGCCGGGTGTGGCCCCCAAACAAAAGCAAAACAGCACAAGGGGACTTAGAAAAGGATCTTAGTCCCTGAGGGACACCAGGGCAACTGTAGTCACCAGAACCTTTGTGCAAATAGGCGTGCGCACAGATTCCAAGGATGCCAGAGTTTACTCCTACCTGAGCATTCCTGCCACACCTCCACTTCCCAGCTGCTCTACCCCACAGAACAACGCAGCTGGCCAGAATCATGTGTACATGTTTTCCTGGAAGACTCGTGATCAAGAAGGGGGTTAATGGGGCTGGATGCTGGTGGGGACCTGGACCTTCCTGTGGGCTTTAGAAAATCTAAAGAGAAATCCGACGGCTATCACATGGTTTAGCTACAGAATTAATTCCTCACCACATTAAACATCCACTTTAAAGTCAGACCCTCACACTATAAAGGTCAAATTGCAAATAGCAAACAGGATCTGTGTCCTGTTCAAATCTTCCAGGCCATTTGAAAAGGACACAGGTAAAGCTGACAGTTCTGGTAGCAAATTGCCCAAATCAAAAGGAAACAAAATGAACTGTTAAATCCCTTTTGTTGGAATTATTCCTGTCTCAACTGTCAGGAATTAAGCTTGGAGGTGCTCAGGGGACCCTGTGGGATGCCCAGGACTAAACCTGGGTTGGCTGAGTGCAAGGCAAGCACCATTCCCACTATATTATTGTTCTGGTCAATTGTAATGTCATAGTGTTTTTACGTCATACTGGCCATTTTGCTCTCTCAATCTTTGATATCAGTCAGAGGATCTTGGTTGGATATAAATCTGTGAGGTGGGTCACTTTGAATAATCACCTTTATTTGGACATCTGGGCATCTGGAGGAGGCCTGACCTTCACCCAAGTCCCAGTAGGTTAAGAAGCATCAGGAATGATTCATGGCAGCAGTTTCTGCCCCCCGTAGACTCAGGGAGTTGAGACACGCCTTTCATCCAGCAGCTCTGAACCAGTCCGTGCCAAGCACTTGTTCTCTTCAGATATAGGAGGGGCCGTAGCATTGGGGGAGGAAGCTTGCCTTGTATATAGAATGACCCAGAGCATCACCTATGGTCTCCGAAGCACAGAGTGAGAAATAGGCCCTAACACTGCTGGATGTAACTCAAATCTTCATCAAAAAATGAGGGTGCTCTGGGCCGGAGTGTGTAGGGCATTTGCCTTGCAAGTAGCCAACAGGATTCAATGCCCAGCATCCCATTTGATTCCCCAAACCTACCAGGAGTAAGTTCTGAGTGCAGAGCCAGGAGTCACCCCTGAGCACCACTGGGTGTGGCCCCAAAACAAAAAAAATATATATCCCTGGAGCCCTGATCTCACCATCTGCTTCTGCTTGAGGACATGAAAGACTCCAGATGCGATGTGTTTTCTGAACTTCTATCCCAGGGAAACTTATCAGGGATAGTTCTTGGACTTGGACATTCCCTGATGCCTATCTGTGGCACCTTCAGCTCTGCTGAGGCTTTGGGAGTCCTCAGTTGGGCTAACATGGAGAAAAACCCTTCAGTCTGGGGAAGGGGCCAGTTCTGGAATTGCTGGTGATACCCTTTTCTTACTGGTAATCAGCACTCTGTTGAGAGCACTGGGAAACTGAAAATCTCCTCTTTTTGGTTTCCCATTGGCCACTGCTGAGGTCCTGCTGGGCCCCACAGCCCTGCTCCCCAACCTGGTCTGGGCTCCTCACTTTACTGTAACCTGCCTGATGTTCTCTTGATCCCAAAAAAATACATCAGTGCTTTAGTTCTGGTCCAATATTAATGGGTTCAGAGATTAACCAGAAGTGTTGTGTTATAAAGGGGCCTCTTCTCAAAGCCAGCTCAGTAGTGGTGTGGAGAAGGGTGGTGGAAGTTTCTAGCTACTCTTCTCTATGGCATAGCAACCAACCTCTCTGAGCCTCAGTTTCCTGCTTTGAAATTGGGAATAGAGCCAGTCTTGCCTGCCCAGGGTTGTGGTGGAAAGTGAGGGCAAAACAGGCAAGTAAAGCAGGGCAGGCAATTGCCTTACATGTGACCAATCCGGGTTCGATCCTCAACATCAGGGAATGATTCTTGAGCATAGAGTAAGGAGTAAGCCCTGAGTGCTGTAACTGTGATTCAGAAAACAAAGAAGAAGAAAAGAAACAAAAAAAAAAAAACAAAAGACATGCAAACTCAGGATTGGAAAGATAGATAGTTCTGGGGATAAAGCATAGTCTTGCATGCCACCAACTCTGGTTTGATCCCAGGCACCTGAGCACAGAGCCAGGAGCATTCCCTGAGTACAGCTGGTATGGCCCAGAAATAAAAATAAAGATAGGAAATCAGGACCAGAGAGATATACAAGGAGTGAGGCACTCACCTTACAGGTGACTGACCCCAGTTTGATTCCCAGCATTGCTTATGGTCCCTTGCCCCCACCTAGGATCAGTCCTGAGTACAAAATCAGGATCACTGCAGGGTATGGTCCAAATTCCTCCAAAATTAAGGCCATTTATTTTTGTTTTGTTTTTTGGGTCACACTGGCAGTGCTCAGGGGTCACTCCTGGCTCTGCACTCAGAAAATCAACCCTGGCAGGCATGGGAAACCATATGGGATGCTGGGATTTGACCACCGTCCTTCTGCATGCAAGGCAAACTCCCTACTTCCATGCTATCTCTCCGGCCCAAAATTAAGGCCATTTTCAAAAGACAAGCAAATAATAGAATCCTAAGCAAATTTGGCAAGGCCTAGTCATGCTCTGTCAAAAGCCCCTTTGCAAAATTCTAGAAGAGAACAGTAGAGAAAAGAGAGGAGAAAAAAGAAATAAGCAGAGCTAGCAATCAATGCTAGACCAAACTGGAGAAAATTTAGCCAACCAAAGTGGGGAGAGGGAGAGAACATGAACTTGGTACTTATCTTTGATTAATCAAATGGTGACTCTCAGAGAAAGAGCGATACAGCTCTGAGCAGATGATAGCTGTGAAGATGGATGTGCTTCCTTTTTAAAACTCTTCTCTGTGGGTGAGAGGAAAACATGAGGTTCACTCTTAGCGAATGCCAGTCCTTCTCTCACTTTACCAACACTAGTCAGTTCCTCAGATCTTCATCTTCTAGTTTCTAGAATGTTTATAGCTTTCTTCCAACCAGCCTCTCCCTGCTGCCCCTGATTCTTAAATAACTTCATTTTAAAAACTCATTTTGACCATCATTCCTATTTTACTACCTTCCAAAACATATTCATCTAGGCCTGAGTGATAGTACATATGTAATACATAGTAGAGTATATGCCTTGCATATGATTGAACTAGGGTTTGATCCTCAATATCCCATATGGTCCCCTAAACCTGCCAGGAGTGATTCCTGAGCTTAGAGCCAGGTGTGTCCCAAAAACAAAACAAAATTAATCCTTTTTTTTTTAAACAACAGTTTTTAATGGAGCAAGGGGTGTTGCCCGGAAAATTGGAGTCAATAGTACAGAAAATTCCATGCTCCACTTGCCTGTTTTCCCTATTAATGTCTTGCCTTATGTGTCTCCTTGTCTCCAATTAATGTGACATTCTTGTCGCAGTATCATCAGCAAAATCCCACATGACTTAGAATCTCTCTGCTCTCCTGACAGGCCTTGCACTGCAACAAGATCTCACCCAGAATTTCACATCGAGGGCCTTGTCCTGCCTCAAGCCCTCTGAGCTGAGACAGTACCTCAGAGGCTCCTTGTTTTAGGGGACACTGAGTTTTGAGGAGAACTGGTCAGGATTCTCTGTAGGGTATCCTTCTGTAGGAATTTACAGGTGCTTTAAAAAGAAAACATAGTTGTGTCCTTAAAAAGAGAAGGACTAGTAAGTCAGCCTGTGCTGTTTTGAGACAGTAAATACTTTCCCTTCACTCTTGTCAGGGCCTCCCACCACAACCCCACCCTATGCTGCCTGTTCCTGCCCCTGAGTCATGGTTTCCTCTCTGCTCTTTGCTTACTAGCCTCTGCCCCAGCTTGTCTCTGTGCTTCCCTCTGTCTCTGAGACCCTCAACACAGAAGATGAGTTGGCAACTCAATCCCCTGCCCATCAATACCTGTGGGGCACTGTAGCCCGGCTGGGCCCTTCACAGGGCATCCAGCCTCAAGAGAGGCCTCTCTAGCCTTCCCTATGCTGACATCTCACAGAAGGAGGAGATAAGAAACCTCTGCCTAGATGGACCCCTGCTCGAGCACTCCACTGTGCCTTGGACCCACAGGGAGGGGACTGGGGTCGAACGATGCAGGGGGCAGCAGAGAGGAGACTTTGATCTTTTGTTAAACATCTTCCCTCTCCAAGATCTGGTCTCAGCAGATTGTCAGAAAAGGGGACTTCCCCTAAGAGTCTTACAGAGAAATGGGTGGCACTTAGGAAGATGAGAGGGAGCCCCCCAACCAGTCAGTTTATAAGTGCGGACTCTATCTGGCTTTCTAAAGAGCCTAAAGTCCTTTTCACCCCGAGCTCTGATGCACTAGTTACAGGCTACATTACTTCTAGGGGAGAATTTTTTTTATTTAACTATTCAGTGTTTGCTAACATATACAAAGATTGATGCAATCAGTGATGACAACCATTTGCCTTTAAATTCCACACAGACATTTATTAATTATTTCTGTGACCCGTTCAACCTGGTCACATATGTTCCCTTGCTCTGTTTTTTCCTAAATTTTGTGATTTATCACCTATTGGTCATTGCCCAGCTCCTAGAATGGGTCACTGTGAGCTCCTGCCTCTATTTTTCCCATTTTCCTCTAATACCTGACTACTTCAGATATGCAGTCTCTTCACAGCCCCACGCCCATGTCCCCCCACATGTGTCCCCACTCATCCTTCTTCACCTCAGATGTATGAACAATGGTGCCCCCACCTGGAGTCTCGAGCCTCATCACATCAGCCCCCAGGCAGCAGCACTCAGAGCCCATGTTGGCATGAGGGTTGGTAGTGGTTGAAGGTCCTCAGCATGCAGCAGGGGGGTGGAGGAGCATGGGAAATGAGGGGTCACAGTGTGGGCAGCTGCTTGGGGAACCCAAGGACACCATGAGTGTCCACACCAGTACTGCCAAGAAACCTAGTTTATGTTTGTATTTAGTGTCATGGAGGTAAATAAAGATCCTTGCGTTATTGCAGCCACTGGGTACTTGCCAGAACCCTGAGATCTGCAGTCTGTCATGACTTTGCCCTGGGTAGCACCTCACATTCAGAGCCTGCGCCGGCCCAGAGCCTCCATACACATCTGTATGATTTTGGCTGGGTCATTGGGTCTGGTTGGCCTCTTGCTTCTTTCCCCACTGGCTCAGTGGCTTTGGAAAATCCTCTTCCCTGGGCTGTAGTGTCATCTTCTCAGGAAGGAATGAAGCTAGTTCCTTCTCAGGGCTAGGGCCTGATAGAGTTACCTTGTTCAGCTGAGTGTCAGATGTGTTGAGGGCGCCACAAACATCCTGTACACGTCATCACCTTCTGGGACGTGGGGCCTGTGTGGAGTGTGTCAGCTGGGGTGTGCCCTAGCCTGTCTGGAATACCTGACACACTCCCAGACCCTGGCAGTCTCCCAGGGTGAAGCTGTGCTCAGGGCCCAGGCAATGCTGAATGGGCTGAATGTGCAGGAACCCAGGTTTGATCCCCAGCACCTGAGCACTGCCAGGAGCAGTTGTATCCCCAGCATTGTATGGTATCCTGAGCCTCACCAGGAGCAAGCATCAAGCTGGGAGCAACTTCTGAGCACTTCTTTATATAAGGCCCAAGCACATCCTTTCATTACCCCCAAAAGGAGAGGGTACTTGGAGAAGTGTGGAACACAGTCACGGCTCTTGCTCCAACTGAGAGGATCAGGTTACTGCCACTGTTTCCTGATATTTGTTCCCCAAAGGTCCTTCATGCTAAGCTCCCTGCTGTCTCTCTTCCAGCACACACACACACACACACACACACACACACACACACACACACACACACACATATACTCACAGACACACACAGATGCACACACATGTACACACACATGCATACCTGGAGCTCCAGGGTGCCTCGTGCTTCCATTTACCCATGTGATTTGGGGTCCTTTCTTTGCTCTCAAGCTTTAAGCATGAAAAACACGTTAACTGCAAATGTCACTGGAACCCAGGGTACTGGGCTCTGCTCAGTCTCTGAGGACCAGGATTCCCATGAGGAATTCTCCAACCTTCCTTCTTATTGGGCCAGTCTGTGACTGATGCTTCTCTTGCCTGTTGCTGTTCCATCCAGAATGAGACCATGTTCCCCTTGGCTCCACCCTTGGAATATCCCTAGATGCTCTCAGCTGGCAGTTACATCTGGAGGTGAGGAATACTTCCAGGCAGCCAGAATTGAGGATAGAAACTGACAGCCAGGGCAGGGCCTAGTTAGCAGGCTTTAGGGGAGAAAGGACCAGGTCCCATTGTCCGTTGTGGAACAGCACCTCTGAGAGCAGATAAAAATGCTAGCACAGCGGCGTTTGCCTTGCAAGCAGCCGATCCAGGACCAAAGGTGGTTGGTTCGAACCCCGGTGTCCCATATGGTCCCCCGTGCCTGCCAGGAGCTATTTCTGAGCAGACAGCCAGGAGTAACCCCTGAGCAATGCCAGGTGTGGCCCAAACCCCCCCCAAAATGCTGGCATCCATGAGACTGGAGCAGTGGTGCAACAGTAGGGTGTTTGCCTTGCATGCAGCTGACCTAGGACAGACCTCCTTTTGATCCCTGGCATCCCATATGGTCCCCCAAGCCAGGAGCGATTTCTGAGTGCATAGCCAAGAAAAACCCCTGAGCATCACCAGGTGTGGCCCTCAAACCAAAACAAAATAAAAAAAAAATGCTGGCATTCAGCTGGAGAGCTTGAACAATATGTAGGGTACTTAGCTTGCATGAAGTTGACTATGGTTCCATATGGTTCCCTGAGTGCAGCCAGAAGTGATCCAGGAGCACAGAGCCAGGAATAGTCCCTGACCACTGCTACGTGGGCCCCTTTCCCCCAAATAACACTAGTGTCAGGTAGTGTCCATACAAATTGGCCCAGGGGTTGAAATCAGGAGCAGAACCACAGAGGTGAAAGAGAGGCTGGCTGTTGTATTAATATAAAATATAAAGTCCTAGGTTTGGGATGAAGCCTTTCTCGGCATAGCACCTTTACCCCTTCCACCCACATATCTAAAGGCACAGGATAAGGGAGTAGATATTCACAGGCAGTCAGTTAAAGTTTCAGGAGTCAGCCAGCTTTATTTCACAGCCCTAATAACCACCATGTGCATTTCCTCACATGGCTTCTATGCTAAGCCTTTTCCAAGCAGTTTCATGCTGCTCTCCATGATTCCTTGCTCCTTTTTCTCCCTCCCCTTGACCATCCCCAGGCAACACCTTTATTCCAAACCTCAGACCCCTCCCAGGTGTGGGTGGGTCTGACCATCCAGATGATATTAACATATGGCATTTGGGGAGGGGCAACCTCACAGCTGGAAGGACCACACAGGGCTTAAAGAGCATCTCTTGGGCTGGTGAGGTGGCGCTAGAGGTAAGGTGTCTGCCTTGCAAGCGCTAGCCAAGGAAGGACCGTGGTTCGATCCCCGGCATCCCATATGGTCCCCCCAAGCCAGGGGCGATTTTGAGCGCTTAGCCAGGAGTAAGTCCTGAGCATCAAACGGGTGTGGCCCCCCCAAAAAAAAACAAAAACAAAAAACTAAAAGGAGCATTTCTCTCTCTCTCTCTCTCTCTCTCTCTCTCTCTCTCTCTCTCTCTCTCTCTCTCTCTCTCTCTCTCTCTCTCTCTCTCTCTCTCTCTCTCTCTCTCTCTTGGGTTACTCCTGGCTCTGCACTCAAAAATCATTCCTGGCAGGCTCAGGGAACCATGTGGGATGCCAGGGATCAAACCCAGGTCTGTCCTGAGTCAGCCGCATGCAAAGCAAACACCCTACTGCTATGCTATCACTATGGCCCTAAGTTGCATCTGGCCTAGGCGCATGAGATGCAACTAAAAGTCTCCAAGCACCTGTTTGGTCCTGGCCGAGAGCTGGCCCAGGTAATCTCCAGAACTGCAGGCCTTTAGTAGCATCTTATCCTCAGACCCTTACAATGAACCATAGGCCTAAATTGTTGGCATAGCCCCCAGAAGACAGAAGGAAGGGGAATAAATGGCAAGACAGGGGAGGGGAGAGGAAAGGAAAGGAAGAGAAGAAAGCAGGGGAGAGGAGAGGAGAATGTGGCGAAGAGAGGAAAGAATGGGAGCAGAGAGGAGGGGAGAGAAGAGAGGAGAAGAGTAGGAAGAGAGAGGACAGGAGGGGAGGAGTATTAGGGGTAGCAGCCTTGATTTCCTCTGCTCCAGGGTGTGGCCCAGAGCAGGGTGGGGCCCCATAGCCAGTTAGTTGCTCCCTCTGCACACTGAGGAGGGCACCCACACTCAGAATGAAAGTGGCCTCACCTCCAGCATCCTTTGCCCATTTCCCTTCTCCCTGGAGGGTCCCCTGTGGCAGGAGCAGCTGGGGCAAAGTGAGAGGGCCTGGGGTTGGGTCCGTAGTCACTGGTTAACCGGGCTGGCCCATGCTGAGGAGCCTCCAGGCCCTGCCCAGTCCTTTAAGGGGACACACACACTCCTCTCCTCTCCCCTGCTTTAAGGGGAAGGGGGGTTCCCATTGTGGACATTCTTAGCTGAACAGCTGCCAGGCCTGCAGTGGAGGGACCAGAGGGAGGGGTGACATGACTCATCAGCCACCAGGGCCCAGGCCTGGCTGCGGGCTAGGCGAGCAGGGTGTGGGTTTCCTCTCAGAAGCTTCTGTTCCCCAGCTTTCAGAGCTGGGCTCCCTCTGGGGCTGCCTCCTCAGTATGAAGAGCAGCAGGAATGGGCAACTCGAACTGTAGCAGCCTTAAGGCCCAGTGTGCTCATCATTGTTGTGGGACACATAGTCCTTGAGTGTGCCTAAGGCCAGCCAGACTGGACACCATCCAGGTCTAGGCTTCCATATGCCACTGGCTCCAGCTGTGGCTCCAGCCAAGGATACAGGAGGCACAACATAGTGGGAGATGCCCCAACTGTCCCAGCAGTAGAGGCGAGTGAAAGAAAGCAGTCCCCACCTTCCCCATTTTCTGCCCCACTTTCTCCAATTGGCTGCTGTTTCACCAGCTTCCCTGATTCTGCTCAGAGTCTGGGGTGCCCTGGAGACACAGAGTGACTGGGCAGCTGGGGTTGTTGGCACAGCATGCTGGCATTGGCATAGCTCCTTGGTGACTCTGCTTTTCTTGGGAAGCCCTTACACACACACACACACACACACACACACACACACACACACACACACACACGACAAATTGATGCACCTGGCTGTACCTAGGGTGGCCCAGTGCCCCCTGCTGTCTGTGCTAGAACTGCAGTCATGTCTGCATGACAGGGCTCTGCAAAGCTCCTCTCTCAGAGCTTTCATTCACAGGAGACTAGGTTGGAGTCCACCAAAGGCCCCTCACCCACATGCTTGATAGCTGGATCAGACTTGAATTCAGTTCTTGAATCTCCCTGCATGATGGCTTTTGCGGTAGTTGAACTCTCATGTGCCCTAGGAGAGAGCCTGTGACATTCCACCTTTGGAGACCAAGTCTAAAGTCATAGATGTCCCTTGCCACTTCCTAGAGACTGAGTAAGCCTACCAGGACTCAGGGGGTGGACACTGTGCCCTTAGACCTGACACAGCTTCTAGAAGAAAGAGTATGGCCACTGTGTCCTCCCTGCCCACTTGACTGCCCGTCTTTCACTAGTAGTGTCCTTGGCCACTCTGACCCACCATCATGGTGGGGAATGCAGTTTTTTGGAACCTCCCAATGTGCTGGCCCAAGGGAGCTGTGGGTCTGATCCTGTTTATTTCAGGGCTCCTTAGTGTTCTGTTTAGTGTTCTTGAGGCAACCTGTCAGGTTTAGTTCCCTGCACTATTTCAGGTCCCCTGAGTACCACTGGGAGTAGTCTCTAAGCACTACTGGGTGTGAACCAACCATAAAAACAAGTCAAGTCATTAAAAACAAGAGAGATAATGCAGGCACTTGCCTTGCATGAACTGAGGCAGCTGCAGTCCTGGTTTGAATCCCTAGCACCACCTATACCCCCTTGAGAAAGGAGCAGAAGTCATTTCTGAGCACAGTCAGGAGTAGCCCCTGAGCAATCCCACCCCCCTGGGAGTGACCCCAAACAACAACAAAACAATCAATTCCATGCCTCAGGGCTCATTCTAGGCCTGAACCTACATAGGTCCTAGGGAGTTGGACCTAATCTCCATCCTCAGTCCTGGTCTACTTCTGGCACTAAGCCTCCATGCCTCCACAAAGCCTCCACAAGTCTTTGGTTTTGTTGTAGTTGTTGTTGTTCTGGGGCCACACCCAGCATGCTCACAGCTTATTCCTAGCAAGCTTGGGGGCTATATGAGTTGCCAGGAATTGCACCCAGCTTGTAGACTGCAAGCAAGTAAGCGCCTTACCCGTTGTACTATCTCTGATCTCTCCATAAGCCCTGCAGAGTCACAGCATCCCAGCTCTTCCAGTCCAGTCCAGCTCCTTACTCTAAGCTTCCCATTTCTCTGCACTATCCAGACTTGGGGTCTGGTGCTTCCCACTGTTCCCTTCAAAGCATTGGCTTCTGTGGGGGTTTAAGGAAATCCCCACATTGTCCCACCTCTCCCAACTCTGATAATTAAGGCTCAAGCTCCAAAGTGATGACCTCTAGAGAGACGCAGGTCTGAAAGCAAACATTGATGTAGGAAATAACTCATACACACACTAAAGAGTGAAATGGATCCAACACATAAGCCTTCTGCTCCTAAGAAGCTGGAAGTTCGGTGAAGAAATCTGGAAACAAAAGAGAATTTTCCTGAGACCCAGAATATTTATTGGGAAGAATCAGACCACACCCTGGGGTGGAGATCAAGTGGTCTAAACACCAGTCCAAGGTGTGACATTCAAAGATGTTTCCAACCAGTGAGTAACACGGCATATACTAAGTGGGATGGCATCTGGTTAACCAACACCTGATCAATAGGTGATCATCTATCTGATCAGTCATAATTTTCAGACAAAGCAATTCTTACAAAACAAAAAGCACAGGGGCAAATTGTTCAAAGCATATACTGACACAGAGCAGTTTCACCTTTATAGCTGTTTTTACTATCGGAAGTTTCTCAGTTAGCAAGGTCAGTTCAGAATTGTTTTGGTTTTATGCATTCTGAACTAACCCTTAATATGACTGCACATAGGCTACAGCAAAATTAGATTTGAGGGTAATTATTCTGTAAGACTAAATAAAAATATGTAATCTACACAAATGTTAGAGTTGTTTTTAAAATGTCAGCTGAAGTTATGTCTCAATTAATATTTATGCTATGTCTCTTTTTTTTCCTGAATGCCTCATGGACAGGCAGCCAAGGTTTTTCAGGGCCCTAATGCCTGTGAGTACAGGTTATTTTTTCAAGCATCCTTTCGAACATGTGTCATTTTACATGCTATCTTCTCAGCTAAGTACAGGCTGCTTTGAAAAGTTCCTATAATAGTAGATGGCTTTCTTTTTATTGAGACCAGTGTGAATTACAAGTCTTTCACAGTTATATTTAAGGTACATAGTGACAGTGAATTAAGGCAATTCCCACCACCACTGTTGACCTCCCTTTGCACCTGTTCCCAGCACGCTTTCCTTACCTCCATCTTAGCCCCCAGAACTGCCAGCATAACAGGTCCCTTTGTGTATAGCTTGTTGTAGTTTGGGTCTCTTGATTTTATTGTCATTGACTTTGGGTTGGGTATTTAGGTCTGATCATTTTTTATTACTGCTCAATATTCATGGGACTGTTTGCCCCTGGTACCTACCATTCACTTATTTTTTTTCTTAATTTATGAGCCAGAACAAGATGATTCATGTTCTATGGTTCTGTTGAAGAGGAAAAAAAATATCTAGGAAGAGCCCTGTCAAGAAGCCACAAATACAAATTTAAAAGAAGAAAGGAAAAAAAAAAAAGAAAAAACAAAACAGAACAAAAAAACGAGAGGAGGAATGGTGTGGCAAGCTTTTTTTTTATTTTTTTTTTTTTGCATAGGTACAGTAAGTATTAGGAAAATTAGAAAGGAAATTCCTTTGGCCTAAGAAATACAGGGTTTCTCTACCCTTGAAGCATACAGTCATAGGATCAACTACAGGTTCCAGCATGTTCATTGTCAAACCTTGAGGTCTATTTATTTTGCCAGAGAACATTCTGTTACTCAGTTGTGGTTGTCAAAGTCAGTCTTCTGTAATTAGTGATCTTGGTTTTTGCACAGGTTATAGGATAAAGTCTAGGATAGAGTCTTTTTTTATGATTCCAGAAGTTCTGCTCAGTCACAGTTGTTGCAGTCAGTCTTCTGTATTTAGTGATCTTGGTTTTTGCACAGATCGAAGGATGGAGTGTCTTCTGATTTCATTTTACCATTAGGTGATAAGTGGGATCATCTGTCTTTAGATCAAGTTGTTGCTGCTTCCTTGTTATTAGGATGTCTTATGAACACAAGTTGGTGCCAAAGCAATATCAGAGACTCCCCTGGGGGAGTTTGATTCCTGGTGCTGTTGCAAGAAACTGTGTCAGCTTTAAAGTTGGGATTCAGGGTTCGGGGTTGAATGGTTGATGTCCGATCACATGAGGTCTAAGTCGAGTTCCCATAACAAATGGTCAGGGTGGGAGGTGCCACTGTATTATAAACTTTATGGGTTCTTATCCCTAGTAGATAAGAGTTTGTTTTTATACATAAGATTTTCCCATTTTAGTGTGTCTATGCCAAAAGGAACAATGCCATATTATCCTATTGTTGCATTAGGGGGTATTTTTTTTCTTAAATCTTCCCTCAGGTAGTTAGGGCCTTTTTAAATTTGGTGCCTTCCTAGGTCTCAGATCTGTTAACATGGGGTATGTAGCAATCCTGAATCCTGATGCTGGATAGAGGGAGAGGACTGGTCCTGTATCCACCAGTTCTAGGCTTTGGGGAGACATGCAGGTCAGGCCTAGATGAGAGAACAGTGAGGGAAAGAAAAAAGCTAGGTGTGTGTGTGGGGGGGGGGGGGGTTTATCCCTGCTCCCTTTTCTGTCTTTTCTTTCTCCACAATGAAGACTTTCCACAGTCTGTTTTTAAAGTATGTAAGTATGTTCTGTGGAGTACTGGGGAAACAGTGCAGGGATTAGGGTGCAATGCTTCATACACACCTGATCACCAGCACTAAAGGGCCTTTCAAGCATCACCAGGTCCTGATGGTCCCAACACCATTTGGCCCAAGCAGCACCACATCCTTGGGCTTTTGCCCTAAACTACTAGCCACTTGCCTGAATTACCCAAGGAGTGACCCCGATTCCTCAGAGCAGAGTACTGCTCAGGAGGCCAAAAGTGTGTGTGTGTGTGTGTGTGTGAGAGAGAGAGAGAGAGAGAGACAGAGACAGAGACAGAGAGAGACAGAGAGACAGAGAGAGAAAGAGAGAGAGCAGGAGGGGGGACAGAGTATATATGTCAGAGAGAAAGAGAGAGTGTGAATGAAAGGGAGATAAAAGAGAGATTCTATGTGTAAGAGAGAGAATGAGGGAAAGAGAGATAATATGCCTGTGAGGGAGAGATAGCGAGGGGGAGAGAGATAATGTGTGTCTGAGACTGGGAACAAGAAAAGGTGATGAAATCAAAACAAAATAGACAAGTCAGCACAACCTGGATTCTGCATCCCTTCCTGATGGTGGTAGAAGGGCAGAGAGCGTAAAGGAAAGGAGAGAACACAGCACACAACAAATATTTTGCTCCCGTCTGAGAAGAATCTCCCAGCTGCCTCAAACATTAGCACTGTGTCACAGCATCTCCTGTCACCCCACCTGTGCACAGAGCTAGCCCGCAGGCCACAGGCCAGTCTGGAAATGTACTGACAAGGTTCTTTAAACTTTGCTTCTCAGAGGAGCTGAAAGGAGCCATTCACGAAGTCTGCTGGGAATGCTCTAAGGGAGTCTGGGTGGTCCCCAAGTGAGTACCATGGAGGGAGGCTGTGTACACACGGGGTGGGTCTGGAAGAGGTGGACCCCGCCGCCCCCCTGGAGATAGACTTTTCATTGGGTAGGCACTGATGAGTCAGGCCGCTGTGTTTTATGATCCCCAAATCCTATTCACAACTTTTCCTGAGCAAATAGGGGAAGGGGCTTTAGAAAGGGATTTCCTGGACCCTGATGAGAAGAGACTTCAGGGCCTGGGAAACAGGTCAAAGGCTGGAGCACATGTTTTGCTTGCAGGAGGCAGGGCTTTAACCCCCTGGCAACCCCTAAACACAGAGCTGGGAGTAGCTCCTGAGCACTGTTGGGTGGGCTTCCAAATAGTGTTAAACAAATGAACACATGACAAGGGTTCTGCCATGGTCACAGAAATGGTGACAATTCCACAGCAAACCAGCAGTTGAGTACCCTGGGGGTGGGGACCAAGATTACACCCCCCAGATGTGTCCAGAGGCTGCAGGCACTTTGGGCCTTAAAGGACCCTCTTGCTTCTGCTGTATGTTTCTTAAGGGGAAGAAGCAGAGAGATGCTACAGAGCTCTGGGCAGCAGCACTGAGGGGAGGAGTGCATGGTGAACCCACCCTGCGCTGGGGAGGGAGAGGAAAGATTAGTGATTACTCTGGAGTTCTAAGTCAGGGCATTTATTTATACCCACCCTCTTGCTTGTTCTTCCTCTTTATTTACTCTGGTTGAGAACCCTGTCCCCGCTCTTAGAGTTTCCCCGAGATAGATTCCTTTGGAGCCAATGGGGACTGTTCTCTCTCTCTCTCTCTCTCTCTCTCTCTCTCTCTCTCTCTCTCTCTCTCTCTCTCTCTCTCTCTCTCTCTCTCTCTCTCTCTCTCTCTCTCTCTCTCTCTCTCTCTCTCTCTCTCTCTCTCTCTCTCTCTCACACACACACACACACACACACACACACACAAAAGAAACTCAGCTGCATAAATAGAATATTTGTGAAGAGGCTCCCACTTGCAATTGAAGGAAAAGGGTGCAACCTCCTGTGGGAGACCCCCCGACCCGCGGGGGTGTGGAAATGAAGGTTGCTAGTCATTCGCGGGTTTGCCCGAGCAGAACCGACCTGTAAAGAAAAACTTGAGAAGTTAGTAAAAAGGGCCCTCAAGACAATGCATGCTGTTCAAAAAGGGATTTATTGTCGGGGGGAATCAGCTTTTAAGGGCTGAAATACGTCAGAGGGTGTTACAAGTTTTCCACCAATTACAACTGTGAGCACTCATTAGCATAAGCTGGGGGCAGGTAATAGGGAGGGGCAAAGAGGTAGACCTGAGCACATGTTTATACTAAGAGAGTTTATATAGAAAACACAAGATCCAAACAGAGTCCCACAAATTCCACTCAGCAAGCACAAATAAAACATCAGCTGTAATCCTAGTAACCTTTTGCTAACACAAAGACAAGTGGCTCTATATTTTTCTTTCTGGCTGGATGTATTGAGCTGCTTTGAATTACTTTAGTATTTGTCTATTTCCTTTGTTCTCAAGGCATGGGCGCCTTTGGTCACGTGGGTGACCAGATTAGGAATTACTGAGGTGTCCTATGTTCTAGGTTTCATTAGCTAGGCTCCCCACAAAAGGGTATGAGCAGCTGCAGGAAACTGAGAACTTTGACAGGCAGAAAGGGGGTGCGACAAGAGGGCAAGACTACTCCCTACAAGATTCCCTGCCTCTGGGGTACAAGAGGGTTGCTCAGCACGAAGTTTTGTGGTGCTAATGAGACTCTTCATTGTGAGCAGTCATTCCCACAATCCTGTTGGGCCCCCAGAGGCCTCGCTAGAGAGCCTTCCTGTCTTTCCTTCCTGCTCCGGAGTTACCTGTGACTAAATGGGGGCCCCTTGAGCCCCATGTCTGGAAGCTGGAATGCAGCTAGCAGAAGCCTCCTGCAGAGAGGGCACCCGGATAGAATAGAGTGGATAGGAACACAGCTCAGGAAAGCGAGACAGGAAGGGGCTCCTAGGGACTGGGCTGGAGGAACAAACTAAATAGCCAGAGAGGACCCAGAGGGCAGCCAAGAGCCAGAATAGAGGCCTTGTGAAGGTGGAGCAGCCCTCGCTGACTTCTGGGACAGGCTCCTACAGGGGAGCAAAGGCTGCACAAAGCCAGACATGCAGTCTGGGATGGTTGTCCTTGGACAATCAGGCAAGAAATCAACTTCTTGGGGCCAGAGAGATAGCATGGAGGTAAGGTGTTTGCCTTGCATGCAGGATAGTGGCTTGAATCCCAGCATCCCATACAGTTCCCTGAGCCTGCCAGGAGTGATTTCTGAATGTAGAGCCGGGGGTAACCGCTGCCGGTGTAACCCAAAAACCAAAAAAAAAAAAAAAAAAAAAAAATTGTGGTGGGCCAGAGAGATAGCATGGATGTAATGCGTTTGCCTTGCATGCAGAAGGACGGTGGTTCAAATCCTGACATCCCATATGGTCCCCCGAGCCTGCCAGGAGCAATTTCAGTGCATAGCGAAGCCTTGAGTGCTGCTCTGTATGACCCAAAAAACAAACAAAAAAAAGAAATGGGCTTCTAGTGACTACACCTTTCACAGGGGTACTGAGGTACCCTCAGGCCTAACCCAACTTCATTATAAAGGGGACATCTTGCAGCTTCCTCTGGTGTGTTTCTTCCCAGGGAGCTGAGTTACCCTGTCCCACCCACCTCAGCTTCCAATAACCTTCCATGGCTCAGTGTTCACACTGACAGCTGAAAACCACCATCCCTCTTGGTAGCTGTTTTTTGAGTCTGACCAGGAGGGGTGAGAGGGTCACTGTGAAGGAATCTAAGTCTAGTACTGGAGTTGACTCAGAGGACAGAGGGCACACCTGGCATAGGTTCAGTCCCCAGCAAATGACACCCCCTCAATTTCACATGGTGGGGTCTGGTGGTGTCCCCTCCACACCCTTAGGAAACAGAGCTCACCAAAACACATATTTTGTTTGTTTGTTTTTTTGGGGGGTCACACCCAGCACTGCTCAGAGGTTATTCCTGGCTCTACGCTAAAGAAATAGCTCCTGGCAGGCTCAGGGGACCATATGGGATGCCAGGATTTGAGCCACCGACCTTCTGCATGAAAGGCAAACGCCTTACCTCCATGCTATCTCTCCGGCCCACCAAAACATATTTTTAATTAAAAAAATTTTTTGTTGTTTTTTGGGCCACACCCGGTGGTGCTCAGGAGTTACTCCTGGCTCTGCACTCAGAAATCGCTCCTCTTGGGTCAGCTGCATGCAAGACAAAAAAAATTTTTATGGGATGCCGGAGATCAAACCTGGTTCAGCTGCAAGCAAGTAAAACACCCTACATGCTGCACTATCATTCCACCCTTTAATTTTTTTTCTTAATTTAAAGGCTGGAGAGAGTAATTATATCAAATGGATAAGTACTTTGTTGCATGCAGCCTATACAGATATAATCCCAGCATCCTGCATGGCCCCTGAGCCCCGTTGGGAATGATCCCTGGGCACAGAAATAGGAGTAAAGCCCTGAGCACTGCAGGCTGTGGCCCAAAACAAAACTTAAAAAGAAATTATTTTAGTGTTTAAGGGAATTAAATCTAGATAAGGTGAGACTCCAGGCAGGTGTGTGGAAGAATGAAATCCCCACAGGTAGCAGCTACCTGACTGGCTGTGCGCAGTTGGGGTATCCAGGTGGCCTTCGAAGAGGAAACAGGATAGAAAGGCCCAGCTGCCCTCTGAAGCCAGTGGCTGAGGGTCTTATAAGGCAGAAGAAGGGACAGAGTATAACTGGTATGGAAGGCTGGATATGAAATGGCCACTGGGTCTGGCCCACAGGAACCCTAGGAACCTGTCAGGGTGCAACAAGGCCTTTATTGCTGCCTTGAATGAGATATGGCAAGAGCCTTCTGCTGAGGAACATGTGCCAGGCCACAAGCTTCCTCCCTGGGGAGACAGAGCCTGACCAAAGGGCATCCAAGGGCCTGTGGTAAGGGACGCAGCCCAGACCCCGATCCTCACTGGGTCTACATAGACCTTGGCAGTCATGTGGTTACCAGGATGTGGGAGGCAGAGGAGAAGCAAAGAGTCGCAAAGTAAGGGGACATAGACCCCATGTGTTAGTATTTCTGAAAGCTTCACTTCATTCCTCCCTGTACTAAAGGCCCAGCAAAAACTATTGAAACCCACAGCATGTATTGTCAAGAAATCTAATCCATTCTGGAGAAAGGACCACCACAAAGAGGAGAGAGTAAGAGGCAGAGAAAGATAAAAATATATATATATGGTTATGGGGTGAGGGGTGAGGGCCTGAGCCTAGCGTAGGTGTCTAGTAACCAAGAAGAAACCCATTGAACCCAGGGAAGGTCAGGGGTCAGGCACCCTAGCTGCTGAGAATTTATGGATGAGCCAGCTACAAAAGGCTGCCATGGCCAAGCAGGCTGGCCTTGGTGAGGGGCTCTCCTGCCCTTGGGCCACTGGCTGTCAGATGTCAACTAGGAGAGTCTGGGGGTGAGCAGGGACTCTGGGGAAGCATCTTCTGTCCACTTCCTCCAGCCTTGGGAAAGTCTCCCTATGAGCCTGGCTGCTGCTGCATTACTACTTCGTAAGATGCATAAGCCCACTTTTCAAGGAATGTCTGCACCCTTCTTAAGAGATGTGTCTCTGTGGAGCACTCTTTGGGGGACACCAGAATTACTATAATGTTATATGAACCAATTTTTATGGAAGATCTGCAGAAAAATAATTTTCATTTAGAATAACATATTAGGCTTTTAAACAGATTATATAAGGAGCAACATAACCAATTACCTATTGCAGGCCATGAACTAGGGTGAATGGTAATAAAACCATAGTCCAAGTACACAGGACATGCTGCAAGGCAGCTAAAATATAGCATCAGACTATGGAGATTTGAATTCCAGAAGAGGCCAGAACAGTGCCACCCATTTGTCCTTTATTCTATTTTTCATTTTCCCTCATGGCTTTCTTGTTGGCCTCTCATGAAGTTTTGGATCAATCTTGTTTTGTCTTTTTTTTTTTTTTTTTTTTTTTTTTTTTTTTTTTTGGTTTTTGGTTTTTGGGCCACACCCGTTTGACGCTCAGGGGTTACTCCTGGCTATGCGCTCAGAAATCGCCCCTGGCTTGGGGGGACCATATGGGACGCCGGGGGATCGAACCGCGGTCCTTCCTTGGCTAGCGCTTGCAAGGCAGACACCTTACCTCCAGCGCCACCTACCCGGCCCCAATCTTGTTTTGTCTTAATGTTCACACTAACAAAGAGAGCATTTTTGTTTTTGCTAGAATTTCTTTGTAGAGAGGGATTCATTCGTTTTGCCTCTATAGATGTATATTTAGTTTGTTCCCAGTCTTTCTGTGAAATGGTTGTAAGTGGCCTCCTTTTCCCATGTTAGCAGGCTTCTCCTTTCTGAGATGTTGGGGGCTGTGGATGGTATCTCAGACAATTTTCAGGGATGACAGATGGGGGTTCTCCACTGGGGTGTGAGCTAGTTTCCCACTGTCTCTCCAGATTATCACACTGCTTAAACTTTGCAGTTTGGAAGGCAAAAATGATACCACAGTGTGGTTTGACTTTGCCTTTATTTTTTTTATTTTTTTATTTTTTTTTTGGTTTTTGGGTCTCACCCGGCTGTGCTCAGGGGTTACTCCTGGCTCCATGCTCAGAAATTGCTCCTGGCAAGCCCGGGGGACCATATGGGACGCCGGGATTCGAACCGATGACCTTCCGCATGAAAGGCAAATGCCTTACCTCCATGCTATCTCTCCGGCCCCTTTGCCTTTATTTTATGATGAATGAGGTTGAGTACCCTTTCTGTTTTTGTTTAAAAAAAATACTGTTCCTGGGGGCTGGAGAGATAGCACAGCGGGAGGGCATTTGCCTTGCAAGCAGCTGACCCAGGACCAAAGGTGGTCCGAATCCTGGCATCCCATATGGTCCCCCATGCCTGCCAGGAGCGATTTCTGAGCAGATAGCCAGGAGTAACCCCTGAGTGTAGCCAGGTGTGGCCCCAAAACCAAAATAAATAATCAAACAAATAAATGAATAATTGAATAATTAAATAAATCTTGTCCCAGGGGGCCAGAGAGATAGCACAGAGATAGCACAGAGATAGCACAGAGATAGCACAGAGATTTGCCTTACACCTGGCCGACCCAGGAAAGACGGTGGTTTGATTCCTGGCATCCTATATGGTCCCCTGAGCCTGCCAGGAGCAATTTCTGAGTGCAGAGCCAGGAGTAACCCCTGAGCGTTACCGGATGTGACCCAAAAACCAAAAGAAAAAATCCTGTTCCTTGATGGGATGACATTAAGCTTATTATACTCTGGTACTATACCTGCTGGCTCTGTGCTCAGGAGTGATCTCTGGCAGTTCTCTGGGAATCATGCTGGAGTGCCAGGGATTTGAACCACAAAGGTTGGCATGGTGCAAAGCAAGTGCCTTAACCCCTCTACTGACTCTCTGACCCTTGAGGATGAAATTTTTGGCTCTGTATAGGGATGCTTTTTCAGGGGATAAATGCTTCTGAACTCCTTGAAGCAAGACATGCTTAGCAGTTGGTCAATTAGGGTGATAATTCAAGTGGTCAACACTATTGACCAGCCCGCATTAGTAGAGGTGTTTGGACACTTAGATGTAATGTGTCAGAGACCTTTTGTAATCAAGGAGCAGCATTACTGGGGATAATACAGCAGGGAAGGTGTTTGCCTTGCTCACAGCTGACCGAGGTTCTATCCCCAGCACCCCTTTATGGTCCCCTGAGTACCACCAAGAATAATTCATGTCCACCAACCCACCACCACCCACCACCCACTCCACCATCACCACCACTTCTTACCACCACCACACCACAACCACCACCACCACTACCACCAAACCACCCACCCACCACTACCACCACAAAGAAAGACATAAATAATAAATAATAATAATAATAATAATAATAATAATAATAAAAAGAGTAATTCCTGAGTGCAGAGCCAGGAGTAACTCCTGAGGCATCACCAGTTTTTTATTAAAAAATAAAAAAAAAAGGGGGGGCCGGGCGGTGGCGCTGGAGGTAAGGTGCCTGCCTTGCCTGCGCTAGCCTAGGACGGACCGCGGTTCGATCCCCCGGCGTCCCATATGGTCCCCCAAGCCAGGAGCGACTTCTGAGCGCATAGCCAGGAGTAACCCCTGAGCGTCACCGGGTGTGGCCCAAAAACCAAAAAAAAAAAAAAAAAAAAAAAAAAAGGGACCGGGCGGTGGCGCTAGAGGTAAGGTGTCTGCCTTGCCAGTGCTAGCCTAGGACGGACGGCGGTTCGATCCCCTCGTGTCCCATATGGTCCCCCAAGCCAGGAGCGACTTCTGAGCGCATAGCCAGGAGTAACCCCTGAGCATCACCGGGGGTGGCCCAAAAACCAAAAAAAAAAAAAAAAAGGCAGCATTACAAAAGCTCTCCTAGAAGAACATTCTGAGCTGTCAGGATTCTAGAACTGAGTGAGCTAATGTGACTATGAAACAGCAATGCCAGGATCACAGCTAAGGGGTCACAGCTAAAGTAAGCTTGTGCAAAGGGAGCCAAAGAACAAATACCATCTCCTGTCCCCCATCCCTTCCTCTCCTCTCCTGGGCTCCACACTGGCAAAATTCCACAGCAGCCAGAGGCCCTGGAGCCCATTGTTCCCCCAATGGGGGCCACTTTGGAGCAGAGTGGATGCAAAATGGAGACTAGATTGAAGAAGCAACTGGAATGTAGCAGGACCCACTACCAGCCGACCACAATTCAGCTCTTAGGCCTCCATGCCAACCTCTCTGAGCTAAGCAGAGTAATCAAAGATCACAAGGTTGTCAATAGCCATCCATTCTAAAGCGACTTTTCTCTTGGGCTACAGGGTTGTCCTGAGCTGAAGCCAGTTGGCGCTGGATTAACCCAGTCATCCTATCTGTGACCTGGTTCCATCTAGCCGGGGTGGGATTGACCCGATCGCTGCCAGCAGCAGTGATTCTGCCATCAGATCTCCCCCACAAGAAGAGCAAGTCTCTGCTGGGTTGCCCAGAGACAAATTTTTAAAGAACATTTTTAGATAATCTGAGCATAGTGGGGTGATCTGAGGATTGGATCGAAAAGTTACAGAAATCTGGGGCTGGAGAGATAGTACAGTGGTAGGGCATCTGCCTTGCATGCAGCTGACCCAGGACGGACTGTGGTTCGAATCACAGCATCCCATATGGTCCCCTAAGCCTGCCGGAAGCGATTTCTGAGTGCGGAGTCAGGAGTAACCCCTGAGTGCTGTCAGGTGTGACCCACCACAAAAAAGTTACAGAAATCTGACCAAGGAACAGACAGCCCAGAGAAATATGAGGGTAGGCGCGGTTTATTTGCAAGTGAATTCATCCTAGCTATTGCTAACAAGGAGGGAGTCCTGAGTGTAGGTCTCTGGACCCTGGTACATGCTACACTGATTCCTGAGGTGGGAACAGTTTCCATTTAACAAAAACAGTGGTTGGTACAAACTGAGCAAGGCTTGGAAGAGATTCTCTTCCTGAGTTCAGGGAGGCCAGGCAGCGGGAGTGGGCAGAAAGTGGTAGAGAAACCCAGGCGTCAGTCACCCAAGATAGATTCCCCAAGGCAATCTCCTGGGAATTGGGTGAATTAAAAGCCAACACCTACAGGCACCCCAGCCATGGCCTGGAGAGATAGTACAGCAAATAGGGTGCCTGCCTTGCACACAGCCAACCTGGGTTTGATCCCTGACAGTCTGTATGGTACCCCAAGGAATTCCAGAGTGCAGAGCTAGAGTAACCCTGAGCACCATCACTTGTGACCCAAAAATCAAAGTCAACACCTATTTTGCAAAGGAGACCAGCCTCTTAAACTACAAGTCTCCAGAAAGGGTAAATAACTGAATGTAAGGATTTGTGGGGAAAAAAAACCTTTAAAATCTATTGGGTCTGGAGAGAGAGTTCATAGGATAAGGCATTTGCTTCACATATGGCTGAAGCCGTGACAGTGATTCAAACCTGAGAACCAACAGGCGTGGCAAAAAAAATTTTTTTATTTTTTTAGAAAAGTAAATTTCTTGAGCTAGAAAGTGCAGAAGATGCAGCATTTACCTTGAGTGTGGCCTCTTTGACCAAGCCCGGTTCTGTTCTTGGGCACAGCACATGATACGTATATTGATTAACATCAGGGGCCACTCCTGAGCACTGCCAAGTATGCTCCAGAACAAAAATCATATAAATAGGGGGCCAGAGAGATAGTACAGCAGGTCTGGCATTTGCTTTGCACATAGCGCATCAGAGTTCAATCCCCAGAGTTCCAAATGATCCCCAGAGTCCACCATCAGAGATTCCTGAGTACAGACCCAGAAGTAACCTCTGAGCAATGCCAGGTGTGGCCCAAAAACAAAACAAAATAAAAAAGCATTTTATGATTCATTACCAGTGTTTTGCATACCTATTTTATACTCCTCTTTACTCAGAGTCACATGTAGATGTTTCAGAAAGGGGTTGGTTGGGCCGGAGAGATAGCATGGGAGGTAAGGCGTTTGCCTTTCATGCAGGAGGTCATCGGTTCGAATCCCGGCGTCCCATATGGTCCCCCGTGCCTGCCAGGAACAATTTCTGAGCCTGGAGCCAGGAATAATCCCTGAGCACTGCCGGGTGTGACCCAAAAACCACCAAAAAAAAAAAAAAAAAAAGAAAGGGGTTGGTTGCGGGTGGCAAAAACCTAAGAAACCCTGACTCAGAAGTAAAGCACACACTTTTCTCCGACTCCTCAGACAGCCCCTCATGAGCCATGACTTTTGAGTGATGAGCTAGTCTCCATAAACCCAATGTTGGCTCCTTTGACAGAGCAGCATGATGTTACCTCTCTGAGATGGTCTTGTAGTGTGGACACCCAGCACCTAGCAGTTCTCATGAATGCTAACTAACAGAATCCTCATCCAGGTTTTATCCCTTGGCAGTTCATGTGAGCAGATAGTAATTAAATAAACATAAGACAATTTCCAGACAAAGACAAAAATATTTTGACACGTGGCATGAGGCAAACTGAAAATGAGTGAACTGGAAGTGTAAAAGTGGATTTTAAATGCTCCCACTTGGGCCCGGAGAGATAGCACAGCGGTGTTTGCCTTGCAAGCAGCTGATCCAGAACCTAAGGTGGTTGGTTCGAATCCCGGTGTCCCATATGGTCCCCCGTGCCTGCCAGGAGCTATTTCTGAGCAGACAGCCAGGAGTAACCCCTGAGCAACGCTGGGTGTGGCCCCCCCCCAAAAAAAAAAAAAAACCAAAAAAATCTAATGCTCACACTTTATTAGAAATTCAGGCCTCTGACTGGCCTTTAACTCTCCCTTCTAGAGACTCTCTAAGTCTCCAGATTCCAGAACCAAGGATGCCAATGAAAATCATTTTGAAAAAGAACATTACACTGTTGGAATTTGCACTGTAAAATGCATCTCACTCTTGCTTCCTCTTGCTGTTACTGTGACCCCAGTGCCATTGTCTATGTAACAAGACCAGGTTTTTCTGGGATTTTTTTTTTTTTTGCCTTTATATGCATATAATATGCATGGTTTTTTTTTTGAAGGGTACTCCCAAAAGAGATATAAGTCTCTTAGAGTTCAGGGTTCTACACACTGTTGGTGATTGAATTCATGACCTTCTCAATGCCAGGCATGCGCTACAGAGCCGTGAGGTGCTGCTTCAATATTTCATGATTGTATTTGGTTATAAAATTTAAGACAGAGTTTCTGGAAACTACCAGCTTGCTGCCCCTTAGTTATCCCTTAGATCTGAATTGCAGTTGGATATTCCAGTGGAATTGTTAAAGGAATCAGATGCCCTTAACCAAGAAATCTCGAACAAGATATGTATTTTTGTTTATTTATTTTTGTTTTGGTCTCCCATGCAGTGCTGAGGAGACCTTGAGTTTGTATGTTCAGGCCATGTGGTGCCAGGCATTCCCCAGACTACACCTGTGTTGCTCTTTGAGCACCACATAGTACTGAGGAATCAAAGCCAGGTAAAGTCATCTGCCTTAACCCCTCTGCTACCTTTCTAGCCCTAGCAAGGTGCAGTGGGATTTTTTTTTTGGGGGGGCCACACATGACAATGCTCCAGGGTTATCACTTACTGCATTCAGGAATCGCTCCTAGCAGGGATCAAACCTGGGGTTGACCACATGCAAGGCAAAGCCACACCTGTTGCAATATCACTCTAATCCAAGGTGTAATTTATATTTTTTGTTTTTGTTTTTGTTTTTTTTTTGGAGGGGGTTACACCTGGCGACGCTCAGGGCTTACTTTTGGCTCTGTGCTCAGAAATCGCTCCTGGCAGGCTTGGGGGACCATATGTGATGCCGGATTCAAACCACTATCTATCCTATGTTGGCTACGTGCAAGGCAGACGCCCTACCGCTGTGCTATCTCTCCGGCCCCAAGGTGTAGTTTTTAAACAAAACCCTAGATTAAATTTTAGAGGATTTGTCTGCTATCCCTGCCAATGATCCAATACATAGACTTTCTAAGCTCAATATCTTTATCCCAAAAAAGGTGCACTATAAAGACTAATTTGGGCCCGGAGAGATAGCACAGCGGCGTTTGCCTTGCAAGCAGCCGATCCAGGACCAAAGGTGGTTGGTTCGAATCCCGGTGTCCAATATGGTCCCCCATGCCTGCCAGGAGCTATTTCTGAGCAGACAGCCAGGAGTAACTCCTGAGCACTGCTGGGTGTGGCCCAAAAACCAAAAAAAAAAAAAAAAAAAAAAGAATAATTAACTCATATGCTTTCTAAGAAGACCAAATCAAAGATGTAACATGTTCTTTGTAAACTGAGAAGTAAGAGACAGCGTCCTAGTCCTTTGTGAGCTGGTCACTGTGGCGGTCAGTTCCATTTATTGATAAGAAAGAACAGAAAGTGGAAACCAAGTTGGCCTCTCAGCCTCATGCTGCCCTTATGAAGGACTAAAGACCCAAGAAGTCCCCTAGATCCACTTTCATCATTCAAGAAGCATCTCAGGACTGTGAGGTCTAGCCACAGATGCAGATGGGATGGAATGGGTGAAGGATGGGGAAATGATCCTCTCAGAAGCACCGAGATGCTCTTCTGTTCTGGGGGTGGGGGGTGGCGGCCAGGGGAAAGAAAGCTGGACCCCAGAAGCACACCACTGATTTGTGTGTGGGTGCAGGGGGCCCAGGGAATAGGGAAGTAATGGCTGACCCTCCTCTCTAAAGACACACAAACGCCGCACAAACATATACTCACAAACACAGAAACATGTAGAACCAAACCCTAACACAGAAACAAACTTCAGCACACATAAATACACAAACATCGACTCATAGATGCATACAAACACAGATAGACACAAGCCCTCAGTCAGAAACACAGACTCACAAAAACAAACATAGGCTCACAGGTACACACACAGGCACAGATAATGACACACATAAAGACAAAACTCTGGGGCCGGAGAGATAGCATGGAGGTAAGGCATTTGCCTTGCATGCAGAAGGATGTTCGAATCCCAGCATCCCATATGGTCCCCCGAGCCTGTCAGGAGCGATTTCTGAGCATAGAGCCAGGAGTAACTCCTGAAAGCTGCCGGGTGTGACCCAAAAAATGAACAAACAAACAAACAAAGACAAAACCCTGACATAAGCATGCATACACAAACCCTTACATAAACATAGTCTCACAGATATATAAACTCTGACCAGACACAGACGCACAGATACACACAGAAATCCTGACAAACACCCCCCAACATACACACACACATAGTTTTGCTGCTGCCTGAGGACAAACTCACTTCTGTTCCCTCCACAGAACTTACTCATTATCCCATGACTGGCAGCCTGGGAAGTGTGTCCTTGAGCATTCTGACCTTAGGGAGCATGAAGGCCTCCCCCATGCTTGTGCAGTTTCTGTGGAAAAGGAGGACACTCAGGGACTGAAGAAGGGGCAGGCTTCTGTACTTCAGGGCTCAAATTCAAACCCTAAGATCCATTTTATCCACTTTCTATTCCTGTGTGTTGACAGGGTCAAATTTAAGTACTTTTGCAAATTTTCTGGAAAAATCTAAAAAAAAAATTTAGAAGTGGGTCCAGAGCGGGTAGGTATATTCAATCAACCCGGGTTCGATTCCTGGCATCCAACCCCATATGGTCTCCTAAGCCTGCCAGGAATAGTTTCTGAACATGAGCCACGAGTAACCCCTGAGTGTCAAAAGGTGTGGCCCAACAAACAATACACATGCGTATGTGCACATGCGTGCACGCGCGCGCGCGCGCGCGCGCACACACACACACACAATCAGAGAAGCATAAGCATCTCCAGATTCCCAAATGTAACATTCCGAGAAGCCCCAAGGTTAGAGGAGGAAGGAAAGGAGGGTGTCAGGACAAGGCAAATAGCTCAAAGACCTGAGGTGCACGCCTGACACGCTGGAGGTCCTACCTTCCCTCTTACTATAGGGTCCTCTGCCCATCACCAATGCAGCAGAACCCAAACACCAAGCATGGACATGCCTCGGTAATGAAATGCTACCAAGAGGCCAGAGTGATAGCACAGCAGTAAGACATTTGCCTTGCATGAGGCCAACACAAGATGGACCCCAGTTCAAATCCCAGCATCCTATATGGTCCCTCGAGCCTGCCAGGTGTTCCCCCCACAAAAAAAAAAAAAAAAAGAAAAAAAGAAAGAAAGAGAGAGAGAGAGAGAGAGAGAGAGAGAGAGAGAAAGAAAGAAAGAAAGAAAGAAAGAAAGAAAGAAAGAAAGAAAGAAAGAAAGAAAGAAAGAAAGAAAGAAAGAAAGAAAGAAAGAAAGAAAGAAAGAAAGAAAGAAAGAAAGAAAGAAAGAAAGAAAGAAAGAAAGAAGAAAAAGAAAGAAATGCTACCGGAAGTCGCCCTAGACCTCAGCATCCCTAGGGAGACCCTCCCCCCAAAATAGAAGGAGCATCTGTGACCCCAGGACAGCTGAGTGTCTAGGATGAACTGTTTTGTTTGATCAGACCAAGTGGTAGCGTATTGAATCCTCAGAAGACTGGAAGGTTGTGTCCTGTGCTGAACCTATGGTCCACACCAGGCACTGGGTAGGCTTCCTAAAGCCCCTATTAGATTCCCATCCCCCCATTCAGAGGCGCCTCAGCTCCTTCTTCTCCCAGCCCCTCCTCTTTCCTCTGCCAGAGCTTGAGAACTCACTGTCAATTCTCATCAAGCCACTTATTTTTGGCTTGTTTTGATTGTTTATGGACCAACCCCTGGAAGTGCTCATGACTGATTCCTGGTTCTGCACTTCTGGTGGGGCTCAGGGGACCATATGATGTGCCAGGGATAGAGTCCAGAGCAGCTGTGTGCAAGGCAAGTGCCCTGCCTACTCTGTTATCTCTCTGGCACCTCTGCTTTGGTTTATCGAGGACTCTGGCCCTGCAGGTCCTTTCTAAGATCTGAAAGGAGAAACATAGGACTTGGCTCTCCTGCTTCTCTATCAGCAGCACAGGGTCATGTGGAGATGTGGGTCACTGTGCCGTCATGGAGCTGTTGTGACAATAAAAATGGGTCAATGGGGCTCCTGTACAGTGCTGGCATATCTATAGTTCCGTCTGTCACCCTCCACTTGGCAACTCCCCCTGCTGCCCCTCTCCATTGCCTGCATCCCTTTGTGGGGGGGAAGGTGGGAACACGCAGCTCCAAGACTTGTCTTCCTCTCTTCTGTTGCTACCCGGGCTCAGGGTTGAGGCTTCAGACATGCTGGGCACAGACAAGCTGGAGCCCAGTGGCCTCAGTCACATATTCTGAGAGTGCATTTTCTCTTCTCCCTCCACTGGGGCTGCCACCACTCAAACGTTTGTCCCCTCTGCTCACGGGCCCTGTGGCTCACTCTGGGCACAGAGGGCATTGGGTAGCCTCCCTGGAGCAAGCTCCAGAGCTGGTTGGGAGCAGAACTCTGTTGTTTCTGCAGGTGACTGCTGGCTGCTGGCCGCCATCGCCTCCCTCACCCTGAACGAAGAGGTCCTGGCTCGTGTCGTCCCCCCCAACCAGAGCTTCCAGGAAAACTATGCAGGGATCTTCCACTTCCAGGTAACCATGCGTGACTCAAGTTCCTTCCCAACAGTCCTGGGGAGCAGAAGCAGGTCCCAGTGTTAAGGACAGGTCTGGAATAGGGGGCAAGGGAAGCCCTAAAGTAGGTCCTAGGGGAAAAGAACAGGGGAGGAACCAAGCCTGGAAGCACAGGGCAGCCCCTATATGTGCAGCCCCTGTCCAGTGGTGTCTCTCTGAAGAAAATGAGGGATGGCAGGACACTCTCTGGGAACCCCTGACTTGGTTCCCATATGGGGGTCAGGGGGAGGCTCATGGGTCTAGTGAGGAGGGTGTAGGGCAGGGGGCCCAAAAGATCCACTCCCAAATCTAAGAGCAGTTCCTTGTACAGGATCTGAGACTAAATGAGAGTGTCTTCCCCTCTTTCTGTCACACTAGTGATAAATCATATTTTAAATATGGGGACACACCCAGCAGTGCTCAGGAGCTACTCCTGCTCTGTGCTCAGGTAGAGGTCGGGACCAAACAGGAATTGACTAGAAGTAGTCGCCCTTTCCACCTCAGCACCCCAAACTGAACCAACCATAAAGGGGAGATTGCTTGGGAAACGAGAAGCACGTGTGCCTCTATCCTTTCTTCACAAGGACTTGCCCAAACCAGGGGTTACTCCAGTGTAGGCTTAGGGAAGATGGGACAGGAGGACCAGAGGTTCTGGCAGGAGGCGGGGCACTCTGCCCCCACTCCTCCCGCTACTTAAGTCCCTGCCCGGCTCTACCTGCAGTTCTGGCAATACGGCGAGTGGGTGGATGTGGTGGTGGACGACAGGCTGCCCATCAAGGAGGGAGAGCTGATGTTTGTGCACTCGGCTGAGGGCAGTGAGTTCTGGAGCGCCCTGCTGGAGAAGGCTTATGCCAAGTAAGTGATTCCCAAAACCTGCGCCACTTGAAGTCCTGGCCTAGAGGACTGTGGCTTGAGTCATAGGCTTTGCCATTGACTGTCCTGTTTGTTTGTTTGGTTGTTTGTTTGTTTGGTTGGTTGGTTGGTTGTTTGGTTGGTTGGTTGGTTGGTTGGTTGGTTGGTTGGTTGGTTGGTTGGTTGGTTGGTTGGTTGGTTGGTTGGGGGCCTCACCTTTTTCTGGCAGTGCTCAGGGGCTATTCCTGGCTCTCTGCTCAGGAGTGACCCCTGGTGGTGGTGCCAGGGACTCAGAATATGCTAGCTGCATGCAAGACAAGCACCTTTTTATCCCTGGACTCTCTTTGGTTCCCAGTTTGCCATATTTAATCAAATATGCAGGAACAGATTGTGGAACACACTGCAAGGCCTTGGGTAAACCTCTGTTTTCTTGGCAGCTCTTATCCTTTACATCAGCTAAGTGCAGCAAAGAATTTTTGCCAAGGGGCAGATGTAGACAACACAGAGCTAGGAAATGATGGGAATGAGCCCAGATATGGCTCTGCTGATGAGAAATGATTGTGCTCATTGTATGTTTGAAACCCTATTATTAACAAGATTGTAAATCACAGGTGTGTCTGATTAAAAAAAAGCTCTCCCTTTGAGAGGCAATTAGAGGTAGCATAAGGACAGTGGCACTTTGATGGTAGTGAGGTACAGTAGCTTGGTGCATTAAGACCATAAACAGTGACAATATTGTTAGTACCATAAACAGTAATACTATTATAACCATGTTGCCTAAGTATAAAAAGCTAATAAAAAAAGAATGAGAAAAAAAGAGGGGGCAGGAGAGATAGCATGATGGTAGAGTGTTTGCCTTGCATGCAAAAGGATGGTGGTTTGAATCCTGGCATCCCATATGGTCCCCCGAGCCTGCCAGGAGCGATTTCTGAGAGTAGAGCCAAGAGTAACCCCTGAGTGTTGCCAAGTATGACCCAAAAATCAAAAAATAAAATAAAGAGTGAGATAGAAAATGGTTTCCCCTATACTTCCCTAGTTGTGCTCTCCAGTACCCTGTTGGACCCTGAGTGACTTTTGTCCCTCCCAACTCTGGTAGGAATTAGGGCCACACTGCCATGCCCAGTGTGAGAACCCCCCCATGCCCTGAGCCATGTGGGTGAATACCGAGGTAGAGAAACCAGAAGTGTTCACCTGGGCCCCTAGTTATGCCCACACCCAACATAGTTCCCTATGCAGTAAGATAGCCTGGGACTATGTTGTTTCTGGCATGTTATAAAGACCAAATGGCCACTGAGAAGCAGCCCTGCTCTCCAACAGGGCAGAATTGAAAGTTATTCACTCAGGTCCTTCTAATTCTAAGACCCTAGAGATTTTTCAAAGCATCACAACTAGGTGAAGCCATGTTAGTTCCTAGAGCAAGGCCCTGAGTCCAATCCCTGGCACTGTTCTTTGCACCTCAGGGCCCCTGGGCTTTGAAAGGCTTATCTTGGTTGTCTGAGTAGTTCTGGTAGCATACTCAGGTCTCCTGAGCACTGCGGAGCAGCCCAACCCCACCCAAGAGCTTCACAGCATTCTGGGAAGAGTACCTCGTTGGGGATGTTCTTGCCTTCATGGGCTGAGACGGGTCCAAGGGAAGTCGCACAGCAGAGCTGCCAAAGCATCCACCAGACAGGATGGGAGGACGTCTGCAGGCAGATGGTGTAATCTGCTACAGCATATCTACCCCCACACCTCAGGATCAACGGCTGCTATGAAGCCCTTTCTGGGGGTGCCACCACTGAGGGTTTCGAGGACTTCACAGGAGGCATCGCCGAGTGGTACGAACTGAACAAAGCTCCACCCAATCTGTTCAAGATCATCCAGAAGGCCCTGCAGAAAGGCTCGCTCATGGGCTGCTCCATTGATGTAAGTGCTCCCTAAACACCCACATACCCATCCACCCCACTTACACCCTCAGCCCAGACCACCTCATCCCCAAATCGGGCTGGACAGGCCATAACCCAGGGTGTCTAGACTCTCATACCCTAACCCACCCTCAGCCTCTGTGAGTCATCCTGCAGGTCACAAGGTTACTGAGAAAGAGCCCCTTGCCATCTGCAGGGTTCCCTGAAGGGCCATTCCAGACATTTTCTCTGCCACTGCAGCAGGGAGAAAACCAGCCAGCCCAGTGCTGTTGCATAAAGTTCCCTCATCTGTGTGTGTGTGTCCACCACAGTACTGTAAATAAAAGTTTTAAAAAATAATAATATGAGTGGAGCAGTGGGAAGGGCATTTACCTTGCATGCAGTCAACCTGGATTTGATCCCTGGCATCCCATATATTCCCCAGAATCCTAGCAGAAGGTATTTCTAAGTGCAAAGTCTGGAATAACCCCCGGAGCATGGCCAGGGGTGGCCCAAAAATCTTTTTTAAAAAGTGAATTCTGGACCGGAGTGATAGCACAGCAGTAGGGCCTTTGCCTTGCATGGAGCTGACCCAGGATGGACCAGCTTTCAATCCCTTGCATCCCATACGGTCCCCTAATCCTGCCAAGAGTGATTTCTGAGTGCAGAGTCAGGAGTAACCCCTGAGCACCGCTGGGTCTGGGCCAAAAACAAACAATAGAATCGTACTGGCTAAAGGCATAAACAAATTAAATTTAAGGGGGACGGGGGGGGGGGGGGGGGTAGGCTTCTGCCAACACAGGAAAGCAGCTCCTCAGGTTAGCTGCTAGCTACCTCTCCAGGGGCAGGCAGGCAGCCAATGTCTGTCCCCAGTGGACCACCAGGCAAGGGCGGTCCCCCCTCCTGGGTCCTGACCCATTGGAGCTCTCCCCAGGGACAGAAACAAGAAGCCAGGCCCTTGCGGCTTGAATCTCTCTCCCAGAATCTGAACAGAGATTCAGTTTCCCCACAGACCAGATGTAAGCAAAGGGCCCTTTGCCCTGGAGGCCTCTTCCCCTACCTAAGGGAGCTGCCTTCGCCCAGTTCACAGGAGAAAAGGACTTGGAGGAAGTCGGGACAGAGCAAAACAAAACCTAGCGCAGCCCCTGAGCATATCTGAGTCCATCTGGGCCCCAAGGGCCCAGTGTTTGTCCTGAGCCAGTCAGGGGTGCACTTACAGGAGCTTACCAGGCGCCAGGTTGTTGGGGTGCATAGGACCCTCGACTCTGCCTGCCCCCAGGTGTGACTCAGTCTTGCAGCTCCCACCCTGCACCTCGCACCTAGCCCCACAGTCTGCACCCTGCACCCTCCAGCAGGGCCCTGCTCTCGGGCTGCTGCAGGGAGGAAGGAAAAAGGAGGCCCCACTGATGCTCTCCCCATCCATCCTGTCTGTCGTTCCAGATCACCAGCGCAGCTGACTCCGAGGCCGTCACCTTCCAGAAGCTGGTGAAGGGCCATGCATATTCTGTCACCGGAGCAGAGGAGGTAAGGCCTGCAAGGATCGTTTTTTTGGGGGGGGTTATTCTGAACCAAATAAAGCTGCTTGGGCTTAGGCCTTCAGCCACCCAGCATGCACTTTCCCACGGGCCTCTCCAAGTCGTCCTCGCTGCTGCCCTCTGCCGGCCACTGTCACAGATCCGTTCAAAGTGACCAGTGACCCGGTTCTTGGGGCCTCAGAGGTAACCAGACACTTGGCATCTGTAGCGCTTTATTCTCTTGAGATTCTTTTCACATTTGCTCTCACAAAAGCCTGGTAGTGGGGCTGACTCGCCTCTTAGTAACTCTGGGGCCTAAAATAGGAGCAGGGAGACGTGCACAAGGCCCTAGATTCCAGCCCTGGGCACCCCCACCTTCTCCCCATCCACCCTGTGGCCCCAAGCACTGCTGGGAAGGCCAAGCTAGAAAGAATCATAATCTTCATTGGAAGGTTGATGTGATGGAATGAGAGATCATCCCTCTAAGCTGTGGCTCTCCAGCTGTTAAAAATCATATAAATATATGAAGGAACTCCAGAGTAATCATAGTAATTACTGCAAATGTAACTATTAGTCTTCATATAAGTATATGCTATGTTAGTTATAGAAAATATATCTGATTTTCAAGTAGTACATAAGAATATTAATATATGCACGTGTATAATGTACCTTATGTACAAGGTATTATATTCTTTTTGGTTTGGGGCCCCCACCTGGTGATACTCTGGGATTACTCCTGGCTCTGCACTCAATATGGGATGCTGGGACTTGAACCCAGGTTGGCCACATGCAAGTCAAGCATCCTACTAGCTGTACTATTACTCTAGCCCCACATGTATTGTTACCATATATGACTGCTGTGTTATCAGGATTCAAGGAATCATGAACATACTTATATATAGGACTAGTGTCATGGAGCCCAGTGTTTACCTCAGAGCTGACAGGTCCATCTTGCTCCCCTATTCCTCATCTGGTTCCCATCTTGCTCCTCTGACCCCTCCAGGTGGAAAGCCGTGGGAGCCTGCAGAAGCTGATCCGAATCCGAAACCCCTGGGGCCAGGTGGAGTGGACTGGGAAGTGGAGCGACAAGTGAGTGACAAGGAGGGGCAGCCAGGATCAAGGGAAAGGGGTTCCTCTGTTGCCTGCGTAGAGGCTTAAGCCCCCCCCACCCCCCCCCCGCAGTCTGGGTGTCCTCCTCTTCCTCATCCCTCCTCTCCTCCATCCCCCTCCTCTTTTTCACCTTCAGTTCTATCACCCCTTCCTTGCCTGTTCCCAGGACCCCTCTGTCCCTCCAGACAGGCAGCAACAGACCCCCAGCAGAGGCCAAGATAAACTGCTTCTCTTTTGACTTTTCAGTTGCCCTGGGAAGAACTGTGTTGGGACCAGCAAAGCATCTCTCTCTGTGTGTCTCTCTCTGTCTCTCTCTCTGTCTCTCTGTCTCTCTGCCTCTCTCTGTCTCTCTGTCTCTCTGCCTCTCTGTCTCTCTGTCTCTCTCTGTCTCTCTCTGTCTCTCTCTGTCTCTCTCTGTCTCTCTGTCTCTCTGTCTCTCTTTCTCTCTCTGTCTCTCTCTCTGTCTCTCTCTCTGTCTCTCTCTCTGTCTCTCTCTCTGTCTCTCTCTCTCTCTCTCTCTCTCTCTCTCTCTCTCTCCCTCCCTCCCTCCCTCAATGGGTCATTTGCTGAGGTTTCTCTCTCAAGGCCAGCAGCCAAGAGAACCATTTCCTTTGCTCCTTGACTGGATCTGGGCCCTCAGAGGCCACAAAGCACCCCTGGTTTCCACCTTTGGGGTGCTGTAGAGAAGCCACCAACCTGCCAGAATTTCAGTGCCTCTCCTCTTGCTTTGTTTTCCAGCTGCCCCAACTGGAACACTATTGACCCAGAGGAGCGGGAGAGGCTGACCATGCGGCAGGAAGATGGAGAGTTCTGGTGAGTGCAGGGCCTGTGCCCAGGTTCTCCTGAAAATGAGTGAGATGACTAGCCAGGCCACCAAGCATGGGGTCCTGCTTGGGTGATGTTTTCCATGTATCATGGAACCTGAACAAAAGAAGCCCCACTGGTGCATTGCAAGCATAGGGCTCCCCCAAGTGCTTCCTAAAGGAGGCTGAGGAGCCAGGGATAATAGGAGGCCAAGGTTTGCTTTGTGTGACAAACCTCCCAACTCCAGCACCCCATATGGTCCCCAGCACTACCTGGACTAATCCCTGAGTGCAGAGCCAGGAACAGTCCCAGAGCATTGGGGTTGAGGCCCAAATCACCACATACTCCCTACCCCCCAAAAGGCCAAGAAGAATCGCTATTAGGTCAGATCTTGAAAGAAAATAGGGGAAAGATGGAGCCTTCCCACAACTGTTGTTACTGCTCTCTGAGCCCCATGTCAGGCTCCTGCCTTAATACTAGAGTTGGGAGAAACTGATGTGGCTCCCCAGAGAAACCTGTGATCAGCCCAGGGATCTGGCTGCTGGCTGCCTGGGGCCAGGCCCAACTCCTGAAGTGTCCTCTGATAACTCCAAGGCTGTCCCTGCCCTTGCCAGGATGTCGTTCGGGGACTTCCTGCGGCACTACTCCCGCCTGGAGATCTGCAACCTCACCCCCGACACCCTCACCAGCGAGTCCTACAAGAAGTGGAAACTCACCAAGATGGACGGCAGCTGGCGGCGGGGCTCCACTGCGGGCGGCTGCAGGAACTACCCGAGTAAGGCGGACATGTCTTAAGTGTGTGAGTGAGAATGAGGGTATAAGTGTGCATGTGAGTGGTGATGAGTTTGTGTGAGTATGTTAGAAGGTGTGAGTGTGTGATGTGTGTATTTGTGTATTTGTGAGTACGAATGAGCGTATGATATGTGAGAGTGTGTGATATGAGTGAATATAAGTTTGATATGTATGAGAATGAGTATGTATAAGACTGTGTGCATGTTAGAGGGATGTGTGATGTGAGTTTGTGCATGTGTGTGTATGAGAGAGAGAGAGAGAGACAGAGAGAGACAGAGAGAGAGAGAAAGAGAGAGAGAGAGAGAGATCTGAGCTGGGCAACTTCTGGACCAGAGTCCCCCTCTTGCTCCTGAGTGATCGTCCCTAGACCCTTCTCTTCTCCTGCTACCCCATCCCCTGTGCACACTCTCATCTCCCCATCCAGGCAGGTTTCTGGCCCCCATTCTCCCTCCAAACTGACCAGTGAGGGAGCAAACATTTGGCTGAGGAACCATCCCAGTTTGGGTCACCGATATCCTTAAACCCATCAATCCCTGGGATTCTCCCTGAGAAGAACATGTCCTTGTCTTCTCCCTTTTAGATGGGGGCGCCGAGGCTTAGAGAGGTCTAGCAGGCTGATTAACCCTGCTGCCAGGGTCCAGAGGTTGGCGTTACCAATGAAGGCTCTAAACGGCATCCCAGCATCAGCTGCTGGTCAGACTGAGCCAGCTGATAAGTGCCCCTTCAGAATATGCCTCACCAAGTGGTGGTTCTAGAGATGACCTTTCCCCCACTGCCCCAATTTCTCTCCTATCTGCTAGATCAGCATTGACAAATTCTCTCTTCAGGACCAGATAGTAAATGCTTTTACTTGGAGAATCAACCATTCTATCAGGATGGGGAACCCTCAGGCTGCCAGGATCCAGTTGGAAATTTAGAGCATCATTCACAGGCCATTCAGTGCAAGCAGATGAGCTGAGGGCAGCTGACAAGCAGTGTTTGTGACTGTGCGCTATATACCAGGGCCAGACACCATGATTTTGTAGGCCTAAAGTGATATTCCCACGCTGCTCTGTGGTGATTTTTTTCAGAGTGAGCTTGGCCATATCCCAATAAAGTTTTATTTATAAAAACAGGTCTCCCGGGCCCGGAGAGATAGCACAGCGGTGTTTGCCTTGCAAACAGCCAATCCAGGACCAAAGGTGGTTGGTTCGAATCCCGGTGTCCCATATGGTCCCCCGTGCCTGCCAGGACCTATTTCTGAGCAGCCAGCCAGGAGTAACCCCTGAGCATCGCCGGGTGTGGCCCAAAATCCAAAAAAAAAAAAAAAAAAAAAAAAAAAAAAAACAGGTCTGGGGTCGGAGCAATAGCACAGCAGTAGGGCGTTTGCCTTGCACGCAGCTGATCCAAGAAGGACCTCAGTTCGATCCCCAGCATCCCATATGGTCGCCCCAAGCCAAAAGTGATCTGAGCACATAGCCATATCCAGGAGTAACCCCTGAGCGTCACCAGTTGTGGCCCGAAGACAAACAAACAAACAAACAAAAAAGGTCACTCACAATCCCACAGTATCTTCATTTGCCAGCTCACACACACGATAATACCCTATTTCACACTGTTTTGGAGGGCTTTTGCTTTGTTTTGTTTTTTGGTTTACAGGCTGCACACAGCAGTGTTCAGGGGTTATTCCTGGCTCTGCACTCCTGGTAGGCTCGGGGGATCATATGGGATGCCAGGGATCATATCTGGATCCAAGGCAAATGCCCAACCTGCTGTGTTATCACTCTGGCCCCCTCATACTTAATTTTACTCCATATAGTCAGGAAAAGAGATAAATATAATTGTTCCTAAACATGAACAAACTTGAGAATGGTACTTTGTAAAGCAGGTTCTTGAAGTGAGGAGTGCAGTGACCCCTGACCTCCAAGGGTCCAGGTCAGATGGACAAGGGGCCCAGAAAAAGGGACTGAGACTGCAGGATGTTTCCGGCTTCCTGGAAGGGAATCTGAGAGTTCTGCATCTGCTCCATCAGGCTGGCCAGCCCATGAGCTTGAGGCCTAGGAGATGCCTTAGATCCCACCACCCTGTTTCAGGGTGACACCCCAGGCCCTGCCTAGTGCTCCCACCCCCTGCCAGGCACCACAGCTCAAGCTGGGCATCTCCCAAGCTGAGTGACTGACCAGCACCTCTGGTCTGGCCACAGACACCTTTTGGATGAACCCTCAGTACCTCATCAAGCTGGAGGAGGAGGACGAGGATGATGAGGATGGAGAGAGCGGCTGCACCTTTCTGGTGGGCCTCATCCAGAAGCACCGGCGGCGCCAAAGGAAGATGGGTGAAGACATGCACACCATCGGCTTTGGCATCTACGAGGTGAGGCAGCTGGGGTGGGAACCACCTCCTGCACCCCTTGCTAGCACAGCCTTCAGGCAGCAAGTACCAGGGGCAAGAACTGGAGGCGAGGGGCCAGAGAGATAGTAAAGGGGTTAAGGCATTTGCCTTGCACTCAGTGATCCCTTTCAATCTCCAGCATCCCATAGGGTCCCTCAAGCATCTCCAGGGGTGATTCTTGAGCAGAGTCAGAAGTAAACCCACAGAACCAGAACACACACAGAAAGTGTGGCCTTCCAACAAATGATTAAAAATAAAAGAGCTATCCTCCTCCTCCTCCTCTTCTTCCTCCTCCTCCTCCTCCTCCTCCTTCTTCTTCTTCTTCTTCTTCTTCTTCTTCTTCTTCTTCTTCTTCTTCTTCTTCTTATTCTTATTCTTATTCTTATTCTTATTCTTCCTTGTCTTCCAGCAGAACCACACAACTTGAATCATCTTGTTCTGCCTCATGAATTGAGGGGGAAAATAAAAATGAATGGTACCAGGACCAAACAGCTGTATGATCATTGAATAGAAATACAAAATGATCAGACTTAAACACCAAACCCAAAGTCAACAACAATAGAAGTGATACCCTATCCACAACAAGCTTTACACAGAGGGGAACAGTTACACTAGCACTCCAAGGGAGGGGGGCAAAGGAGGGAGATTCAGAACACAAGCTAGGAAAAGGGGTGGAAGGAGGACAACCCTGATGGTGGGAATGAACCTGATTCATTGTCACTATGTACCTAAAATATTACTGTGAAAGATTTGTTATTCACTTTGGTCACAATAAAAATTATTTAAAAAAAAATTAAAAAATAAAAGAGCTAGGGGCCAGAGAGATAGCTTGGGGGTAGGGCACTTGCCTTGCATGCAGAAGGACAGTAGGAGGTAGGGTGTTTGCCTTGCATGCAGGACAGTGGTTTGATGAAGCCAGAGAGATAGCATAGAGGTAAGGCGTTTGCCTTTCATGCAAAAGGTCAGTGGTTTGAATCCCGGTGTCCCATATGGTCCCCTGAGCCGGCCAGGAGTGATTTCTGAGCATAGAGCCAGGAGCGCTGCCAGGTGTGACCCCCCCCCCCCCCAAAAAAAAAAAAAAAAAAAGAAGGACAGTGGTTTGAATTCCGATTATCTCATATAGTCGCCCAAGCCTGCCAGGAGCAATTTCTGAGCATAGAGCCTGAGTGCAACTGGGTGTAAAACACCCCCCCTTCCAAATTAAAAAGCTAAAGATGGGCCCCAGAGGAAGACAAGCAAAGCTGTCAACCAACCTGGCTTGGGTGCAGTTATCTAGGAAGGTCCCTGCCATTGGCTGGGGTCACCTCTTTCTAGAGGCCTCACTACCTCCCTTCTCATATGTCCCAGGCCTGGCATTGCTGAGCCTGTTAGATCCAGAGCCCAGAGAAGACTCAGTCTGTGAACAGAATACTCTGGGTCACAGCAGAAAATGTTGGCAGGCTAGGGTCAGCATCAGCCTGCTGTGACCTTGGCCTGGAAGGTGGAGAACTCAGAACAGGAGACCATAGCCAGCATGTTCCTCCCATCTACCCCAACTACTCCCCCCAGACTCTCCTGGCCCCACAGAGGCTCACCCCTAAGTGTCTTCCTTTTGTACCAAATCCCAAAGCAGCCCAATCTTTCTAGAAGGCTACTAGCTGAAGGCACACTAGCTGCTGGCTCAGAAGACATTTGTTTTCCATGTGGAAATGCTCTGAGCCACTTGCAGAAGTGCTTTCTTGGTGTCATTAATGTCACTAACTTGGCAAGACATACAGTGACAGTGACAAAGAGCTGATGTCAACGTGTTCTCCTTTGTCTTGCAGGTCCCCGAAGAGGTACGTGTGTGCAGCAGCAAGTGGGCCCCATTCTTGGAGGCTCTCACTGATCACAGATAAGGCTTGAACCACCCCTTTGGGGATCTGTGAAGCTTGGGCAGGAGCTGGTAGCCCTGAAGGAGTCCTGCCCCTCTAGGACTCTGGGAAGGTGGTATCATCGTGCCCAGAAGGAGACAAGGGAAAAGCTGAGCTCAGTTCCCATCTTCAGAATGTCAGTTCTGTGCCAGCAGAACCGGTCACCAGCCACTTCCCTGGACTCACATATGGACAGTCATTACACGACAGCACAGTAGGTCCAGGACTTATGTGTGATATGAGACAACATGGAGCTAGAGGTGTCTTGAAAGGCTGCTGTGATAGGCCAAAGATAGAACAGAGGTAGAAGCACTTTCTACATGCAGCCATTGCTGTGGTGATAGTTCAAATCCTAGCACTTCTTTTGGTTCCCTGAGCACTGCCCCTCAAAAATAACTAGTAAAGGACACGTTTATACTAAGGCCACCGGGCACCCCAAACACCAGTGCTTCATTCACTGGCCTGTGCTAGTGAGACCAGCTGTACTTGGCTTGAAGTAGGACCCCAGTGTACACCAAGGCCTAGCTGTGCTGTAATCTGTTGAGCAGCACCTGGAATTCTATGGGACCCCACTGGCCTCCAGGGCTCACAGAGTAGATGTCAAGGCCTCCCTGAGGGGCCCTTGTGGGATCCTTGCTGACTCCTGAATGGGTGTTTGTCATTTTTGGTTTCTGTTTCTATGGCAGGAAGGGCCTGGTTGGGAGCCCCCTGCAACCCTGACTCCCTCTTGTCTCCACTTTTCTCTTAGCTGACGGGACAGACCAACCTCCACCTCAACAAAAAGTTCTTCCTGACCAACAGAGCGAGGGAGCGGTCGGACACCTTCATCAACCTACGGGAGGTGCTCAACCGATTCAAACTGCCACCTGGCGAGTACATCCTGGTACCCTCCACCTTTGAGCCCAACAAGGATGGCGACTTCTGCATCCGGGTCTTCTCTGAGAAGAAGGCTGACTACCAGTAGGCCCCCTCACCCTTCTCCCGCCTTTCTTCATTCTCTGAATGTCTATTTCTTCTTCTCTGACACTCACCTGCATCCAGGGGTTAATGAGGGATTTGATGCTATATTAAAGAAACGTTTTGAGGGGAGAGGGAAGCCAGACCTATCAGTGCTCAGGCCTTATTCTCCTTTCAACACCATATGGTGTGCCAGGGATCAAACTCAGGTCAGCTGCATGCAAGGGAAGACCCCTACCCACTGTATTATCTCTACAGCCCCTGAAAACACTTTTGCCTTTTTTTGATTTGCTATTTGAGCCATAGTGCTGGGAGCTCCACCTGGCTCAGTCATCAGCAGTTAAGCAGCTGGGGAGCAGACCTAGACCTCTTGCAGACAAATATGCACTCAGCCTGACAAGCTCTCTCACTCTGACCCCTGCCTTAATTTCTGCTGTGTATGGGATGTGAGGTCCCAGAAATGTGGGATACAAAGATACCCCATTCTGCTCTGAACTTCTCACTTCCTTCTCAGCTGTGATTTCTCTGCATTTCCTTTTCCCCCCTCCTTTCCGGTAACTCCAGTTTTCCTCTGTTTCAGAGTTGTTGATGATGAAATTGATGCCAACATTGAAGAGGTAATTCTGTCCCTCACCATGCGGTCTACACAACAGGGGAACAAGCGATAAGATCCCTCGTTCATTGAGTACATCTTGTAGCTAAGGACACTGCCCTCCCCTGGGAATTCATCTCTGTCTTCCTTCTGGGGCTGTCAGAGAGAAAAGGGGGTTACCATGAAGTTATGCCACTCAGTCCTCTCCCTAGACTTTTCTCTCATCTCTAAAATGAATGCTGCTCTGGGTGACAAGTTCTCCTGGGTTCCCTTTAGTTCCAAGGCTTGTGGTTCAGAGGTGAAACCTAAAGCACTTTGAAGGAAAACATGTGGTCCAGCATTTACAAATCCGAAGTGGAAGACAAAACACATCTACAGACGCAGGAAGAATTTTCCCCCCTTTGTCTGGAGCCAGAAAGTTAAGCTAAGCTTTGCCTTCATGGCGCCTGAAGCTCCGTGTTGTCACATGTCCCGTCAGAGGCCAGAAATTCCAAAGAACCTCATGAGTTGTGTTCATTGCCTCTGTCAAGATCCTTCTGGAACATTCTTACTGTTCCTGACAATCCTGAATCCCCATTAGAATGTGCCCCAGAAAGCCATTTTGGTTGGCTGCTAGAGAAGGTAGTATCCAGTGTGAGGAACATGAATGTAGTTTTTTTCCCACTAGTTCATGTCCCCTCCCTCGTCTTACCCAGAAAGATTCTTCACACTATTTCCATTTCCCTGGAATTCAGTTCTGAGGGTGGCAGAGAAGGGACCCAGAAAAGGAAGGCAGATGACTTGCTCTCATTCTCATCTCTGAGCCTTCCTTCTTCCACCCCTCCCTCACCTTTTAGATTGATGCCAACGAAGACGACATCGATGATGGATTCAGGAGGCTCTTTGCCCAACTAGCTGGGGAGGTAGGACTCCCCAAATCTCTTGAAACACTCTAGATGACCTATAGAAAACAGTTTTTGTCTTCAAGAAAAACTGTGTCTGTGTGTGTTGGGGTGGGGAGTTACTGAATCAAACAAAGCCAAGAGGGATTTACTGGTTGAGGTAGCACAGATTTCTGCTTGTCCTCCCTGTTCACGACCTCCCTCAGGCACTCCCCTTCTCACCATCAGATCTGCATAGAACTCTGGGCCTCACCTTGGATGTAGAAATAGCCTTGGTTTCTACACAATATACAGAAAGAGGAAACGATTTTAAATGTCCAGAGTGCAAGTGACTTAGGGGTTGTCAGCTAGATTCTGCTCTTGAGAATTTGCAGTAAGGGGGTTAGAGTATCATCTCCTAGGAATCAGCCAACCCTCTTCCTTCCCAACAACTCTTAGGAAGAAGAGAAAGGGTGAGGAGAAAAAAAATGGCCACCTTTCTTCCCACCCAGAATCTAGCTCTCAAGGGTGTTCCACAGGGAGTTCATATGAGGCTCCCCAAAACAGCCTCTTCATCATCAAAGGGTGCCCAGCTGCCCCTGCTCTTCCCCCTTTCTCAGTTCTTCCTCCATCTGGTCCTTACCCCTCCTCCTCTCCTCTACTTGCTCCTCCTCTGCTCCAGTGGCTCCTTCTCCTTCCTCCCTTGTCCCTCTCCTCTCCTCCTCCACATGCTCCTCCTCCCTTTTTATTTGGGATTACTTGAGTCTTATTTACCCTTTGATTAGTTGGGACATTCCCTGTGCTCAACACACAGTGATTCATCAGTTGTGATCTTTAATAGTAGGATTCACTCTCCACTTTAACAGAATGTTAACAGAATGGGGTAAGGAGAGCTGAAAGAAGCTCTCCTAGAAGCCAGGTGCCAGGATGGGGAGGTCCTGTTGGAAGGGAGACCAGGACCAAAACAGAGTCATGCTTTAGATTGGGCTACAGCCAAAGGTCTGGAGTGGGTTCAACACACAGTGCTCAACACACAGTGATTCATCAGTTGTGATCTTTAATAGTGGGATTCACTCTCCACTTTAACAGAATGTTAACAGAATGGGGTAAGGAGAGCTGAAAGAAGCTCTCCTAGAAGCCAGGTGCCAGGATGGGGAGGTCCTGTTGGAAGGGAGACCAGGACCAAAACAGAGTCATGCTTTAGATTGGGCTACAGCCAAAGGTCTGGAGTGGGTTCAACACACAGTGCTCAACACACAGTGATTCATCAGTTGTGATCTTTAATAGTGGGATTCACTCTCCACTTTAACAGAATGTTAACAGAATGGGGTAAGGAGAGCTGAAAGAAGCTCTCCTAGAAGCCAGGTGCCAGGATGGGGAGGTCCTGTTGGAAGGGAGACCAGGACCAAAACAGAGTCATGCTTTAGATTGGGCTACAGCCAAAGGTCTGGAGTGGGTTCCACCTAGAGCTTTGGTACATGTATCTCTGTACTGGAAAGACCACTGGTGTGGGATCCCTATGTGGGCAGGGTGGCAGCAGTCTCTCCTGGGGGCTCTTTGGAAGTGCTGGCATGGCTCATGCATCTTGCCCAGTATTTGGCCGGAGCAGGTGCCCATTGCTGCCACTGCTCCTTGCAGTGTGCCCGGAGCCATTCACAACCCTGCTTCTTTGTGCATAGGATGCTGAGATTTCTGCCTTTGAGCTGCAGACCATCCTGAAACGAGTTCTCGCCAAGCGTAAGTACTTTATCTCACTAGCCCTTTCTCCCCCTCTTTTCTTCCTTGTGGACATGATGGAATGGTGAGGGTATTTTCCTCCCCCTGCTGCTGTGCTGAGCCTTCACTCCCTACTTCCATAGAAACACCACCAGCATCACCACTGCCAGCACAGGACTGCAGGAAAGGGATTCCACAGATGCAGATTAAAAAAGTAATAAATGAGGAGTGGGCGAGATAGTACAGGGGGAAGGTACTTGATTTGCGACCTGAATTTGATCCTCAGTACCACATATAGTCCCCTAAGCCCTGCCAGGAGCGATCCCTCTGTAGAGATCCAGGAGTAAGACCTGAGCATGGCCAGGTCTGGCCGCCCCCCCCCCCCCCAAAAGACAAAAATATTCCAAAGGATTGATAGTTCAGCCTTTCCACCATTATCACCACTCAGGCGAGGGGGAAACACACACACACACACACACACACACACACACACACACACACACACACACATTCGCAGCATGCTTCCTCTCGAATTATCCTCAGAACTGCTACTTTTGATAAATCGGATGCAGCTGAACCAAACAGGGTTCTAACAGTGTCAGAATTTAGAAGTCTGGAGTACACACTAACACCTATCAGATTCTGAACATCCCACCTCTGGGTCATCATGAGACATCCTCAGCTTCTGACCTAACTCCCCGAGATGAGAGCAAATCTCTGTTGAGCCCAAAAGAATCCAGTCTAACTGAGCCCTCTCGGAAGGTGAAAGCACACGGAACCCTAGGAACTGTTGCTGGTCTGCAGCCAAGTGGCTCTACCAGTGTGTGTGACTCAGCTCTAAGCAGGGGGTTAAAACCTGAGCAGGGAAGCTCAGCTGGTCCGGGGCTGGGCTTCCCCCATGCAGGCCTGCTGCTTCCTCCCCTGCATATGGGGGAGGAGAGAAGGGTGTTTACCCTGAAGCTGCCAGACACAATGAGGTCACCAGGCTCTGGACCGGGCTGTCTCAGCTCCAGCAGCAATAAGGCCTCATTGTTCTCTCTGGGGCCTGCTGGGGCGGCTAGCAGACTCAGTCAGAGGCTGGACCCAACCTGCTCCGTGCTCCTGAGCTGGTGCCCTCTTGGCTGCTTCTTAACTCCTGCCTCCTGGCGCGCGCGCGCGCGCACACACACACACACACACACACACACGAGTAGTGAGGTCTGCAGGCCTTCCAGGAAGCTGGCACACTTGCTGCACCAAAACCTTCTCACTCCTCAGGCCAAGCACAGCGTAAAACACAGTTTGGGGGGCTGGAGAAATACCATGAAGGTAGGGTGTTTGCCTTGCATGCAGAAGTACAGTGGTTCGAATCCTAGCATCCCATAAGGTTCCCTGTGCCTGCCAGGGGCGATTTCTGAGCATAGAGTTAGGAGTAACCCCTGAGTACTGCCAAAACCAAAACACACACACACACACACACACACACACACACACACACACACACACACACACGGCTTGGACTTTGCTCCCAGTGTGACTACCACGGGCCAGGGCTTCGTCCCCTCTGAGAACTTTATCATTCCTTCACTTATTTTAGTTTGAGATCCACACTTGACTGTGCTCAGGGATTACTCCTGGTGGGCTCAGGGAGATGTAGGTGGAGAAGAAACTGGGATGTCTGTGTGCAAGGCCAGAGTCTTACCTGATAATATTATTGCTCTGACCCCTCATTCTGAATTTGGAAGCTGGAGAAAAGGCTTCCTAATGAGCTGGAGTGTATGCTTTGCGTGAAAGGGGCCGAGTTCGATGCCTGGCACCATATGGTTCCTAAGTAACCCTCTAACACTGAGCTGGGAGTAGCCCCCCAGCACAATGGGTGTGGCTCTCCTAAAACAACAAAACATAGGAAGCAGTTATTAAGCCCTGTTTAATCATGGCATGTACCAGGCAGTAGACAGGTGTGACGAAGCCTTTCCTACGCTTCCATGTGGCAGCCATGGGCCACACATGACTGTATACTAATGACTGGGGAGGGTGCGGTCAAGCAGCATTGCTGCTATCATAGAAAGACCGCTCAGAGTTTTTCTGTTTGGGGGTTTAGAGTTTGTTTTTAATTTAGTTTGTTTTGCTTTGGGATGTACTCAGGGGTCACTCCTGACTCAAGAATCACTTGGGACGGGCTCGGAGGGGCCACAGGGGATGCTGGGGATAGAACCCAAGTCATGTACATATCAAGTGCCCTACCTGCTGTGCTTTGGCTTCAGTCACTCATAGTTCTGGATCACATTCTTTTTTTTTTTTTTGGTTTTTGGGCCATACCCGTTTGACGCTCAGGGGTTACTCCTGGCTATGTGCTCAGAAATCGCCCCTGGCTTGGGGGGACCATATGGGACGCCGGGGGATCGAACAGCGGTCCGTTCCTTGGTAGTGCTTACAAGGCAGACACCTTATCTCTAGCGCCACCTTTCTGGCCCACAAGTCACCTTCTTTCTTTTTTTTTTTTTTTTTTGGTTTTTGGGCCACACTCGGTAACACTCAGGGGTTACTCCTGGCTATGTGCTCAGAAGTTGCTCCTGGCTTGGGGGACCATATGGGACACCGGGGGATCGAACCGCGGTCCGTCCAAGGCTAGCGCAGGCAAGGCAGGCACCTTACCTTTAGCGCCACCGCCCGGCCCCTGGATCACATTCTTATCATGTTGATTTTTTCTCCTAGGCCAAGATATCAAAACGAATGGCTTCAGCATCGAGACGTGCAAGATCATGGTTGACATGTTGGATGTATCCTTACTTGTGCCCCCTGAAACAGGGCTTTCTCCAGATACATCTTTGAGACTTTCTCCAGATACACTTGAGCTGTGGCCTCCTCTGAAAGGCCTCTGGCTCCACCTGGCTGGGCTGCAGGGTATCCTGGGCCCTGATGCACCTTGCCCAGAAACTACGAGCAACTCCAGTGAGAGTGACGGAGCACCCTCCCCTGCCCCTCAGCAGCTCCCACACAGGAAAATTCCTGCCAACACACACCCTACCAGTTGCCTGGACTTGTTTGCCTCCTAAGGACCCGTGTGAGCCCCATTTCCTCTAGGAAAAGGTTCCATAACTACAGAGATGCTCGTAAGAAGGCTTTCTGGGGATATAATATTCTTCTTGGTTTTCAGCCAAGGGACCTTCCCTGAGAGCTCTTTGTTCTAGCTCTTTCCTAGTGTCTGCCTGCCCCTCTACTTAATGAGTAAAGCCAGGAGGGGAAATCTGAGACTCCTTGAAGTTCTGTGTAGGGGGTTCACATGGGAGCACCTCAAGATGTTTTAGAAATGCTCAGGGGCAATGCTTCAGAAATGGCCCAGCCATTAGAAATTGCTTTTAGCAGGACCTGGGACCTCAACCCCTCTGGGGCCATCAGCAAGCACAGTTAAGGAGGAGGGAATCAACATTAGAAGCTGACCCTTGCATCGCCCTTTAGATGTGGCTTGGCCAGTGTGAAGGGCAGGCCTGGGTCTGTCTTGTCCAGCTTTCCAGTCTTGGGCACAGGCAGGGACTCTAGGCCCTGGGGGTCCAGATTCAAAGCTCTTTCCTCAACTAAGGCAGGAGGATGGCAGCGGGAAGCTGGGGCTGAAGGAATTCTACATCCTCTGGACCAAGATTCAGAAATACCAAGTGAGTGCCTGGGAGGGCCCAGGATAGGGGCAGTGGGGCTGTGTAGGGAAACAACCACTGGGCACAGATCCAGCTGCAGCAACTAAAGGGCAGGGAGGTCTCACCTCTAATATTGCTCAGGAGCCATGGCAGACAAATGTAAGTAAAAGCAAAGACTTCAGTCCCATGGTTTACTTCCCCAACTTCTCTTGATTTTTTTTTTTTTTGATCTATATTGGGGTCATTGAAACCCCCTCATGAAAAGGCTGTATAGGGACCAGAGGGACAGTACAACGGGTAGGGCACTTGCATTGCATGCAGCTGGTCTCCAATTTGATCCCTGGCACCCCATTTAGTCTTCTGAACATTGCCAGGAATAATTCTTGAGTGCAGAGCCAGGTGGTGTGGATGCTCATTGCCAGTTTTGTGGAAAGGTCAAGTCCAGACTACTAAGGTGAGATGTGGAGCAATGGTCGTGGCCCAGTTGATTCAATGGGCTAACTAAGCCTACACAAACCTGCTCAGAGATCAGGGCTATCAGGCCTTTTTTCCAGTCCAGGGCTATTTGGATATTTATTTGTTTTGTTTGGGAGGGCACATCCAACAGTGCTCAGGGGTTACTCCTAATTCTGCACTCAGCCCCCAGTGGGCTCGGGGAACCATATGGGATACTGGGGCTTGAACCCAAGTCAGACACATGTAAGGCAAGTGCCCTACCCACTGTACTATCTTTCCAACCCCTATTTGGATCATTCTAACATCATTCATGGGCCATACAACACAGGTGCATGGGCTACCTGTCACCAATGAGTCTCATGTGTCTCTGTCCTGTCATGTGCCAGGGCCAGATCCAAAGGTCTTATAACCCTTTATGTCCCATGGGTCATATATTCCTCACTCTGCCCTAAAGAGAGGCAAAATATTATTAACTTCTTCAAGCTGAAACATGAGTTGTTCTTCCAAGATCAGACTAGAGGCAAGAAGTCAGGCCACCTTCATTCCCACACAGGATATAGCTTAGAGCTAACTCGACATTATAGGCTATACTTGGGGTTCTGGTTCTCAGGACAGTTTTATATGTTTCAGAGAATTTATCGGGAAATCGATGTGGATCGCTCCGGGACCATGAACTCCTATGAGATGCGGAAAGCACTAGAGGAAGCAGGTGAGCCCACAGCTGGGCTTCTTTTGGTGGGTCTGTGGGACATGGGAGCACTTGGTTCTGCAGGTGACGGTGCACCCACCAAGTCTGTGCTGAGTCTGCAAAACAACCTTGCCTGCCCCCGCCCCCACAAAGGCTATCAGCTCCAATGACCTGCAGGGAGGGTGCACTGACCTCTCTGCCTTCTCCGAAATATCCCTCCCAGAGACCTGGAAGGTCAAGCTGGCAAAGCTAGTTACCAGCAGAACAACCCCTTTCCAGGGTGTGGTGCTTAGGCAGAAATGGGATGTGTCAGCTCCAGCCAGGGTGGACTATGGCAAAACTGACACTTCCACAAGAGACACAAGTCCATGGGTGGCTGAGTGTAACTGGTTGCTTTGGGGACAGATATGACTACAGGTGATTGTTACTATGTAGTTGGATTATGGGACTGATGCAGAGTGCCTCAAATCACTGGTTCCACAAGAGAGCTCAGCTGTTCCCCCACCAATACATTCTAGCAACAGGTGGATGGAAGGAGGGAAGACAAGGGGTGGTGGCAGCTGGTTTTGGGCACATACCACTCAACTCAAGTAGCCCAGGAAGTGAAAGGGTGAGCAGATGTCACAGGGAAGCCAGGAAATACAGTCTTGACTCTGGGCAACCTGTGCCCATTTAAGACTATTTTGGGGGTCCAGAGAGATAATAAAGTGGGTAGAACACTTGCCTTCCATGTGGCTGATATAGGTTCAATCCCTGGTACTCCATATGGTCCCTGGGATCCTTCCAGGAATGATTCCTGAGCACAAAGCCAGGAGTAAGCTCTGATCACCACTTAGTGTGCCCCAAATCCCTCTTTCTCTAAATAGTAATCTGTTGAATAAAATAATAAAGGAGGCCAGAGATAGCACATTGTAGAGAGTGCTTGCCTTACCCTTGGCCAATCCTAGTTTGATCTTTGGCACCCCATGTGGTCCCCTAATACTGCCAGGAATGAGCACAGAACCAGGACTAAGTCCTGAGCAATGCTTAGTAGGGCTGAACCCCTGGTTCCAAATTATATTTCTGTGGTTAAAAAAAAAAAGGAAACAATTCATTTGCTACAGAATTTCTGCAATGTACATCATCCAGGATGAGGCTAGTTTCCAAGCTGAGCCAGCATTTAAAAGGAATCTGGGTACCTAACACAACAGGAACATGGCTACCTGACATGACAGGAACATAGCTACTTAGCACAACAGGAATTTGGCTACTAACATGATGAAGCAGCATGAGATGTCTTGGATAGGATCAGGCAAAAGGGAAACAGCATGGAAAGAGAAGCAAAAGCAGCCGCAGAGTAGAGCAGTCAAGGGACAAAAGCAATATAATTTTCACTTAAATTGCTAACAACCTGTGAGAACAGAAGCAATGGGATGAATGCAAAGCAGTCAGCAGGCTTGTTCCTTTGAACTCCAGGTTTCAAGCTGCCCAATCAACTGCACCAAGTCATCGTGGCTCGGTTTGCAGACGACGATCTAATCATCGATTTTGACAATTTCGTCCGTTGCTTGGTCCGACTGGAAACACTTTTCAGTGAGTGATTCTCTCTCTCTCTCCCTGTCTTAGAGTAGCCCAGAAGGACACCTGCTCCTTCAAGAATGAAAATCCAGGGGCTGGAGCACTGGTGCAATGGGAGGACATTTGCCTTGCAGAAACAAGCCTAGGACAGATCTTGGTTTGATCCCCCAGAGTCCCATATGGTTCCCCACGCCAGGAGCGATTTCTGAGCGTATAGCCAGGAGTAACCCCTGAGTGTCACCGGGTGAGGCCCCAAAACAACAAACAAACAACAACAAAAAAAAAAATCTTGAGGGCCAGAGCAGTGGCACAAGCAGTAAGGCATCTGTCTGCCTTGCGTGCACTAGTCTAGGATGGGCGGTGGTTCAATCCCCTGGCATCCCATATGGTTCCCCAAGCCAGGAGTGATTTCTGAGCATATAGCCAGGAGTAACCCCTGAGCACCACCGAGTTTGGCCCCAAAAAACAAACAAACAAAAAGAATGAAAATCCTCTTTTAATTGGGTCAAGAAGGGAAGAAAGAATAGTTTGGGATGTTGGATGAAATTGGGGAGGAGGGTACCCCTGTGATGCTCACTCACTCAATCTCCCTCTTTGAATTCCTCCACAGAGATATTTAAGCAGCTGGATCCCGAGAACACTGGAACCATAGAGCTCAATCTTATCTCTGTAAGTCGAAGCCACCACCTCCCTGCTGACTAGACATGAGATTTACAGCTTTTGATGGCATTTGGGGACTTGGGGCCACACTCAGTGCTTTTCATCGGCTACTCCTGGCTCAGTGCTCAGGAGTGCCCAACTGGTGGTGTTCAGAAAACCACCTACGGTACTGGGATTGAACCTGGGTCAGCTTCATGCAAAGCAAATGCCTTTACTCCTGGAATATATCTTTGACCCTGGACCTTTTAAAAAGACTTTAGTTTAAGGGGTCAGAGCAGTGACACAGGGTGTAAGGCATCTGCCTTGCGCATGCTAGCCTAGAACAGACTGCAATTCTATCCCCCGCGTCCCATATGGTCTCCAAAGCCAGGAGCGATTTCTGAGCGCATAGCTAGGAGCAACCCCTGAGTGTCACTGGGTGTGGCCGAAAAACAAAACAAAACAACAACAGAAAAAATACTTTTTTGGGGGGAGGGGGGGTTTTAGGCCACACCCATTTGATGCTCAGGGGCTAAGCATTCAAAAATTGCCCCTGGCTTGGGGGGACCATATGGGACTCCAGGGGATCAAACCGTGGTCCTTCCTTGGCTAGCACTTGCGAGGCAGACACCTTACCTCTAGTGCCACCTCACCAGCCCCAGAAAAAAGACTTTTTTAAAAAATAATTTGGATTCCTGGGAACAGATCTATGCTTGGTTTTCTGCAGTTCTTTTTTCAAGTCCCTTATTGATTGTTGAATTTAAGAAAACATTCCTAGCTTCTCCTCCCAGAAACTCTGCACTGCACAAGGTTAAGAGAAAGACGGATAGGAGGACTTTGGGCTCCTTCTAGAATGTGAACATCTGATTAGCATGCAGGGGAAAAGATAGTTATGTAAACTCTTTGGGGGAAATTCAAATGGGTTTAGGGAAAATCTGGCCTTCTCAGAAGGAAGCCAATTAAAGACTTTCTGAGTAAATTACTTTCCTTTCATTCCTCCCCTCTCCAATAAAACAAACAGCAGTAAATGAGTTCATCATGCATAATTAGTGTGCTCCAGTGTCTGAAGGCCCAGTCATGCACACCTCTGAAATGAGAGCCAGCCCAAATTAAGTTGGTATATCCATTCCACAACAGAGCAGAGTGTAGAATGTTCTCATCTCATCCCGGAAGACAGAAAGTTCTGTATAGCAAGAAGCCAGCTGGTCTTCTACGCACCTCTGGCTTCCAGGCGCCATTCCTCTAGACTCAGAGGAATAAGCCTGGAACTTGAGGTTGCAGGCACAGGCTACAAAGTGGAGCAGCACTGGGTAAATGGGGTAAATGCTCCTCAAACCCTGGGTCCGAGTTAGGCAAGGCACAGGGATGGTATAAAATACTTTCTTGAATTTTAAACTCTGGCAGAAGGGACTGGGAAGGTGGCACTAGAGGTAAGGTGTCTGCCTTGCAAGCACTAGCCAAGGAAGGACGGTGGTTCGATCCCCTGGCATCCCATATGGTCCCCCCAAGCCAGGGGTAATTTCTGAGCGCTTAGCCAGGAGTAACCTCTGAGTGTCAAACGGGTGTGGCCCAAAAACAAAAACAAAAAACAAATAAACTCTGGCAGAAGCTAGATAGTTGTTTAGCTTTGGCTCTGAGCATTATAAAAAAAAAGTAACAGAGAATTGATTTTTGTACATTTTGACTCACTTGCTTAAAACTCTAGGAAATAAACCTACCCTGAGTCAGAAACCAGGGACATGTAACATACAACATGCTGCCTATTATCTTCTGAGAACTCATTTTAGCATTAAGTTTTTAGCATTAACCTTTTTGGTATTACTTTTGTTTTGGGGGGAAAGGGATGCATGTCCTGCATTGGTCTGGGGCTCTGTGCTCAGGAGTGAGTCCTGGTGGTAGGTATCAGGGGCCCAAGGGGCTCAGCCATTTGCAAGTGCTTTAAGCCTGCATGATCTCTCCTGCTCTGCCATTCCTATTTTGTTTGAGTTTGGGTTACACCTGGTGGTGCTGAGGGGACCACCTGGTTCCCAGTACAACATGATCCTCTAAGCAGCACCAGGTGAGGCCCAAGAGCTAGTGCTGGAGCAAAGTTAATACCCTCTGTTCACCTTGAACCATCCCTGGCCACCCATATGACAGAATGACGGATGCCATTTTCTCTTGTTTTTCCTTTTGCAATGTTATGCATTGAACCAGGACCCCAAATATACAGCAAATGTTCTATCACAGAGCCACATCCCTGGCCCCTGTGTCCTCTAAGCCGGAGACCCCAGCCCACTTCTCCCCAGCTCTTCCTGGCCTGCACTGGCCCTCAGTCCTCTTCACCTATACCCAGAAAATCATCTTCTCCCTGGCTTTGCTTCCTATTGTCAGCCAAGCTTGTCTTTGCTGAGGATGAGCTGCATCTAAAACATCTCCCCTGGAGCTGGGACAGCTCAGGATGTGATTCCTGGCACCCTGATTCTCTGAGCACTCTCAGAAGTAACCCCCAAATACTAAATCTACAATAGCCTGTGAGCAATACTGGAGTTCTACTGCCCCGAAACAAAGCTCCCGGGCCTGCGAGCTCACTTGGCAGCTTTGCCAAAGGCCTGATGACCAGTTCTGCTGGAATCTGGTTTTGAGTTCCCAGATGACTCCAGTAGGTCTAAAGTTGAAAACCACTGATTGAAGGGTAGCAGCACCCTGCTCACTGCTGGGCCGTCCTCAGAGACCTAGGAGGCACACACCCCTTCCCAGGCTGCCTGAGGGTCACCTTCACAGCCTGTAGCCAGCCCTGTGATGTGCTCAGTAGCTGCTGGGTCCAAACCACATACGGATCATTGTTCTATTAAAAGTGAAGACAACATGTAATGAGTGCACCAGTGGCTTAAGCCTTTTTAAAACAATGTTTTATTTTTTTTTATTTAGTCACAGTGAAATGACAGTTATTCATGATTGAGCTTCAGGCATTCAATGCTTCAACACCAATCCCTTCACCAGTGTCAACTTCCCTCCAATGCTCACTCCACCCTCTCTACCTCTATAAGTCACTTTTGTGGGGGGCCATACCTGGCGGCACTCAGGGGTTACTCCTGGCTCTGCACTCAGAAATCACTCCTGGCAGGCTCTGGGGAACAGATGGGATGCTGGGGATCAAATCCCGATCCATCCCAGTTCAGCCATGTGCAAGGCAGATGCCCTACTGCTGTGCTATCACTCTGGCCACAAAAAATATATATAAGATTCTGCACTGAGGATTACAGTACTGGTACTAAGAACACAGAACACTACCATCTCTTAGCACCTTCAGTCGGCTTTTCTGGGTTTATCTTTTGGGATAGATAAAAGCCAAATAGTTTTTGAGAAGCCCCAACTCAAGGGCTAAGCATATGCTCTGTGTGCAGGAGGCCTCATTAGAGCCCCACCCACAACCAGATGCCCCGCCCCCCAAGCTCTGCTAGGAACTATGTGACTCCTCAAGATCTGAGCTAGGAATAGCCCCAGGTACCACCAATGTGTCTTCCACGCCCTTAAACAGCATTGAATTGTAAAAATGATCAACCAAACTGACTTTTTTTTTTCCTTTTTTGCAGTGGTTATGTTTTTCTGTACTTTGAAATTGTCTTCCATCTGCCTGAGGACTTCTGGTGAAAGAAATTCAGCTACGGACTCAGTTTCCACAGGGAATTTTTAACATTTTATCTGGACCTTGGAATTATGGAATATTTACTTAAACTGATGATCATAGCTGAAAGTAATACTGAAATAGACCTTACAGCTACCAAAGGTCTGCATATCACCCTATTAAAACTAGTCCAGCCCTAAGGCCCTTCCTAAACCCAAAGAAAGCTTTAAACCTATATGTCAAACATTTTTACTTTCATATATGCACCTGTCTGTAGCCATGTTACATAAAAATAACGCAGGGAATTATCTAACAGCTGAGCAAACATTAAATCATCCTCAGGACACAGGAGTCTTCTTGCTGGGAATAATTAAAGCAACTTAACGTTTGGAGCCACAGTTTGTGGCACTATACTTAGCCCACAGCAGCAAGAAAAAATTAGTTCCTTCAGCCAAATGGAAGTTCTGCTGCCTCACAAAGTGATCTTGCCAAGGCACCTGAAGAGGCCAGAGGAGGAAGCAAATGTCACTGGGTTCAAGGAGATAGAAGTTAGGAAACTGATAACCAGGAAAACACACACACACACACACACACACACAGAGTTAGGAAACTGATAACCAGGAGAGAGCAACGCAACACACACACACACACACACACACACACACACACACACACACACGCCATATGCTGCTCAGGTCCAACCCTCCAGAACTACATTATCACCAGGGAATGTGCATGGGGTGAGAGGGACATAGTGGAGCCCCACTTGGGGAGAGGGAACACAAGCTTGTTTTCTGATTTCCCTGGGGAAAATGCTAGCGATGTTGCCTTACCTTATGCCGATCTAACTGTTCAATAAAGAAGCCTGGGCCAATCACAAGGGTTGGCTGTTGTCCTGAACACAGTTCTCATGGCTGGTCTTCCACAAGCACCTCCCCAATGAGGAGAGAGATCATTTCAAAGTAAATTGAGGACTTTTCTACACGTTTGGAAATGCTGAATATCAGCCCTCAAGTGACTACTGCTCACTGATGCTTTGTGGCCTCTCAAAGGACAACCAGGCCAGTTGCCCTTCAACTCTCCTGTCACTGTCACCTACATCTGGTTTTGGACAGATCCCTGGATTGGGGAGATTAAAAGGGGGTTAATGAGCAAAGAGGATGAGCATTACAGGACTGCTGTTAACCATCCTGGAACCACAGACTCCTGGAAGGAGAGAGGTTGCTGGATTACCAAATTCCATGCCAGCTAGTTTTAATTTTCTCTTGCCCAGTGTGGTAGGAGGCTGAGGGCTGCAGAGGAAGACCCTGAGGGATCCATCTGTTCTATAGAGTTATATAGAGTGATGAGCAGGGGCCGGAGCGGTAGCATAGAAGAAAAGTGTTTGCCTTGCAAGCAGCCAATACAGGACTGACCCGGTTCAAAACCTGGCATTCCATATGGTCTCCCGAGCCTGACAGGACTTCTGAGCACAGAGCCAGGAGTAACCCCTGGCTACTGATGTGACCCAAAAACAAACAAAAAAGTGAGGTGCAGACTTAAGAAATAGTACTGCAGATACACAGCTTGCTTTTCATGAAGCCAGCCCAGGTTCAATCCTTGTCAACCCATATAGTCTCCTAAGCCTAATCAGGAGGGATCTGAGTGCAGACCCAGGAGTAACCCCTGTGCACAGCCAGTGTGGCCCTCAAACCAAAATGCTAAAAAGAAAGGGGAGAAAACAACCAAGCATTCTGAGTTTCCCACCTAACATTTGTCCTTGTTTAGTTTACCGGAAAGAACATGTGACCTCTAGGAACTATTCAAACTCCAGCCTTCACCCCTGCTTCCTCCCACCACCCCTGGCAAAGCCATCTCTGCTTTGATTGTAACATAGGTGCATCAGTCACCCAAAGTGTCTTTTCCCCGCAGTTTCATCTTCCAGGAGCTAACTATGGCCACTCTTCCCAATTGTTCCAGTGTGGTCCTCAGCCACAGGTCCACAGGTGGAGAGGCTGAAAACCACTGGTCTACTGCCTTGGTTCTAACTGCCAGGCTATGGACAGGTCACAGGGATGAAGACTGCAGACCACTGACCTGTAGGAGCTCCACTGACCTAATGCCTTAGTGAACTCACAGGAAAGTTTTTAAGTTTCCTGCACCTCTCCCTGTATCTGTCCCTGGACTTAATTTGTGGCAGGTGAAGTAATAACACAGCAGGTAGGGAAGTTGTCTTACATTTGCAGCCTACCCAGGTTCAATCTCCAGCATCCCTGTTTTGTCCCTCAACTCCACCAGGAGTGATCCCAGAGCAGAGCCAGGAGTAAGCCTTGAGGACTATTGGGCATGGCTCCAAAACAACACTCTTTCCGTCAAATAATAATAACAAAATAATAAAATAACCTAAAATGTCTCCATGGCTCCACTGCTTTCAACTGAACACAGTTGTTCACTTTTTAAAGCTTTTGTTCACGCTTTTTAAAAGCTTCTACACTTTTACCTACTTCGGCAGTTGCTTTATTCCCCGGTTTGTCAAAAACTGAAACGTTCCTTTCCATGAAGAGCACCACTGATGAGACGCAAAACGTGTGAAGTGGCCACGTGCTCCACAGAACCTGGACATGGCCCAGGTGAACTACTACAGACAACCATGCTGAGTCAAGGCCAGAATGGATGGGGTGGTCCTATCTGGGCCAACCTGGAGAACCCAGGATTCTCAGCCTGCTTTAAGGTCAGCTGATAAGTAAATGTAATGACATGAGAAAAGTCCCTCACAGGAATTCTTAGATTGGTGCATGTTTGGGAAAAAAACAGACCTCTTGCTGTCAGCTCAGGTTGCTGCTATAACAAAATGCTAGAGTGAGGGGCTATAACTGCACACCCACTTTTCCTGGCCTGGAAAGGCAGGAGAGCAAGGTGCGGGTGGAAATCGCGGCTCTCTTGCTGGTTTGCAGATAGCAGTCTTCTGGAGTCTTCAATGGCTAAGACACAGGGAAGAAACTCTAATATCTCTTCCTTTTTTTTTCTTGCCACACCCGGTGATGCTCAGGGGTTACTCCTGGCTATGCGCTCAGAAATGCTCCTGTCTTGGGGACCATATAAGACACCAGGGGATCAAACCGCAGTCTGTCCTAGGTTATCACGTGCAAGGCAAACACCTTATTGCTTGCACCACCGCTCTGGCCCTAATGTTACTCTTTATAAGGGCATAATCCTATTATGAAGGCCAACATGACCTCATCCAACTTAATCAACCCCCAAAGGCCTTACATCCTAATTTATGATAGTGGGAACTAAATATAAGAAGGGGGGGAGGGGGCCGGGCGGTGGCGCTAAAGGTAAGGTGCCTGCCTTACCTGCGCTAGCCTAGGACGGACCGCGGTTCGATCCCCCGGCGTCCCATATGGTCCCCCAAGAAGCCAGGAGCAACTTCTGAGCGCATAGCCAGGAGTAACCCCTGAGCGTCACCGGGTGTGGCCCAAAAACCAAAAAAAAGAAAAAAAGAAAAAAAAAAAAAGAAGGGGGGGAGGTTCAACACAAGAATTTTTGAGATTGCTTGTCATGTTTTCTCACCAATTTTGAGATCTGTGGTCACTGGTGGTCATCTAACACTTGGTTAGCACCAGGGGAGAATACGAAAGGAAGCTGGTAAAAGAACATCTATCTTAAAAAAAAGGGGGGGGGCGGTGAGGTGGCGCTAGAGGTAAGGTATCTGTCTTCCAAGCGCTAGCCAAGGAAGGACCGTGGTTCGATCCCCCCGAGTCCCATATGGTCCCCCCAAGCCAGGGGCAATTTCTGAGTGCTTAGTCAGGAGTAACCCCTGAGCATCTAACGAGTATGGCCCGAAAAAACAAAAAAACAAAAACAAAAACAAAAAAAACTCCATAATTGGGAGGCCAGAGCAATAGTACAACAGGGAAGGTATTTGTCTAGTACGCAGCTGACCCAGGTGTGATCCTGGCATCCCACATGGTGCCGTGAGCACTGCTAGGAATAATCCTGAATGCAAAGCTAGGAGTAACCCCTGAGCATCAAAAAACAAAAGCAAACAAAAACACTCCCAGTGGGCAGGACTGGTACAGGAGGTAATGCTTGGCTGTGTTGGCAGTGACCTGGGTTCAAATTCTGGGTACCACTTATGTTCCTTCCTGAGCATTGCCTGGGGTGACTTCTGATCACAGAGATAGGAATAGCCCAAGCCCTACCAAGTATGGCCCCTAAACCCAACTCTCACTCCCCAACCGTCTCAAGTGGAATGAGACTGAAACAGACTGTTAGAAGCTGTAAGTAAAGGTACAAATTTCTATCACTGTGATCTCTAAATTACATTCGTGGTGCTCAGGACATATCCCTAGCCATATCTATACTCAGGGAACACTCCTGATCTGTATCATGAAACATAGGTGTAAAATGGGATTGGGCACAGGCAAAGCAATCTTTTTTTATCAAGGCCTCTAAAAATTTATTTTAAAACAAAACAGCTCTCTATCAAAGATGACCACCAGTCTCAGAAAGATGACCACCAGTCTCAGAAATCGCAAAACTGAATTTTCGGGCCCGGAGAGATAGCACAGCGGTATTTGCCTTGCAAGCAGCCGATCTAGGACCAAAGGTGGTTGGTTCAAATCCCAGTGTCCCATATGGTCCCCTGTGCCTGCCAGGAGCTATTTCTGAGCAGACAGCCAGGAGTAACCCTTGAGCACCGCCGGGTGTGGCCCAAAAACCAAAAACCAAAAAACAAAAACAAAAACTGAATTTTCTAAGTAGCAATAAACTACTTGCTTTTTTGGGGGAAGGGGGGGATGTATTTGGGTCACACCTGGCAGTGCTCAGGATTTATTCCTGGTTCTGCATGCAGAAACTGCTCCTGTCAGGCTAGAGAAACCATATGGGATGCTGGGAATCAAACCCGGTCTGTTCTGGGTCAGCCTTGTGCAGGCAAATGCCCTACCACTGTGTTAATAATGCTCAGGCCCTAAACTACTACTTTTTTGTTTGTTTTGGGATCACACCCAGCTGCGCTCAGGGTTTACTCCTGGCAAGCATGGGGGACCATATGGGATGCTGGGATTCAAACCATGGTCTGTCCTGGATAAGCTGTGTGTAAGGCTAATGCCCTACCGCTGTGCTATCTCTCTGGCCCATGCTTCTTATATTTAATTACATAATAAGGAAAGAACTCTTAGTTCTGGGTAAGATATACCAATGGCTTCTGAACTTCAAATAAGGTTGTTTTGTTAGGACAAGATTGCACGACTGAAATCAAGCAAAGCAAGACTTTATCAGTCAGCCACAAGCCCCACACTACCTAGCCAGGGACACCTCCCACAGAACACACACACACACACACACACATACACACACACACACACACACGTTACAAGTCAGTTTATATAGAGAGAAGATGAGGAGGTTCTAGCTTCTGATCTTTTTTTAGTTTTTTTTGTTTGTTTATTTGTTTGTTTTTGGGTCACACCCGGCAGCACTCAGGGGTTACTCCTGGCTCTATACTCAGAAATCGTGCCTGGCAGGCTCGGGGGCCCATATGGGATGCCGGAATTCGAACCACCGACCTTCTGCATGCAAGGCAAATGCCTTACCTCCATGCTATCTCTCCGGCCCTTCTGATGATCTTTAAACCAACTGGCTATTGACTGGCTATACTCTAGGATATCTTCTTACTGCTCTTTCATGTCCTTACCAGATAGGCTACCAGGTCTGGCCAGGTAGCTCGGGGCGGTGTTAATGGAAACTTAGTCTTGAGAAAGAGAAGTCTAAGAGGTTTATAACATGGTAAATTTTGTAAACCGCTCCATGTTATAAACCTCTGTTCTGAACCCAGGACCCCAGTTTATAACACCAAAAATGACAAGCTTTGAGTCCAAAAGTTTCGCTTTATTACAACTGTTTTCAAAGTCAGCTAGGATCATGACAAATAACATGGGGAGGTTTATCGCAAGTCTGTAATTTCCAAGATACAAAAAGATAATAAATATAGATTCAAATTCAGCCTAAAAATGAGATTCTAAATCACATCACCTATATTGTAGATTAGATTCGACTTTCAAATATCTTTATAAATCTTAAGCAGCTACAAGAAGTCATGTAAGAAAGTTATTGTGCATTGATAACCAACTAACAACTCTTCCCTGACAACACACAGCGTTCAGAAGCTTCCAGCCTTCACATGTGTCCCCAGAAGGGGGCACTGATTGGGTGGTCCTTGTGGGGGATGTTGGGAGCAGATTCAAGAGCCAAGAAGCACCAGAGGGGTAGGACATCCAACTCGTTTTCCAGTTGCTCAGAACATGGTTCTACTTCTGGCAGAGAACTAGATTTCCTGTCTGTCTTTCCCAGTGCCACTTTCATCTTGATGTAGGGTAGACTAACAGACTCAGGAGCTCTACGTCATCATGCTTAATGTTCTCCATGAATATCAAATCCTCCCAACCTTCATTTGCTTCCAGAGCATATTCTTCATGCTTCCAAAGAATGATGTCACCCAATCTCATAAAATGTGTGCCAGGGACAACCAGAGTATTTCTTTAGTGATAACAGAGATTCATTCATTGTTCATTGACTCAATTCCAAGGCTGTCTCAGGCCAAGCTCCTCTGTCTTGGTTTAATTCTTGGATATAGCTGCAAGAGAGTTTTGAAACATATTTACACATCAGACAAACTCAAAAGAATGAAACTGCCAAGAAATCCTGTGGCAGGGAGCCTGCTATCACAGCAAAGAAATTAAAACTAAGGAAAAACTCATTTCTGCCATGAGAGATACCCAGAACTACCAGGACACTTTCAGTGCCACATTTAGCAATCCAGCTGCAAAATACAGACCAAGAGGTCAGGAACTCTGAATAGAAAGGTGACAACACTTCAGCAATATAAAGATTCTTGAGGGAGTAAATCAAAGGAATACAAACTTGGAGGGTTTATATTCCTGAGAAGAGATAAGGTTGGTCTCTAATAGATAACCAGGGGTCTTAGCACTTAAAGCTTCAAGATCCAACCAATTACTTCAGAGCAGATTTAAGGACAGATACGCACAGAGTTTTGTTTCAGGATTTTCAGGTTTTGTGCTTTCCATAACAGAGAGGGAAGTGTTAGTGAAGATCTTAAGATCTTTTTGCAACCCAAAACAAGTCAAACTAGTAATTCAACTCAAAATAAAAACCCTTCATTTCCTTAAACTAAAGAAAAGAAACAAGAGTCTGACTTCCAGGTCTAAATTCACTGCTGGGCCAGTGTTATTTATACAAAGGCTTCTTTTTCTGAGAGAAGCTAGCCAATACAAGTTTCTAGACTCATATATAACCCTTGGCTAAAAATGTGGTATTTGTGCAATTTCCTTTTTAAAGGGCCAAAGAAACAGCAAAGTATAGAGGCCACTTTTTTTTTTTTCCAGAAAAGATTTCCGCAAGACTAAACATACTAGAATGTCAGAATAAAAATGCAAGTCTTTGGTCCATCCAAGAATAGTTTCAGCAGAGCCTTTTGAGAGACACACAGACAAAGCAGAACTCAAGTCTCTGGTCCTCTGCTTCCAAGCGTTGAAGGCAAATCATTCTCCCCATGTTTCTATAATCACAGGACGTCTTAGGTAGAAAATTAAGGGGCTGGAGTGATTAAGTACAGCAGGTAGGGAGGGCTCTTGTCTTCCATGCAGCCAACCTGGGTTTGGTCCCTCAAACAGTCCCCCAGCACTGCCAGAGTAATTCCACAGTGCAGAGCCAGGAATAATGCTGTGAATTGCCATGTGTGGCTATAAAAATAAATAAAAATATAAAACAAGGAAAGGAAATTATAAGGAATGTTTCAAATAAGTAGCCAGCTTCCAAGAGGTGGGGCTTTCCTCAGAAACAAAACTAGAACAGAAAAGAACTGGATTTAGCTGTTGCTGTTTATTACAGAAGAAAAGTGACCACAAGCAGGGGATTCTTCTCGGAGCTAGACTGCAGAAGAAAACAAGAGTGCTCAAAAGACAACCATGTTTATATTTCTATTATTGTCTGGAAATCCGAAAGCTTTCCTAAGACTCCATGGTTTTTGTTGTTCTTTTTTGTGGCTGTTGTTTAAAATTTTATGATTCTCTATCCTCTATGAGCACACAAATAAGTGTGGTCTTTCAGCCCCACTGAGTTATGTGTTGCTGTCAGGAGGGCAGTGGTTGGGACCAGTGAGGTCATTTCTGCAAATAACAATGGACAGAAAGAAGAGGCAAGGAGGGACAAACACTGCAGACTCCAGGCAGCCAAGTTCTGGTGTTGAGTCATTTCCACCCGCTCCATGGACAGAAATGCCTTGGTAGTAAACCGAATTCACCAACAAAACTTCTGGCTCTGCGCTCAGAAATTGCTCCTGGCAAGACAAAAATGCTTCACTCTAGAATAAGTGTTGGCTGAAGTGATAGCATAACAGGTAGGGAACTCGCCTTGCAAGCCGCCAACCCAGATTCAATACCCAGCATCCATGTGGTCCCTCAAGTACCTCAGGAATAATTCTGGAGTGCAGAGCCAGGAGTAACCCAATGATCCAGGGAGGAGTCAGGCTCTAAGGGGGCACAGATTATGGAAACACCCAGAAAAGTCCATCCCAGGCTCTGTTTCAAACTCATGCTTTGATGGGCCAGCAGTGTCAGGAATCAGTCTAAGCCCTTCCCACCTTCCTTCTACCTCCCCCACCTGCTAGCCTCAGGGTGGACAACTGGCCCTGCCTTTTCCTTGGCCTCTCCTAACAGGGACTGTGCCAGCACTCAACTCCTATCTCAGTGATCTTTCCCATACTCCACTGCTTTCACACAGTGGCCTGCTACACACATGTAAGGAATAAACTTTCCCAGAACCTCTGGGAAGGAAGATGGTAATCTGGCCTCCCTTCCTGTGTGACGGTACCAGACTTCCCCAGGAAAATTCAACTGAGATTCAGCAGCTCTGGGGCTGGTTTACATGTGCTTGTATGATTGCTTTATTTTCCTTGTTTGTTGTTGTTGTGGTTTTGGTTTTGGGTCACACCCAGCAGTGCTCAGGGGTTAGTTACTTCTAGCTCTGCACTCAGAAATCACTCCTTGGGGTCGGAGAGATAGCATAGCAGTAGGGCAATTGCCTTGCATGTGGCCGACCTGGGAAGGACCCGGTTTGATTCCTGGCATCCCATATTCCCCATGCTTGCCAGGAGCGATTTCTGAACACAGAGCCAGGAGTAGTAACCCAAGCATTGCTGGGTGTGGCCCCCAAAACCAACCAATTAATAATTTTTTTTTTAAATCACTCCCTTGCAGGCTCGGGGGACCATATGGGATACCGGGAATAGAACCTGGGTCTGTCCCAGGTGGACAGCATGCATGGCAAATGCCCTACTGCTGTGCTATCTCTCTGGTCCCATATTTTCCTTGTTGTTTATGAAACTTTAATAACTGGAAAGGACACAAATTTTTATCTTTGGGGCCCTGTTTAAGCTTTCAACTTGAGCAGCAAAGCTGCTCAATTAAAATTAAAATTGAGTTCAAATGCCACAAGTGCAATCTTCCGTCCCAATTCCCAATTGGATCCATTGATCTTTATTTATAATAAGACAGTACTCAGGACCCCTAGGAGCTGGCAAGCCTATAAATGTGCAAGTCATCATGAATAGAAACCAATATAAAGGTGACTTGAAAACTTTGGAATCTCAGGTGTTGTTAACAAAGGGCAGTAAGTTGCCTGGTCACCCTCACTCATAGTTTTTCACAACACCCCTCATGGAAACAAGTGAAAATATCCTGAATGCTTCCGTCACTTACCCCCAGCAAGTTGCGGGGGACATAGCCCTCCTTGTCATTGAGCCGTGCCCACCACCACTCGATTTCATCTTCATCCTCCCTTCGGATGATCGTCATGCAGTCCCCCTCCTTCATGGGCAGCTCGTCGTCATTCTGAGGCTCATAATCCCAGAGCGCATAAATGACTCCTCTGTTCATGATCCCCATCTTCTCCTGAACGCCTAGAATCAGAACAGAGAGACACAGAATAGTGTGTAACTCAGAGTGCGCCATGCTTAGGAACTCTGAGTTCTAGCAAAGCAAAAGAAACAGGAACACGACCAAATGTTAGAGCTGCTAACACGACCATCAGTATATGATGCTTTTTTTTTTTTTTTTTGGCCACACCCGGCAGTGCTCAGGGGTTACTCCTGGCTCTGTGCTCAGAAATTGCTCCTGGCAAGCCAAAAAAGCTTCACTCTAGAGTAAGTATTGGCTGGAGTTATAGCACAGCAGGTAGGGAACTCGCCTTGCAAGCCGCCAACCCAGATTCAATACCTAGCATCCATGTGGTCCCTCAAGTACCTCAGGAATAATTCTGGAGTGCAGAGCCAGGAGTAACCCAATCATCTGCCAGGTGTGGTCCCAAACGAAACAACACCCTCCCCCCAAATCAAAACAAAACAAAACCCAGAATAGGTGCTGCTGTCATTTGTGACCTGTCAATTCTATAGAAACCTGGGCCCCTCTGGCTCTGTCACCCTAACAGTGCACTATACTTGCTCCCCAAGAAATGAGGGGATTGTCTGCTTCTTCACAAAGCTGCATCATCCCTCACAAAGCAAAGCAGCACACTGCCTTTGTAGAGGACGAGCAAAAAGCCACAGAGAGATGAGTGTCAGAGGCTGCATCTTTGTCTCTCAGAGCTGAAGATCATCCTCACTAGAGCCAGGACTAGGCACAAGGCAAAAAGTACATCACTGTTTGCAACTGAGGCAATTCTGTTTCTAGTGCGCAGGACAAGCTATGAATCATCCAAAGAAGAGTAAGAACTGGAGGCTTATGCCCTGGAGATAGGAGCTCCATGAATGCAGAGACTGAGCTCTAGTGCCACATACCATAGAGGAACTGGGAGCATTGGGTGTAGCCTTCCTCCATCTCCTCGCACTTGTCAGCTGCGGTCTGCATGTCGCTGCAGGTCATGGCGAACACAGCAGCGCCCGACTCCACCAGGAACTTACACACCTGGACGTTGTTGCAGGAAGCTGCACAGTGCAATGGGGTCCTGGGGATAAGAACACAGTGAGGGCAGGCAGTGTGCTCCTGAAAGTTCTAGCATCACCATCTACCAGCTACTAAACCTTTTTTTTTTTTGGGGGGGGGGGGGGGTGACACTCCAAAGTGCTCAGAGCTTCATGGGTCACTTCCAGTAGGGGTCAGGGGGCCACATGGGGTCCCAGGAATCAAGTCAGCTGTATGCAAAGCAAATGTAGTACCTGATACCCTACCTCTCTAGCCCCATGATACAGAGTATTTTCTTTTTTTGATTTTTGGCCTATACCCGGTGACGCTCAGAGGTTACTCCTGGCTATATGCTCAGAAATCGCCCCTGGCTTGGGGGACCATATGGGACACCGGGGGATCAAATTGCAGCCCATCCTAGGCTAGTGTGGGCAAGGCAGATAGATGCCTTAAGCCCTGCACCATCACTCTAGCCCCATAACACAGATTTATTTTAAATCAGATTCATCTTAGAAAAATCCAACCCACATGGTAAGTGCTCTTAAACTATTTTATTGTTGTTGTTAGTGGATTTGGGTTACACTCTGAGCACAGGAGTCACTCCTGGCAGGGATAAGGGGACCATATGAGATGCTAGGGATCGAACCTGGGGGTAGCCACATACAAGAAAAATGCCCTAACTACTGTTTTATCTCTCCAGACATCAAAAAAAAAAAAAAAGAAATCTTACCATCCATCACTATCAGCAGCATTTACATTCACACCAAACTGCACCAGGAACTTCACAATCTCTGTGTGGCCGGCACACACAGCATTGTGAAGTGCTGTGATGCCTTCATCATTAGGCAGGCTCGGGTCATCAACCTAGAACAGCAATCAGCAATCAAATGCTCGTCACCTCAACTGTCTCTATTAACCAGCTCCTTAGGATCAAGAGAACAGAAATTCTCGAGATATTTTTTAAAATCGTAATTAAGATGCACAGTAACCAAGAAAACTATATTGAGAATTCTAGAAATAAGACAGTGTGACCAAATGATGTAGGCATTTGCTATAGAAAGTGAATTGTTTGCTATAGAAAGTGAATTGTTTTCTTAGTTGAAGGAACGGAATCAGAAACTATATCCTTCTAGTCGTTTTCATTTACTTATTCTCAGATTTCTTACCACAAATTAGTGACCATAGAAAAGAAAAATAAGTCAACTAAAAATATTTTAAATAGTAGGCTTCTGAAAAGTAAGGGCCACGCCTGTAATCTAACACTTTATAGTATAGACCGACACATGGAAAGCCTAGAGAGAAACAGGAAAAAAAGGTGAAAAGAAAGAAAAGAGAAGTGGGGGAAGGGCAAGGCAGAGCTCTAGTGACTCCAGTGCAAATACCATCTTCTGCATTATCAGAAAAGGGACAGCCATGCCTTGTACAGAGCACTGCCCAGTCTGTACAAAGCATTCTCAAGAATTCCCCACTATCACCCCACCTCCCACAACGAACGCAAGTTAAAACTCCAACTTTACAGTTTCCAAGCAAAAATCCTCATGTCAGGAATGTGGTAATTAAAATAATAAATAATCCTCACCTCATAAATAATTCTCTGTACAAGGTCAAATTCTCCCTCCAAAGAGGAATCTAGAAGTAAAGCCAGCGGGTTGAACTTCACCCTCATTCCGTGAGCAATCCGCTCTGAGCCAATTTTCCGTAAGTTTGTCCTTTTGCCCTATGGAAAATTAAGGATCCTGGTGTAAGAAAAGGAGGCAAAGACAAAGGGGCAGAATAGTAGCTAATGTTTTCCAGGAACTTTAAAACTCACAAAGTCTACTGAGGTCGAACATTAATGAGAAAGTATATATATAACAATACAGAGAAGTGAATTTTCACAACATGAGAGATACCAATATAGTGAAGTGAAAAGTTAATTTTATAAAGCCTAGTGAGATATGCAGGTAATATACATGTGTGTATATGTCTATAGATGTGTATATACATACATAGATACATATTATGTATGAGTTAAAAGTATAAGCTGGGTTTTTATCCAAATAAGGAAGACTAGTCTTCAAATCAAGTAGTCAAGGAAACCAAGATTATGAAAATGAGTAAGAGCACAACTCAGAATTTCCATTGCTAACATTTATGAAATGTAATGACTACTGACGGCTTTGTTTATCCCTCACAAAAAAACTCTATTATCACATTTTACTGATAAGAAAATTAAGGCACAAATCAATTAACATCTGAACTGAAACTTAAATATAATTAATTTGACTTCTCCTAGTCCCTCTTTTTAAAAGGCCTGGAGGAAAGTACATAATTATGGTAAATAAATGAAAATTATTAGTCTTTAGATAAATCAACAAGGAATCCTGCCAAGCTTTAAAATGCTATCATTACTTTGTGTTAAAATTTTAATTAGACTTCAAGTTATTTGATTAGGAAGGGCTGGAGTGACAGGTCAAAAGTCTGGAGCACATGCTTTAAATAAAGGTGATGGGTTCAATTCCTGGCAATGCAGCACACCCCAAGAATTGCCAGGAGTGATCCCCTCAGGCACAGAGCTGGGAACAGCCCCTAAACATAAAACAAACCCAAAACACATGAATATATGAAGTCTCTCTATATTTTACTAAGTCAATCATTCACCTCTAAAACGAAAAATAGTAAAGAATAGATCAATAATCCAATCACTGGAAACACATCATTTGAAACAACACATCAAAGCAGAACATTTTCCAAATGGATACTGCAGTACACAAACCTCATTCAATTTCAGATAGGAAAACTACTGAGCTGTGAGAAACACTAAGTGGCAATATATTTCACAAATGTACAATGATAAAAAATACTCATTTCTTGAAAAAGGAAGTAAATCACAGTTCACATCAGCAGTGTTCAGGGGACCATGTTTGATGCTGGGGTTCAAACCTGCCTGGCTCAGGCACATGCAAGGGAAGTTCCCTATCCACTATACTATCTCATCAGCCCCAGAACAACAGATTCTTGGGCCAGAGCAGTGGTGCAAGTGGTAGGGAGTTTGCCTTGCATGCACTAACTAGGAGCGACCGCGGTTTGATCCCCCAGCACCCCCATTTGGTCCCCCAAGCCAGGAGTGATTTCTGAGCACATAGCCAGGAGTAACCCAAATGTCTCCTGCTATGGCCCAAAAACCAAAAAAAGAAAAGAAAAAAAAAGAAGACAAAAAATTTTTGTATAGTATGTTTTCTATATTAGATGGTTTCAATAAAAACCCTCTTTGCAAGTGGCTGTTTGACTAGAAGAGGGGGAGAGGGGTCCTGAAATAACTGTGAGGTACCACATTACTTACGGGAGGAAGAGGGGCCTGCCCGGTGACCTCAGGTGGACACATGCTCCCAGAGTCTTCTCCGGGTCCCTCAGGTTCCCCAGAAGGGTATGGGGGTGGTGGGTAGGGGGGGTACTCCTCCAGGTAGACTTCCAGCAGATTGGGGGCCTCTGAGTTTGGTTCTTCTACATTATTCTGGAAGTTGGGGCTGCTGTCAGGGACTCCTTCAGGTACAAACTCAAGACCCGGAGTAGGAGCTGGCATGCCGCTGTGCTCTGTCGAGACACCCCCTGCTTCCTGTGGGGACACAGGCTCAGGAACCGAGGAGACTGCCTCCTTTTCTGGTTCCACATGCAGATAGGGATTCTGGATTTCCAAGGGGCTTTCTGGGCTGACAGTCACTGTAGTCGACTTGGAAGGGTAGGAGGGAGTGGAGATGGTCTCCATGGCAGCGATGGTTGTCCGCTGGTACAGAAGTTTCTGAATATTTGGTCCATTCGGCCCCTCGGGCTCTGTAATGGAACTGCGCTTTTTCAGAGGCCTTGGTGCGTTCGACAGCTTCTTTCGGAGGGCTTCTAAGTCGGCATCACTCTGGTTTCGGTAAGGATTAGATAAGAAAGGCAGCAATTTGGTTGGGCTGAGAGGCCGAGGAATCCTTTCATTTTCCTGGCTCTCCTGGAGTGAAGAAACGGGCTCCGTGTCTGGCTCGGGGCTGCCGGGCTTGCTCTGGTTATTGGAATAAATGTTCTCCGGGTGCTGAGAAGGATTCTGGGCAGCTGCAATCACAGGCTTGCCATAGACTAATTGGAAACAGGCAAAATTAAAACCCTGAATAACAGGCATAGCTAACAGTAATTAAAGCCTCTTTTTATTTCACAGTTATCATAGAAGACCCTTCACTGCAACTAATTTATGAAATAAGAAAAGACAAAGCAAGGCTCCCATCACTGCATAATCAACTTCTTACAGAATCTAACCCCCCACTGACCATTGTTTCAAATATCAATAGGAAAGAAATGGTTGCCAATTATAACTGGAAGAAACCTTTCACTGTAAGGTTCCAATTTAAAAATGTAACAAGGTTTCAAGTCAAGGCGATCACTTGTACGTTCAGATTAAAATGAATTTTGCGTTGTCCCATCTTCCATAATTTTCAGTGTGTGAACTTATATTCAGCTTATACAATTAAGAAACTAGGGGCCAGAGCGATAGGGCATTTGCCTTGCACACGGCTAATCCAGGACAGACTTCGGTTCTATCCCCAGTGTCCAATATGGTCCCCCAAGCCAGGAGCAATTTCTGAGAACATAGCCAGGAATAACCCCAGAGAGTCACTGGTTGTGGTCAAAAACAAAAACAAAAAAACCTTCGTGAATCTTACTCTAATTTAGTTAACCAATGAACTTTAGGAAAGCCTATAAATTACCACATTATGTATATTTAACATAAAAATAATATGTTCATGCTTTTATATTTAATAAGAAGTAGTATTCTAAGAAAAATAGTAGAATGTTGGTTTCTTTAAATATATCCATCTAGAGTAGGTAGCACAGCAAGTAGGGTGTTTGGTCTTGCATGTGGCCAACCCATGTTTGATCTCCAATATCCCATATGGTTCCCCGAGCCTGGCAGGAATGATTTCTGAGTGCAGAGCTAGGAGTAATCCCTGAGACTGGCGAGTGTGGGCCCCCCCACCCCCAGATTAAAAATAAATAAAATATACCCATCAAAGGGGCCAGAGAGACAGTACAGCAGATAGGGTGCTTGCCTTGCATGCAGTTGACCTGGGTTTGATCCCCAGCATCCCATATGGTTCCCCAAGCACAGCCAGGAGGATCCCTGAGTGCAGAGACAGGAGTAACTCCTGAGAACCACCAGGTTTGAGCCCAAAACAAAAACAAACAAAATAATATACCCATCTGCAAAGGATGTGGCTCAGTGGTAAATATAATGCCTCCATGCACAAGGCCCTGGTATAATTCTCAGCACTACGAAAACAAAGACTTATAAGAAGACCCACAAGGAAGCTTCCCTTTCCTACAGTTAAACCTAAGGTAAAAGGATGGAGTAAGCTCAGTGGTATTACGTGGCCCTAAAACACTACATAGGGCTTCAAACCTCCAATCCTAGCATTGAGTCAATTGGCTGAGCAATACCAGGAGTGGCCCCTGGGCTTCCCAAGGCCTGCTTGAGAGCTCTCTACCCCCAACTTATAAACAAAAACACTAAAAACAAACCTTAGGGTATACACATAGGTTCTGTATTATAATTACCCATGCGCTGACTTCAACTAAACAGTTTATAATTTCACTCATCTCTCTTTCATTCATTCATTTATTCATTCATGCATGCATGCATTCATTCTTTCTCTTATGTTTCACTATATTTATATTTCATTTAATTTAGTTTTCTTTGGTAATCAAAGGTTAGCAGAAACCCTTGTAAACTACCAATTATGACTTGGAAAGCCACAATTACTCAAAATGCTTAAAACAGAAGGACAGTGGTTTGAATCCCAGAATCCCATAAGGTCCCCGGAGCCTGCCAGGAGCAATTTCTGAGCGTAGAGCCAGGAATAATCCCTGAGCGCTGCTGGGTGTGACCCAAAAACCAAAATAAATAAATAAATAAATACATAAATAAATACATAAATAAATAAATAAATAAATAAATAAATAAATAAATAAATAAATAGCATCAGCCAAACTTGGAGCAGACAGGGCAGGGTACTCTCTGTGGGCCCACACAGATCACCCCTAAGATGAAGGGAGAGCCATGGACTTACTGCTGGAGAAGTTCGGGCCCCTGGAATGTGTCTTGGTCAAGGCACTCTGCACAGCCTGCTGGAAGTTCTTGCCGGGGGCCTGTTGCTGTGTGTACATGGAGTAGATTGAGCTGGCAGCAACTGTCTGGGGTTTTCGAAAAGGTGGAAGAGGGGCGTCTTTGGTAGGCTGTGGGGTGAAAGGTCGGACTGCAGCAGCAGGTGGGCTTTCTTGCTTAGCAACTGAAGAAAGGGTCTGATCTTGGCCAGCTGAAGGTGCCCCAGGGGACAGCACAACGCGCTGTGGCTGGCCCACAGTTTTGGGTTTGCTTCCCACAGAAACAACAGCTGCCGACAACTGCTGCAGATTTCCGTCCGCCTTAACGTCTGCTGGTGACGGAGTTGTCTGTCCAAAATAAGGCAAATTAATCTGTTTGGGTTTTGATGGCACAGGAGGTGGTACTTTTGCCACATTTTTATTGGCAGCCTGTAAAACACACACAGAAGCCGGCTTAAATATTGTTGAAGTGGAAACCCGGGATATTCAAAGTGACTTGATTACAAAAATAAAGGCATACACAAAAATATTTGCACTCCAAATCATTCTGGGTTATGTTGGTTTTTTTTCCCTTTAGTTACATTTAATGAGTATTTCAATCATGCAGCAAATTGCCTGCTACTATACTTTCTTTTTGCCCCTTATCCTAGTTGAAAAACCATTTAATGTTTACCTGAATTTTTTTTTAGATCTTTTTTGACAATGCCAGGGAAAGAACCCAAAACTTGAATTACCTCAAGTGGTGCTCTCCGAAGCTCAGGAGTGCTGAGAGCCAACCAAGCAGAACAGTTAATAGGGCCAGATGGTTGAGTATTTGGGCCTAGTGGTGCTGAGGATACCAGGACTACACCTGGCAGTGCCCAGGGCCCTTCACCTGAAAACTCTTTTTTGTTTTGTTTTGTTTTGGGGTCACACGAAGCGGCACTCATACTCCTGGCTCTGCGCTCAGAAATAGCTCCTGGCAGGCTCAGGGACCATATGGGATGCCGGGATTTGAACCACAGTCTGTCTTGTGGTGGTAGAATGCAAGGCAAATGCCCTACCACTGTGCTATCTCTGTGGCCCACCTGAAAACTCTTAACCCTCTAACAAGGTCCCAGAAGACATTACAAATGAGAACTGTCTCAGTTCCAGGAAAGTTGTATAACTTAGGTGGCTATGGTAACAAACTAACCAACTACAGAGCAAGTAGTCACAAGCTGGCTGGCAGACCAGGGACCACAATTACAGAAAATCCATAACCAAATCATCTGATCGTCATCATCATTTCAGGTACAAATTTTTGAATAAATGAACTCAGCAGCACGAACAGGATGCCACTAATCGAATGTTCTAGGGCTGAAGCCATAGTAGAGCAGGTAGGGTGTTTGCCTTATCATGATTCAATCCAGGTTCAATCCCTGGTTCCATATGATCCCCTGAGCCCCTCCAAAATAATTCCTGAACTCAAAGCCAAGAGTAAGCCCTGAGCACTGCCAGGTCTGGCCCCCAAAAGAAACAACAACAAATAAGATGTTCTTTGTGGCTTTCAACAATTTTGGAGAACGAAACAAAATGAGTCCCTGAAATAGATGATTCTCCAATACTGTGTGTGACCAAATATACTCCAAAAATGAAAGGATCACAAAATCAATTACCAAGTAAAGGGGTAAGAGGAAAGGAATAAAGGTCAAGCCAAAGGGGACATGGATAGTGGCAGACAGATAACACTTTGGTGATTTTGTTCATCAATGCTATAAATGTAAACACTATTGCAACTATGTTACCTGAAGTATAAAGACTTTTATTTTTTTACTTTAAAGAAAATGTACCACACAGTTGACATAGCTGACTATGTTTCCAGATAAGTGAATGCAAATAAAAAACTTTTTAATTAACTGAAATAACAGAATACTACCATATTTTTTATTCACCAGGTATATTTTGTTTCTTTCTCATATAAAACTTATTTTAAAAAAAGCACAAAAGGGGGCCGGAGAGATAGCATGGAGGTAAGGCATTTGCCTTGCATACAGAAGGATGGTGGTTCGAATCCCGGCATCACATAGGTTCTTCCGAGTCTGCCAAGAGGAACCCCTGAGTGCTGCCAGGTGTGACCCAAAAACCAATAAATAAATAAATAAATAAGCACAAAAGGGGCCGGAGAGATAGCATGGAGGTAGGGCATTTGCCTTGCATGTAGGATGGTGGTTTGAATTCCGGCGTCCCATATGGTCCCTGAGCCTACCAGGAGCAATTTCTGAGCGCAGAATCAGGAGTAACCCCTGAGCGCTGCCAGGTATGACCCCAAAACAAAACAAAACAAAAAAAGCAGCAGGTAGGGTGTTTGCCTGGCCTAGCTTGTCCAAGCTTAAGGTTCGACCTCAAAACCGTATATCTTCCAAACAGCTGGCAGCCAGGGAGTAGGGGATTATTACACAGAATTAGCAATAAACCCTGGCCGCCACCAAGTAAGTGTCCTCCCCAAACCCTCCAGTCATCCACCGTACCCCCCCCAACAAGTCATGTTAATTAGCAATTAATGTTTGTAATGGAGATATTCTTCAGTACCTGTGCATCCCGTAGGATATCTTCACTGCTCTGGTTTTTCCTCAAAGTACCAAAGGAGGAGGGGGCTGCAGATTGGTCCACTGTGTCAAACATGGAAAAGGGGCGCACTTTCTTCTCTTTTTCCCTCAACGGAACCTCCCCATCATCAACTGCAGATGGAAAAACTCACATTCAAACTGTGTGCAATGAGATTTCTTCTTGGTGCAAAATTTTCTCTCTCCTCAATCTTTTTGGAACCTATACCTACTAAATATTTTCTCATTTTAAAGCTGATTTAAATTTTTTTTTAATTGGTTTTTGGTTTGGGGCCATACCCAACTGTGTTCAGGGCTTAGTCCTGGCTCTGGATTCAGAGATCACTACTGACGAGGCTCAGGGGACCATAACAGGAGCCAGGGATCAAGCAAGCATATGTCAGCCACATCCAAGGCAAGTGCCATACCCACTTTATTATTGCACAGGTATGTATTTAAATAAAATATTTTTTAATTTTCTTTATTAACACACTATGAAATACAAAGATATTCATCACTGAGTTTAAACATAACAACTATGTTCCAGTACCAACCGCCAAATTCCCTCCTACTCAACCCCACCCTCCCAGCCTGCCTCTCCTGATAGGCATAACTGGGCTGTTGTTGAATCTGTGGTGTGGATATAGAGCTAGACCACTCCACTATGATTCCTGACTACTATTTACCCACCCTATTACTTCCCATCCACTTCTTGTTACCCCACATTCCTGATTTCTTTCCTTCTCTATAATCCTTCTCCTTCCTGTATTCTGGGGTCAAGGTTAATTTGATTTTAAAACTAAAAACTAGACAGTACAATGCCCAAATGAGAGAGAGAAAGAGAGAGAGAGAGAGAGAGAGAGAGAGAGAGAGAGAGAGAGAGAGAGAGAGAGAGAGAGAGAATATTCAGGAATACAAAAATAAACCTCACTTGGATCAGGCGTGGTCCCAGAGTTTTTAGGGACAGAAGCAGAGGCTTGGTTGGGAAAAAGATCTGTGTTTGGAGGATTCCAATCAGGGCCAAGTGGATGGATTTTAGAGCCTAGAATGCAGAGATGTATCTATAAATAACTCTAAACTTTCTCTTTAAATTTTTCTCACCTTCGCCCCCATTCTCTTTAATTTTTAATTTCACACACTTGTCTTTACTTTTCCTCTTTAGCTCTGTGAAGTCTCACTGGACTCACTTGGCTGATAAAAATTCTAATCTCTAAAAACATGCTTATAATCTAGCGCCATAACAATGTCAGTGAACTTACTTAGAAAATAACAGATTTTGTAACTTCCAATTTAAGATTTTCTCTCATTCGGAAATAACTTAAAACTATTCACAGCAAACAAATTAAGCTTGGGCCAGAGACAGCACATTATCCTTCCCTGGGTAAGAGAACATCCCTACTGGACCCCAAAGCCACTTCCAACTGATCCAGGGTTCTGGATGGATCTTAGAGACCAGCAGCATCACTGACACACAAAACAAAGGGGCAAAAATGTGGAACCTGAGGCCACCAGTACAGTGACATTGCAGTGGTTAAATTGTTTGTCTTGCACAATGACAACTATTTGATCCTGGTACCCCGTACGGTCCTCTGTGCGCTGCCAGGAGTGATCCTGACTGTGGAGACAGGAGTAAGTCCTGAGCACCACTGAGTGTAGGGCCCCTTCAAAAAAAGGTAGAATCTGCGGCCCTAGAGACAAAATGGGGGTGGAGAGTTAAAACTACTGCCACATAGACAGCTGACCCAGGTTTAGTCCTTGACTACCACCAGGATTGATCCCTGAGCACAGAACAGGAGTAAACCTTGAACACTTCTATGAATGGTTCCAAGAACTCCCAAAAGAAAGCGCAGCTGGGGTAATTATAATTGTTAGGGGTTACTCCTGCCTGGCTTTTTTTTTACCCAGGAATTACTCCTGATGGGCTCAAGGGAGCCATATGGGATGCTGGAGATCAAACTTCGGTTAGCTGTGTGCCAGGCAAAAAAAAAAAAAAAAAAGCCCTACTCACTGTACCATTGCTCTGGCTCCAAAGAAGGTGGACTTTGAACCCAGGTTTTGACCTGTCCTTCACAAATCACCATATTTAGGTTTTTTCCTACACTGAAACTTAAAATTTTAAAACCTTAACTTTCATTTCTTCCTTATAGAAACAAAGTAATTCTCCCTACCATTAAATTCAAACATTGAAGCACTAACTATTGCTTCACAGTTGTCATTATGGTAAAAAAAAGTAATGAAGAATATTAAAGTTAGAGGTTTTGGGTTTTTTTTTTTTTTTTTTGGCCAGGGCACTGGTTGGGGAAGAGACAATCCTGGCCATTATATTCTTCTCTCAGGGGACTGAATAAAAAGGCACTGCAGAGTGTCTTTACTCTGCTTTTCTCCTCCCAGTACAAGCTCTGGGGCTAGTACCCCCTCGGTAACTGAGAAGGACACACAGTGCAAAGATCACAAACACAAGGAGCCTCTGTTAGTTCTGCCTTTGTCTCCCGTAGCTTTCCTTTCCCTTCTTTCTAAACCTTGTCAGAGGCTAATTCTCCCCCTAAGTGCACAGTGACCCTATGCAGAATATGACTGCCACCTCACATTCTTCAAAGAGGACCCTATTAATAAGCACAGCGCTCTCCCCATCCAGAAACGCTCCCCACTTATTAACACTGAATCACAATTTCTCACTAACTTGAAGGGTCACTAGATTTCATTTCCTGCCTAGAAGGAAAGCACTTAGGGTTTAAGAAACTTAACATGGCCCTCAGAGAGGTCAAGGAGAATCTTACAAATTAGACACAGATTAGAAAGACATTTTTCTAAAACCCAAGGAAAAATAATAGGGAGGGTAGGTGGAACTAAACTGCGGAAAAATACCAAAACGACTTGCTTTTTACCTTTATTTTGTGAAGTGGCCCCAGACCTCATATTGGGCAGCGTCTGTACTTTGATCGGTCCCTCGGAGGCCTGCGTGGCCAAGGAACCATCCGGCAATGCTGGCTTCACTAGAAGTTCGGGGCGCGAGGGTATCCGAGGCATGGTGGAAGACTGGATGTAGGGGCCCACCGCAGCCACACGACTCGGGGCAGCGAGGCCCGGCTGAGGGAGATGGCCATCAGATGACACCTGCAAGGGAGGGGGAGACAAGCACAGATCCCGAGTGTCCCCCCAAAATTGCACTGTCAGCTTCTAGCCACCCAGCCTAAAAAGACTTCCAAAAACAAAGATAGTGCCCAGTGCCCACTCCCCCATGTTTTAGTCTCAGATGAGACAAAAACAGGTAAGAACATGGAAGAGTCAGAGAACAGAACTATAGATAGACTCTGAGGGAGCACTGAGCAAAGAGGGAAGAAGCCGCAGTGTCTCACTGACACCCCCCCCCCCACTTTACCCCTGGGACTGCTGTCTTCCTGCTCGCTCCCAAGCCCAGCACACACAGCTTCACTTACGGGCAGATTTTCTTTCTGTTGCAGGGCTGCCTTCTTCTTCCACAGACGGTCCCTCAGCTCATTAACACGCTTGTCCATGACCGCCACTTCTGAATTGCGCTTATTCAGACACTCCCTCTGCTGCTGCAGTTTAGCATTCTGCTCTTGATTCAATTTGTTTCTTAACTGAATAAAATAAAAAGGGGGGAGAAGGGGAGGGAGGACCAAGGAGCAAGAATTAAAAGCAAAACAAATACCTCTCAAATGAACTATCACATGGTTAACTATTACATAATTTCTCAAAGTGTGAGGTCACTCTCCTAGTCCCGCTTTTCCTCTCGGAGTGGCCCAGACCACCACGCTGTGGTTGCAGGGCAAGTTCAGGCTGCCTGCCTGGGCTTCTAGAAACCTTCTTCGGGCTGCTCTGGGGATTAGAGCCCACGGTCTCCACCCTCTCCATGATGAAGAAAGAAAAGTAACTGAAGCCTAGTCCCTCCTGCCAGGACCAGGGACATGCAGTGCCTGGAGAGGAAGGAGGTTCCCACCTTCCCACACCCAGGCATCACCTGCAGCTCCTTGTAGAGCCGGTCGAGTTCTGACACCGCTGACTGGTTGTCATGGTGGCCGTCGATCCTGCCGTTCTTGAGCATCTCCAACTGCCTGGTAAGTTCCTCTACTTTGGACACAGCCAGGACGAGCTCCCTCTGCTTCTGCTGGAACAAGCTATTCATCTGCTCGATTTCCTCCACTATAAGAATGGCAAAAACAACAAGGGCTGAAAAGCAAGAACCAACCACATTCTGGGCTTGGGCTTTAACAATAAATGTTCTCAGAGAAAGCAAAGAAACTTCCCCCAAGTGTTCCAGAAACTTTTGCGTGCAAAGAAAAAGAACACAGACACCCCGAAATGTCTGTACCTTTGTCTAAATATATCTTTAGCAAAATTGGCTTCATGTTGTTATGACTTAAACTCCAAATTTTTGAAAACAGAATTTTTTCTATCTTTTAATCTCTATTTCATAGTGGAAGATAGAATTATTGTGTGTGTGTGTGTGTGTGTGTGTGTGTGTGTGTGTGTGTGTTTGGGTCACACCCAGCAGCGCTCAGGGGTTATTCCTGGCTCCAGGCTCAGAAATTGCTCCTGGCAGGCACGGGGGACCATATGGGGTGCCGGGATTCGAACCGATGACCTCCTGCATGAAAGGCAAACGCCTTACCTCCATGCTATCTCTCCGGCCCCAGGAAGATAGAATTATTAAATACAATTTTAACCATAACGCTATTACAAAAAATGGAGCTAGTGTGTGAATAAAAACCATACAATAAAGGAATCATCTTTCCATCAAAAAGATTTAAGTTAGGAGCAATACCATAGCAGGTAAGGCATTTGCATTGCATGCGGTTGATCTGGGTTCAATTCCCGGCATCTCATATGCCAGGAATGATTTGTGAATGTAAAGCCAGTAGTAAACCCTGAGCACAGCCAGGCATGACCCAAAACAACAAAAAAATAATATTTTTTAATTAAGTTATTATTCAATGTTTTCAATATTAACATTAAAACCTTGCCTAGAATATTCACCAACTTTATTTAAGCATGGAGATTAAAGTTAAAAAAATTTCTTCTAAAATTTTGTAGGGCCAGGGAGAGCATTCAGAGTTAGCACAGGAGTTAGAATAGTAGCACAGCGGGTAGGGTGTTTGCAGAGCACATGGCCAAATCTGAGCCCACATCCCTGAGCCTACCAGAAGTAATTCCTGACCTCTGGGTGTAACTCAAAAAATCAAAAACAAACAAACAAAAAACAGATTAAAATGCATGCTTTGTAAGCAGACAGGCCCATGTTTAATACTAGGAAAGCAGTCCTTGTTCACTAAGCCAAAGTAGTTCCTGAGCACTGAAAAAAAAAAATCAGAAACTGGAGCAACAGTACAGTAGGCAGGGCATTTGCCTTGCATGCAATCAACCCAGGTTGAATCTCTAGAATCCCAAATGGTCTTCTGAGTCCGCAAGGTGTAATGCCTGGGTCAGAGCCAGGAGAAACTGCTCAGCAACATTGGGTTTGGCCCCCAAACCAAAATCAAATAAACAAAAGCCCAAATTAAGACTATCCTTATAAAGTCGCATCTTGTTGTTGCTTCCTACACATTTATCTAGACACTTGACAGCGATGTGCCACTTTCTACCAAAGCAATCTCAAATGCAGCTGCCTTCTGGTTAAGCACTCACCCAGTTTCCCATTGCTCAGCCTCTTCTGCTCGACGTGGCCTTTAAGTGCTCTCACTTTTTTGAGCTTTGCTTCCTGACTCTCAGCTATTTCTTTTAGCCTCTTAAGCTTCTCCTGCTCAGCTGCTTGTTGCTGGAGACGTTGATCTTGTTGCTTCAAAAATTTTAAGCGCTGTTCCTAAAGAAAAAAAGTCACCAGCACATAATTGTAAACAGATGTATATAGCTCACCCCAAATAATGAAATTGTGTCCCTTGGGAAGATAGGCTCCCCATCGTCCCAGGACAATGCTCTCTGAATAACTTCAGTAAATTTGTGAAGAACAGACTGTCCTGAGCTCAAGCTCATGTTCTTTTAGGTTTCGGTTTTTTGGTTTTTGTTTTTTTTTTTTTTTGCTTTCTCTTGTTGCTGTTTTTAGGTCACACCCGGTGATGCTCTGGATCAGTCATGTGCAAGGCAAGCTCCCTACTCGCTGCTTACTCTCCTGTCCCAGAAATCAACCTTTTATTTTTTATAAGGACAACTTAAATTTATGTCTTTTCTATTCACCTGTGAACTTGCTAAAACTTCAAACTATCCATCCCAACTCACATATGAAAAACATCAGAATGTTCATTTTCAGTAAGATTCCTAGTGAGCTGTAGGCAAATTAAAATTTGAAAAACAATGAGACACATGATTTTGAGGAAGCTGGCGCCTGGCATCATACTACAAACAAATGTATAAATGATTACAAGGAAAGCAACAGTGCATGATGAGCACTCCCTTTAAGAGCCTTTCAAGGGGTGCCAGAGAGATCTCTCTATATGTTGGGTGGATCACATGTTCTGTGAGCAGGAGACTTGGGCTCAGTCCCTGGTACCAATGGTCCCCTAAGCACTGAACTAGGAGTAGCCTCTGAGAACTGCTAGATGAGCACAACATCTCTCTCTCTCTCCCTCATCATCTCTTGATCTCTCAACATCTCTCTCACTCACTGGCTTGCTCTCATTCCCTGGCTATTTAGAACTTGAAACCCTTGCCTGGTAATTTTATAGATTATACCATTAACTGCCCAATACTGCTTCAGCAAATTTAGTCACTGAGAGATTGGTCAGTTGAGTTTGGTCTTTTTTTTTTTGGACCTTGCAAACTACAGCCTGAAGGTCAACTAGCCCTTGCAGTTCTTTCTGTCAGAAGAGTTTTACTGGAAAATATTCACTAATAGACCTGCTTCCCTGCTACAGTTGCAGACCTGAGACAGCATTGCCTGCAAAATTGAAATCAAACCACAGGCCAACTGGCAGGGAACCTCAAAGATCTTTAAAGAAAGTCTGGTGATATCTGGTTCAGATTAGATGACTAACCCCTAGCACTACTAGGAGGGATCATTGAGCACAAGAGCCAGAAGTAAGCCTTGAGCACCTCCAGGTGTGGCCCCAAACTAAATAAAACTTAAGTGGCACCCTTAAGAATTATGGGTTGTTTTTTTTTTGGGGGGGGGCCACACCCAGCAGCACTCAGGGGTTAGGTCTGGCTCTGAGCTCAGAAATCGTTCCTGGCAGGCTCGAACCCAAGTCTGTCCAGGGCTGGCCACATTCAAGGCAAATGCCCTACCGCTGTGTTATCTCTCCGGCTCCTATCCTTAAGAAATTTTAAAACAAGGCATTATAGTGGTGCAGGAAGATGGCTCAAAAGTTGGTGTACGCCCTCTGCACCTATACATCAAGGCCCCAAACACTAAACAATCAAACAAACACAAGCTCTTACCTTAGTAGCTAGCATCTGCTGCTGGGCCTCAATCTGCTGCTGCTGCCGAGATGCCATTTCCTGAAGTTCAGACAGAGTCAGATCCATCCTAGGGTTATTAACCTACAAAATAAAACACAAATAATCCACTCACTATAAAATGATCAGAGAGGGACCAGAGTAATAGCACAGCAGGTAGGGCATTGGCCTTGAACATGGTCTACCCAGATTCGATCCCTGATATCCCATTTGGTCCCTCAAGCACTGACTGCCAGGAATGTTTCTGAGCACAGAGCCAGGAGTAACTCCTGAGTACCATGGGGTGTGCCCCAAAACAAAAAGAAACAAAAAATCAGAGAGTCTTTATTAAATATTAAAGCTGTATTGACAAGTTTTTCCCAAGATAATTGTAAAAAAGTATTTACCTTTTTCCCCATATACTCTCAACCTTTATAGTAATTGTTAAGATATAAAACAGACTTAGAGACAAGACTAAAACTGACTTCAAGTTGCAAATTTTAAAATAGATTCAAAGATGACATAATTTAAAAATTTTAGTTACCTTGCTGTTGTTTTAATTAAAAAGTGGCATTTGAAATTATTAAATATGACAACAAGGACTGGCACAAACCTTGAATGTAGTAGGTTCAATACCCTTTAAACATAATATGCATTATCATTAAAAAATTTCAGATGGGGCGGAGCTGTGGCACAAGCAGTAGGGCATTTGCCTTGCACACACTAACCTAGGACAGACTGCGGTTCGATCCCCTGGGGCTCCATATGGTCCCCCAAGCGATTTCTGAGTGTATAGTCAGGAGTAACCCAAGTGCCATCGGGTACGGCCCAAAAACAAACAAAATTCAGATAGTGCTTACAGAGAAATGGTATAGGGGTTAAGGTGCTTACCTTGCACCACCAGGAGTGAGCCCTGAATAGAATTAGGCGTAAGTACTGAGAACCACCAATGATAATCCTCTCAAAAAAATAAAATAAAAATCCCTTCCCAAAATTCAAGATAAATGGGAACAAAGCAAGAAGTTCACTCTCAACAGGGGTTCAAGACTGCCCTAGAGATTCTTAGCCACTGTGTTAGAAGCAGAAAATGAAGTAAAGTATTACAAAGCTATCTTCCACTGTAAACTCTTTACTCACAAACCATATAATCACCTATGGAAAAAAATGACATGGAATCTACCCAAAAAGATACTAACATCGTTTGCATGAAACTCCTGCATAACAGTATGATAAATAAGATAAAGGGGGAAAAAAGGGGGAAAAAAGCTATGAGAGCTAATAAGCTATTTAGCACGAAAAAGACCAAAGTGCAAAAACCAAGTATGTTTCTATAATCAGCAACTCAACTACGGAAATATTTTGAAAATATCACTTACATAGAAAAGAACAACTAAACAAACCTAGAGCCATACTGTGATGGTTTATCAACTGACAAAACACAACTCAACGAAATCCTAATCAAATCTCAACTGGCTCTTTTGTATAAGCTGACAAGAAAAATTTAAAACTTGAGATGAGCAAAAGATCTTGAATAGCACAATTTAGAAAAGAATAAATATGAGAAATTTAAAACTACATGAATTCAAAACATGAATTCAATAAGCAACAGAATGTTTCATTGATGTCAAGACAGATAAAATAATCTCTGGAAGGGCATAGTGAGTACAAAAAGAAATGCAAACTGATGTGGCATAACAGATTTTTAGATAAAGGCACAAAGAAAACTGCATGGGAAAAAAAAACTAAATAACTTGCACAACAAAGATACATACATAGAAAAGAACTGAGCTCCAATGTTCATACCACAGGCAAATGTTAAATCAAAATGTACCATAATCTTAAATGTAAGAGCTAAAACTACAAAAATAGCCCAAATTAAGAGAAAGTAACAGAAAGGGAAAAATACTTGCAATTCATTTAACTAATAAAAGAACTATTGAGAGCTGAAGGGATAGTACAATGGGCAGGGTTACATGGTCCCCCAAGCCTACCATAAGTGACCCCTGAGTGCAAAGCCCAGATTAAGCCCTGAGCACAGCAGGGTGAGGCCCAACCTCCAGCCCCAAATTAACTAAGGAATTGAACAAGTATTTCACTAAGAAAGATACAAAAATAGCAAATAAGATGAAAGGAATCCCAGCATCATTAGTCATTAGAAAAATACAAATAAAATCACAATGCACATACTAGATAAACAAAATATAAAGGACCATATTAAATCTTGAAAAGGTATGGAAACATCTGGTGGAATGTGAAATACTATAATCCCTTTAAAAATAGTTTGGGGGCCCAGAGAGATAGCACAACGGCGTTTGCCTTGCAAGCAGCCAATCCAGGACCAAAGGTGGTTGGTTCAAATCCCGGTGTCCCACATGGTCCCCTGTGCCTGCCAGGAGCTATTTCTGAGCAGACAGCCAGGAGTAACCCCTGAGCACCGCCCGGTGTGGCCCCCCCAAAAAAAAAAAGTTTGGAAGCTTTTCCAAAATGTAATATACATCATACATTTCAAACATTCCACTCAAGAGAAATATAAGAATATGTCTCTACGAAAGACTTCAATCCAAACATTAACAGCAGCTTGATATGGAATGCCCCAAACCTAAACAATCCAAATGTTTATCAACAACTGAACAAATAAGCAAATTGTAATCTATTCAGATGCCCAAATATGCAAGCTTATTCAGTGATACAATTCATATAGATTCTGGAAAGTGCAACTAATTTATTGTGACAAAAAGTGGACAAGTTAGAAGAACTTGAAGATGAAGCTAGAAATAAGAAATACATACATGTCAAACTTAACTAGGTCCATGAAATATGCGCAGTTTAATATCTGACAATCACATTTCCACAACTAGTTTGAACAAACTGAGAACAAAGATAACATTGTATGTTCTAATTCAGTAAATGACTGAGACCATTTCCATCCAGCCTTTCCTGTCTAAAATAACAAGATCAAAGAAGAGGAACAGGAAGAACTTGGAAAGGCAGAGTAAAAGCAAATGGCACTTTTGATGAATTGGATTGTAACCAAAATCTATCGAAGACTGAAGAAACATAAATGTGCTGATCCCAAATTGAAAATTCTAAGTTTGTGAGTGCTGGAGAGACAAAACAGTAGTAGGCTGTTTACCTTGCATGCAACAAACCTAGATTCAATCCCAGCCATCCCAAATGGTTCCTCTGAGCACCACCAAGAGACCAAGAGTACTTTCTGGGCCAGAGCGGTGGCACAAGAAATAAGGCATCTGTCTTGCCTGCACTAGCTTAGGACAGGACATGGTTGGATCCCCCGGCATCCCATATGGTCCCCCAAGCCAGGAGTGCATTCTAAGCACATAGCCAGGAGTAATCTCTGAGCATCACCAGGTGTGGCCCAAAAAACAAAACAAAAAAGAAAAAGAGTAATTTCTGACTGCAGAGCCAGCACCTTACTTGTTGTTCTCTCTCTGGCTCCAAAATAACTTTTTTTTTTATATAATAAAGATAATCCCTGGGCCCGGAGAGATAGCACAGCGGCGTTTGCCTTGCAAGCAGCCGATCCAGGGCCAAAGGTGGTTGGTTCGAATCCCAGTGTCCCATATGGTCCCCCGTGCCTGCCAGGAGCTATTTCTGAGCAGACAGCCAGGAGTAACCCCTGAGCATCGCCAGGTGTGACCCAAAAAAACTAAAAAACAAAAAAATAAATAAATATAAATAAATAAATAAATAAATAAATAAATAAAGATAATTCTTTTTTTGGGGGGGGGTTTGGGTCACACCCGGCAGTGCTCAGGGGACCATATGGGATGCCGGGATTCGAACCACTGACCTTCTGCACACAAGGCAAATGCCTTACCCCATGCTATCTCTCCAGCTCCCAACCCCTAATAATTCACTGAATAGCAAAGTAGCAATGACAGATAGAAGGATTAAGCTATCACTATTACAAAGATAGCACATATTAAAATGCAAACTTACCCCATTCTCCTTTCTTCTCTGTTCACCGGGAACTTTTACACCATTTCTTTTTGGATTTGGATCTTGAGACCGGGGTCCACTAACTATAAATATAAATTTAAAAAATATGTATTATGACAAAAGTTAGCAGATAACAGTATTTATTTCTCACCTAGTATGCTGTGTGCTTCCTGTCCAGGATCTCATATGTACATAACATGTACTTTACCACTGAGCACACTGAGCAACAATCCTGGTCCCTAGTACTGTTTTTTTTTTTTTTTTTGGCTTTTTGGATTTTGGGTCACACCCGGCAGCGCTCAGGGGTTACTTACTCCTGGCTCTACGCTCAGAATTACCCCTGGCAGGCACGGACCATATAGGATGCCGGGATTCGAACCACTGTCCTTCTGCATGGAAGGCAAATGCCTTACCTCCAGCCTATCCCACCGGCCTTCCGCCCCCCCCATTTTTTTTTAAATCCTATAAACTGAAAGTATAATTATTGGGGCCAGAGTGGCATCATAGTGGTAGGTCTTTGCCTTACACGTGGCCAACCCAGGACAGACCACAGTTCGATTCCCGGCATCCCATAAGGTCCTTGAGCCTAGCAGGGGCGACTACTGAGTGCAGAGCCAGGAGTAACCCCTGAGCACTGCCGAGTGTGACCCAAAAACAAAACAAAACAAAAAAAGAAAGTATAATTATAACAAAAATAATTTCTAATGATAGTGAGGTTAAAAATCTCATAATTTATCCTGTTTTTGAAAACCAATTATTTAGAATGGTGAATGATTTGCACAAAAAATAAAAGACATATGCTAACTATTCCCAAAGAAAGCTCCATTTTTCTGATACCAAAAGAGGAAATACAACAAAATTAATGTCTCTGTGATTATGGGTAACTCCTACCAGTTGTCTATAGCTATTCCTCCTAGTTTCGTTTTGGTTTTTTTGTTTGTTTGGTTGGTTTTGGTTTTGGTTTTGGGGCCTTACCCAGCAGCGCTCAGGGGTTACTCCTGGCTCTGTGTTCAGAAATTGCTCCTGGCAGGCTTGGCGGACCATATGGGATGTCTGGAATAGAACCTGAGTCTGTCCCAAGTCAGCTGTGTACAAGGCAAACGGCCTACCACTGTGCTATCACTCTGGCCCCCCTGTTCCTCCTAGTTCATGATTTAACTTATCCACTAATTAGTAAAATCAAAATAGATTCATTGAAAGAAATAAAATAAATAAAATGAACCCATCTAATGCACATTAACAAGATGATAGCTTATAGAGAAAGGGAGCAATTGAAAACAATTAAGATTTTTAAAATCTAAATTACTTAAAACATATTTTTTGTGTGTGTGGCAGTGCTCAGTGGTTATTCCTGGCTCCAGGCTCAGAAATTGCTCCTAGCAGGCATGGGGGACCATATGGGATGCCGGGATTTGAACCGATGACCTCCTGCATGAAAGGCAAACGCCTTACCTCCATGCTAGCTCTCCGGCCCCTACTTAAAACATTTTATGGTAGTTCATAAGTACTATAAAGTATTTTTCATTTATGTATGTAGATAATTCCATTTTCTTAATTTAAAAATTAATGGGTATTCTGAATACTAAATGAGTACTAAAAGAAAACTATTTTTTTGTTTCTTTTTATTTTGTTTTTGAGCCATTCCCAGCGGCATTCAGGTTACTCCTGGCTTTGCACTCAGAAATCATTCCTAGCAGGCTTGGGGGACCATATGGAATGCAGGAATCAAATCCAGGTCTGTCCTGGGTCGGCCACTTTCAAGGCAAACACCCTACCATTGTACTATCACTCCAGCCCCTGCCCTTTTTCTAAAAAAAAATCCATATCAGAATATTTGGAGCTCTCAGAACTACACAATAGTGCATAAAGAGAAAGGAGTCTTAAAAACTTAGACATCTGTAAGAACACAAACAGTATCCACAGCAGACTTTGAAAAGACAGAAAAAAATTACCTGTATTTCCCAGAAATGAGAATTAGAAAATTGTTTCCTAAACTATTTTAGATTAGGAGCCAGGGAGATAACTCATTGCATGCAACAGGACCAAATTCCATCCCTGGCACTGCATGCTCTCCCTATCCCAACCCTCAAATCCTGCTGTGTGGTTACCTGGAGCCCACCCCCCCCCAATTGGTATGAACCATTGGGTATGAGGAAGTCTAGATTTGGTGGCAAGAATCACTGAGAGCAGCTCTTGGTCACCTGGAGCATTGCTTGGGAGGCCCCATACCAAAAATTTTGATGCGGAAAAAAAATGTTTGTTTTTGAGCCATACCCAGTGGTGTTCAGAGGTTACTACTGGCACACCATGCAGAAACCACTCTTGACATGCTTGGAGAACCATAAGGGATGCCAGGAATAGAGCCTGGATCAGCCATGTGCAAGGCAAACACCCTATTCACTATGCTATCACTCTGGCCCCAATGAAAATTTCTTTAACAGGGCAGGAGAGATAGAACAGCGGGTAAGGTAAACTTGATTTGCATGCGGCTGACCTGGGTCTAATCCTCAGAACCACAGAGGGTCTCCGGATCCCTGAGCACAGAGCCAGGAGTAAGCCCTGAGTATCTCCAGATGTGGCCCCTAAATACAATAAATAAATAAGGATTTATTTAAGGAAGTAAGGAGCTAGCTCAGGAGTGTTATAGAACACATGATTTTCATGCTCCCAACCTCTATTCAGGCCCTGGCACTGTCCGGCACTATGGGGCAGAGGCAGTATATCCTCAGTGCCTTCCTGGGCCCAGTATTCTCAGTTGAATCATGGGGAATGGCACCTGGGCACCTTGAGCACTGCATGGGCACATGCTCCCTTCCACATTCATTTTTTTTTTTTATTAAACTTCCTGTGAGGGGCCCATCAGGCTGAATGGTGTATGGTGTTGTGATTCGCAGCATGGCACCACCCGGGCTTGGGATTCCCAACACCAAACCGTTGATGGCCACAGGACACCTCAGCACACAGAAGGCTGGTCTACGATCTTCTGGTGGGACCACAGCGAAGCACATGAGCATCAAACGTCACTGTGTGTGACGCCTAGTCAGCATTTAACGCCAACGAGTGTGAGCCCATTCCCCAGTCCACTGAACAGCACCCCAGCTAAGTGTGCGAATACCAGAATCCAAATGTGTGGTCCAGCTCTGTTATCACAGAAATGACAATGGAGGGAAAGGAGGTGAATCAGTCTCTCTTTTTTTAAGTCTTAAAATTTCTTCAGAATCAAATGGCCATTGTTTCTTTCTTGAAACAACGCAAATTCCCATGCTAATAAATCAATGTCTGTCCTTAGAGTCAGACATCACACTGAATACCTAACTTTAATGGATTAGCTTTATCTTTAAAGACTGCTCAGTTCTCTAAGCACCCTGGTAATTGATCACAACTACCACTTAAAAATAACTACTTTGCAGGGCCAGAGAGAGAGCATGAAGGTAAGGCATTTGCCTTGCATCCAGAAGGACAGTGGTTCAAATCCCAGCATCCCGTATGGTCCCCCAAGCCAGTCAGGAGCGATTTCTGAGCATAGAGCCAGGAGTAACCCCTGAGTGCTGCCGGATGTGACCCAAAAACAAACAAACAAACAAACAAAATAATAATAATAATAATAATAACTACTTTGGGAGAACCTAGCGATAGTTCAATGGGTAGGCATTTGTTTTGCACAAGGCTGACCCAGGTTCAATCCCCGGCATTCAATATGGACAATTAGCACTGCCAGAAGAGCCAGCAGTCCTGAGCACTTTCAGGTGTGGTCCAAAAACAAAACGAAACAAAACAAAAAATTTTAATCTAGGGGCCAGAGTGATAGCACAGCAGTAGGGTGTTTGCCCTGCATGTGGCTGATCCAGGATGGATGTTGGTCCAATCCCCGGTGTCCTATATGGTCCCCCAAGCCAGGAGCGATTTCTGAGAGCATAGCCAGGAGTAACCCCTGATATCACTTGGTGTGACCCAAAGAAGCAAAAGAAAAATAATTTTTAATCTAATTGCATATACACTCTGAGTCACAGTTCCTAGTTAAATTGGAGGACAAAACAATAATAAAAACAGGTAAGTCTCCTAATGTGCAATCTAGAAGTATACAGTAAAAATGTTTACCACCATTCTTAATGGAAACCAAAATGCAATTCTGCTTTATCCCAATTTAAACACTATGTGGCACTGGTGTTTTATAACAATGCAAAACTGCTCCTTTGTCTTTCAGATGATATTTCTCACATTACAACACACTGAAAGTGTGTATTGTACTATTGAGAGACTATTGAATAATTCACCCAGTGCTAAGCAGGAAGATACTTAAACTGGTAGAGGGACATCAGGTAAAATTCAACACATTTAACAGAGGAGGATGTGTACAGCGATTCATGTGAAATAACAAGATAAAATAAGATGCAAATGCCAACTTGAAAATACAGTGAAGGCAGCACAGAGACAAAGAGCATGATCTTATTTAACATCAAGTAACAGAACCAGTGGCACTGAAAGACAAGAAGAAAGAGGGTGCAGTTCCACTCCTGGCTCTGCCTCTAGACAGCCTCTGACCAGTCACTTAACCCCGTGCATCAGCAGTTCTGATCACAGGGTGGCACAGACACACTTGGTCAGTTCTGGAGAATCCTGCATTAACTTAGCCATACCAAATTCTATTTTTTGTTTGTCTTTTTGGTTTGCTTTATGTTGTATTTGGGACCATATCCAGCAGCGCTGAGGGGCTACTCCTGGCTCTGAGCTCAGATATCACCCCAGGCAGACTCAGGGGAACCATAAGGGATGTCAGGGATCAAGCCCGGGTTGGCCATGTGCAAGCAAACACTCTACCCGCTGTGTTATTCCTTCAGTCCCCATTAACCATATTAAATTGTATTAAGGGGCAGAGCAATAGTACAGTGGGTAGGGTGAGAGCCTTGCACACAGCCAACAAGGTTTGATCCATAGCATCCCATATGGTCCCCTATGCCAGCCAGGAGTGATTCCCAATTGCAAAGTCAGGAGTAATCCTGAGCACTGCCAGGTGTGGCCCAAAAAACAAAAACAAAAGGAATGGTAGTACAGTGGGTAGTATATTTCTCTTGCATGCAGCCAACTCAGGTTCAATCCCCAGCAACCAAGATGGTCCACCAAACTTGCTAGGAGTGATCCCTAAGCAAAGCCAGGACTAAACCCCAAGCACTACCTAGGTGTGGCTCCAAAAAATGCAAAAAGTTCCAATTGGTGTTATGACTCATAATACCGGACTTACCTATATCCCTGCTTGGGGGCCGCTCATGACGAAGAAAGAAACGAACATCATTTCTCTGGCTTCCAAATCTCTGTAGAATGTCAAATATGCGTTCATTATCGGCCACAGGTCGCTCTTGAAGGACAAAAAGAAATCTCATTAAATCAAAACAAATATTGACAATTCCTTTTCCCCACAAATAATGCATTAGCAACATAGGAAATACTTAGCATTTCAGAAAATTTTTCATTAATAGAACATGAGAAATATCACACACTTCACAACCTCTATGATCAGTGTCCAATCTAGATAAAGTGCTGGGGGAAAAAAGATCTAGGATTTTGTAGTCTGTCTTATAAAATGGCCTCTGAAGTATTGCCAATGTTTCTATGAATGTCTAAATTGTCAGATGGAGCATTATTTTTTTGTTGTTGTTTGTTTTTAGGGTCACACCTGGCAGCGCTCAGGGGCTACTCCTGGCTCTATGCTCAGAAATCACTCCTGGCAAGCTCGGGGGACCTATGGGATGCCGGGATTCGAACCACTGTCCTTCTGCATGCAAGGCATGCTCTACCTCCATGCTATCTCTCTGGCCCTGGCTTTTTTTTTTTTTTTTTTTTTAATAATGCTCCATCTGGGGCCAGAGAGGTGGCATGGAGGTAAGACGTTTGCCTTGCATGCAGAAGGACAGTGGTTTAAATCCCAGCATCCCATAGGTCCCCCGAGCCTGCCAGGAGCAATTTCTGAGCGTAGAGCCAGGAGTAACCCCTGAGCGCTGCCGGGCATGACCCAAAAAAACAAAACAAAACAAAACAAAACAAAACAAAAAAGCCCTTTCTTTTTTTTTTTTTTTTTTTTTTTTTTTGGTTTTTGGGTCACACCCGGCAGTGCTCATGGGTTACTCCTGACTGTCTGCTCAGAAATAGCTCCTGGCAGGCACAGGGGACCATATGGGACACCGGGATTCGAACCAACCACCTTTGGTCCTGGATTAGCTGCTTGCAAGGCAAATGCCGCTGTGCTATCTCTCCGAGCCCCAAAAAAGCCCTTTCTAAATAACAGCATGCTGTTACTATCTATTAGGTAAAATTTTCATTTAAACTATGCTAGATAATCAGATATTTGAGTCTATTTTTAGAAAGCAATTTATTGTAATGAAAACCTATTTTTGTGAGTTCTCTCCCAATATATCAATCCTCAGAACTTTTTGAGAAACAAGATAAGCACAGCTAAAAATCCTAATAAATCAAAGCTTCAGGAAAAACTGTAAATTCCAAGCTCTCTTTAAAAAAATCTTTAAGTTGGGGGCCAGAACAATAGCACAGAGGGTAGGGCATTTGACTTGCACACGGCTGACCTGGGTTCAGTCCTGGGTCCCATCCTATATGGTCCTTTAAGCACTGCCTAAAATGACCCCTGAGCTCAGAGTCAGGACCAAGTAAACTTTGAGAACTGCCAGGTGTAACCCAAAATTTAAAAAAAAAAAAAATCTTTAAGTTGTTGCCAGAGCCATCATAAGGTAAGGGAGCTAGCCTTGCATAAGGCCGACCTAAGTTCGAACTCTGGCTTCCTGGCATGGTCCAAACATTTCCAGGAACAATTCCTGAGTGCAGAGCCAGGAATAATCACTATGCACCACCCAGGTATGTCCTCCACCCCCTCCCACAAAAAAAGAAATCCTCAAGTCACAAAGGATCTAGATATAAACCCAAAACATAATAATACCTAAAGATGTCACTACTTAAAATCAAATTAACTCCAGTAATGCCAATACAATTTTTAAACATGAGAAAGCCAAAACAGGCCAAGAAAACACAATACGCTGGTAGTAATCAAAGACAAAATCTAAGCACCTTAAATAAATAAAATGAGAAGGGAATAAAGTAGCCCAAGCATTCACAGACAATTTTTGTGAATTAATCCTGAACTTCATCTTCGCTTCAACAAGTACAGTTCTTGTCCTATTCCAGAATACAATGTACCAAATATAGAAAGCATAAAAATTCAATCAAGAGCCTGAGCGACAGCACAGTGGAAGAACATTTGGCTTGCACACGACCAACCCAGGACAGACCAGGGTTCAATTCCCGGCATCCCATATGGTTCCCCAAGTCTGCCAGGAGAGATTTCTGAGCGGCAGAGCCAGGAGTAACCCCTAAACGCTGCCGGATGTGGCCAAAAAAAACCGACTAAAAAAAAATTGAACCAAGATACCCAAAATAGGGAAATATCCATAGCTGAGTTGATTGCCTTTCACAAAGCAACTGAATAAGTGCCCCCACCCCCATCTCCAGCTCCCTCACAGAGGATATATACACTAAAGTTTTATTTCAAAAGACAAGAGGTAAAATCCCCAAGTTCTAGAGACAAAGAGAGAATTCAAGAAAGAAAAATAATCTCTATATCATGGTGAAATGAACTTCAAGATCAGACTTAATCCTGTACAGTTTAAACAGAATCCAAAGGTTCCCCAAGCCCCATACTACTAACACCCACACTCCACCACACCTATCGCTCTGTCTCCCTAGTAGTCCTTGCATGCACCATCCCAGCACAGATACCAGCCTCAGCCCCTTCCATCTGCCCAGGACTCACAGCCATCAATAGTTTTTGTTTCAGTAACATCAGCTTGAACTTGGAAACAGGGGACATTCACTCACAATCAAGCATACATGACAGTAATCCAAGAAATAATCCATAAGCAAACAATTAAGGAAATGGATAGCAAATAAAAATGACTCACATGAAATAAAAAATGACTCACTTAAAAAGAATGCCAGTAAAAAAAAGATAAGAAATGAAAAACTAACAAATCTAAAGAAAGATATCAGTTTTAGAGCAGAGCACCTTCAAGTTAAAAAAATACGTGGAAGGTTCTTGAAAACAGACAGAGGGGCCCAGAGTGATCGCAAATCACACAGAGCACTTGTTTTGCACATAGGCATGTGGTCAATCCAGGTTAGATCCCAGATACGGTTCCTAGAGCCTGCCAGGAGTGACCCCTAAAAGTGAATGCCAGGCCCCCTTTATATATAAACCCCTTTCAAATATTATCTATCTCCTGAACACCTTACACAGGTTTCTGTGAGATAAAACTATTATTATCCCAATTCTGTTGATAAAATACTTAAGGATTATAGAGATTAAATATTTTCTCTAAAGATATGATGCAAGTAATGAAACAATTTTGATACCTATGACCTTGTTTTAATCCCACACCAAACAACTCTAATTATAAATTCAATGTAATTAATTAAAATATTTCAAGGTAATTCCAAAATTTACCTGAAAAATAGATTAAAGTGAAGGTGCTAGGGAGGTGGCTCAGTGGTAGAACACATGCTTTATGTGTATAAAACCCTGGTTCAAGACCCAACATCAAATACATACAGATATACATAATATAAAACAGTTCACCTATTTTTGAAATAGTAGAATAAGTACTTTGCCTTAGAGAAATCCATATATAATATATTTAACTATAGGGCCCAGAGATATAGCACAGCGGTGTTTGCCTTGCAAGCAGCCGATCCAGGACCTAAGGTAGTTGGTTCGAATCCCGGTGTCCCATATGGTCCCCCGTGCCTGCCAGGAGCTATTTCTGAGCAGACAGCCAGGAGTAACCCCGGAGCACCGCCAGGTGTGGCCCAAAAACAAACAAACAAAAAAAATATATATATATTATAATAATATATAATCCAAATATAAACAGTAGTCAAAGCTAATTGGTTTTGTCATAAACAATAAAGGACTAAAGTTTAGAGAAATTAATTTCTATAAAACAAAATGTAAGATAAAAATTGATATTCCACATTGATTAGTAGTGAAGAAACCAACTTCTCAGTAATACATCAAAGAATTGTATGTCTACTTTAAGAAAAATATAGACATGTTGTTTAGACCATTCACAAAAATTAGTGAGAAAAGAAAGGTAAAGGAAGGACAGGACTTAAAAAAACTGCAGAACAGTAGTTAAAGCAGTAATGCAGCAGATAGGGTGCTTTCCTTGCCTGCAAGCCAACTCAACATCCTATATGGTCCCTCTGAGTACCACCAGGGATAATTCCTGTGTACAGAACCAAGAATAAGACCTAAGCATAGATGAGTGTAATGCTTCCCTCTCAAAAAAAAAAAAAAAAAAAAAGATTATAAAATGAGGATTGAATAAATAATACAGCTGGTAAAGCTCTTGCCTTACACAGAGGTGACAAGTTCTATGCTTGGCACCTTTATGGTCCCCTGAACCCCTCTAGTAGTGATCCCTGAGCACAGAGCCAGGAGTAGCCCCTGAGCACCCCTGGGTTTGGCCAAAAGTTTAAAAAAATTTGAAGTTACAGAATAAAATATCAGGAGAATATGCTTATGCTTACAGGGGTCTCAAACGCCACAAACGGCCCTCCGTACAACATTTTGTGGCCCTGCCCTAGAGGAATATTTTTTTGTTTTGTTTTAGTTGTTTGGGTCACACACCCCAATGTTCAAGCCTTACTACTGACTTTGCACTCAAGAATCACCCCGAGTTTGCCTCCTGCGGCCCCCAGGTAAACTGAGTTTGAGTGTCCTGCAAAGGGCTTGTTAAATGACACATAGGCATGAGATACAAGTTAGAAGGTGTTTTTTCCCCATATGTATGAAATTATAAGAGGCAATAACTAACAAACCAGAGATTAGCAAACTTATTTGACCTAATGCTTCCTTTTAAAAAGAGAAAAAAAAAGGGGGCTAGAGAGATAGCATGGAGGTAAGGAGTTTGCCTTGCATGCAGAAGGATGGTGGTTTGAATCCCGGCATCTCATATGATCCACTGAGCCTGCCAGGAACGATTTCTGAGCATAGAGCCAGAAGTAACCCCTGAGAGCTGCTGGGTGTGAGCCAAAAACCAAAAAAAAAAAAAAAAAAAAAAAAAAATGACCAATCAAAAACACCCAGTACCTCCTCATTCCCCTAAATCTACTATCTTCACTAAGCAAATAAAAAAGCACTCCCCCAATACCACCTGGGTAGTTTCAATAGCACCCATTTTGGGAAACATGATAATAACATACAAAACAATAATGACATATGTTCTGCAAAGGATTCAAAAAGAAAGACCGCAGAGATTATCATGGCTACTTAAACAAGCTCAGGAAAAAACTCTCCAAAAGATAATATTTGGGGCCAGAGAGATAGCATGGAGGTAAGGCATTTGCCTTGCATACAGAAGGACGGTGGTTCGAGTCCCGGCATCCCATATGGTCCCCGGAGCCTGTCAGGAGCAATTTCTGAGTGTAGAGTCAGAAGTAACCCCTAAGTGCTGCTGGGTGTGACCCAAAAACAAAACACAAAAAAAGAAGGTAATATTTTAGCCCAGAATGAACCAGCATTCATAACATCTGGAGGGAAGAAAACAGAGGCCATGGAAGAGAGTGCAGATTACTCTCAGGTGGAAGCCAACTCATTTATTCAGGAATATCAACAAAAGCCTTGGAGAGGACTAAGCAGAAAAGGGTACAAGGAAGAGGTAACAGAGGATAGCAAAGACAGGAAATTCCTACAGAGAACTTCACAATGCAAGACCAGAGTTTGGATTTAATTCTAAGTAAAGGTGTCAGAGAGCTCAACAGGCTGATGCCTCCTTCTTTGCATGCAGAAGGTCTGGACTCTCGTCCCTACGCACTGTAGAAAGCAATGCAAGCATAGAACCTAGAGTAAACCCCAAGCACTGCCAGGAAAACAAACATTTTTTCTAAGTAGAAGAGGAAGCCAGTAAGGAGTTTAAGCAAGAAAGCCAAATTGTCAGCTTTTCACTGACAAAAATGTTCAAAGCTTCCTTTTATTATTATCATTATTATTTTTAAATTCTGAATCACTGCCACTAGAATGTGGACTGAACCCAGACTCCAACATGGAACACAAGAAGCATGCACTCCAGCCCTTTGAGTCATCTCCATGGCCCTTGCAGGGTCGTTTCTTTCTCCCCTTTTATTTTTTGTTTTTGGGTCACACCTGTCTGTGCTTCAGTAATGCTCCCAGCAGCACATAGATAGAAGTGGTGCTGGGAATCGAAGCTAGGGCTTGCAGAAGCTAGGCATGTGCTCTACCACTGAGCCATATCCTTCGCTCTCACTAAGGTTCTTTAAGTCATGCAAATGATTTGATCTAATCTCCTCTGCAGAAAAAATAAGAATCAAACAGTCGGGGAATGCAGCGAGGCCCTTTTACAACACTCAACTGAAGGAAAGCAGCCAAAGAGGAATAAGAGAGTCTGTGTGGTACAACGTGAGGACTCAGGGTAAGTCAGATGTCATGAATGGTGTGACTGCAGTCACCATGGTATTGAATTTGTGCTGGGCCATTTGGCTTCTGCAGAAGAGAAAAAGAAACAATGGGAGTTCACCAAGGCTCTGCAGGAGCAGGTCAGAAAGTTTATTCCCTCATTCACATACTCCAAAGAGAAAGCAGGACACCCCACTTTAGAGCTCCAAAATTCATACAGAGGGGCTGATCTCAAGACTATAAAAATGCCTTTCCCAACCACCTCCACATACACAAAACTTAGAAAATCTGACAGCAAAATGCTCAGATTGTCTCAGTTTCCTAATGAAGAAAAGCTTAGCCATACAAAACAAACTTTGATGCTCAGGACTTATACCTGGCTCAGGAAACCATATCGGACACTGGGGATCAAATCCAGATTAGTGGTATGTAAGGCCTACCCACTGTACTATCTCTCCAAATCCCTAAAACATAATTTTTAAAGGTTAAGAATGCAGTACGGAAGTAGAGGATCTGCGTATGATCCCTAGTGCAGTAATAATAATAACTATTTTTGATCTGCTAGAGCTTAAACCTAGCTTTCACACTTTACCACTGGGCCACATTCCTGGCTCCAAGATAAAAATTTTTGAGCACCACCATATGACCATAATATGGCCAAAGCTTCCACCTAGTCTAAAGGTGGTATAACCTGTCCTTCTACTTTTTTTTTCCTTTTTTTGGTGCACCGTTCCTAGAGGTACGGCAATACCAGGTCAATGCGTGAAATGGACGGAGCAAGCTCCTATTCCAGTTCCTAGTGCCAAAAATCCATTTAATATATTGTCATCGGATAGACGACGTATCAGATATTAAACTGATAAGAACAGATACTACACTTGATCTTAGCCAAAAGGCCGAGAAGCGATTGTCCTTCTACTTTTTTTGTTTTGTTTTGTTTTTTGGGCCACACCCGGCGTTGCTCAGGGGTTACTCCTGGCTGTCTGCTCAGAAATAGCTCCTGGCAGGCACAGGGGACCATATGGGACACCGGGATTCGAACCAACCACCTTTGGTCCTGGATCGGCTGCTTGAAAGGCAAACGCCGCTGTGCTATCTCTCCAGGCCCTTGTCCTTCTACTTTTAATACTGCAATATCTTCACTGTCCTACTGAAGAAGAAAATAGATATTCAGCATCATGGCAGTGCTGACTCAAGAGCACAGCTCCCACTGGATTTGCTTTTCCATTTTGGTTTTGTTTGGTTTGTACTGGTGTAGACACCACTTCCAGCAGTGCTTAGGGGTGCAAGGAGTGCCAGGATATAGACTCAGGACCTCACATGCAAGGCCTTCAGTCTCAAGTCACATTCCTGACCCTTTTTCTACATTGTCTTCTGGATAAATCTGAGCATCAAACACTGTCACATCTAAGAACAATAAAATAGAGTAAAGCTAGGGCATGAGACAGTTTCCTACCAGAGCCGCCCCAAACTTCGGCCAGGTGGCATTCGTTTTCCCCAGGTTCCTTGCACAGATCCACCACGTCTCTGCACAGTGTTCCCGGAGTGACTGGAACTTCAGTGAAGTGTTGCTCGTTGTTGCTGAGGTACACGGTGAGAAACATCTGACAGCAAAGAGAAAGATACAAGAGTTACAGCACCATCCCTGCTTCGGTTCTGCACCCCTTCATTTCGAGATGCCTTTCCACAACATCCTGGCACAGAAGAATAGGTGGCTGTCCTTCAACCCCATCAACTTTGGGGGAGAATCTGGAGCTTTACCAAGAGAAGACCCTACCTGTTGCCTACCAGAAGTACTGGCAAGGCCCTGGAGAATTCAAGGAATTTCAGGGCCAGAGTAATAGTAGATAGGGGCCTTCTCTTGCATGTGACCTAGTAGGGTTTGATTCCCAGCATCCCCTACGATAACCTCTAAATACAGCCAATGTGGGTGGCCCTCTAACAACAACAGAGAGTAATTTCATTTTTTGCTAATACTTAGGTAGCTGTGTGCCAGGCTCATATCAAAAATGTCTTCCTGGGCCGGGCGGTGGCGCTCGAGGTAAGGTGCCTGCCTTACCTGCGCTAGCCTAGGAAGGACCGCGGTTCGATCCCCCGGCGTCCCATATGGTCCCCCAAGCCAGGAGCGACTTCTGAGCACATAGCCAGGAGTAACCCCTGAGCGTCACCGGGTGTGGCCCAAAAACCAAAAAAAAAAAAAAAAAAAAAAAAATGTCTTCCTACCAATCCTGTATAGATCATTAGGGGATGTCATGTAATTATTCTCATTAACCCACAGCTTTCTAGGTCCTGCAGCTACTATCAACCACTTCAAATACCAGGTGTTCTTTCCCTTGTAATTTTCTTTGGGGGGGGGTCACATCCGGTCATGCTCAGGGGTTACTCCTGGCTATGTGCTCAGAAATTGTTCCTGGCTTAGAGGACCATATGGGATGCTGGGGGATTGAACTGCACTCTGTCTTAGGTTAGCACATGCAAGGCAAATGCCACTGCTCCGGCCTCTCCTTTGTGAGATTTACATTACTGTTTCTTCCCAGAAACTTTTGTCTTTGAGGGGTGGAGAGGTGGGGGGTGGGATGAAGCCACACCTAGTGTTGCTCAGGAGTTACTCCTGGCTCTGCACTCAGGAATCACTCCTGGCAGTGGTTGGAGATCATATGGAATGCAGGGGGTCAAACCAAGGTCAGCCAGGTACAAGGCAAGTGTCCTACCTGCTGTACTATTATTGCTTTAGCCCCTTTCTCATTAGTCAATGTTTACTTAGGCAGTCCAAAGCTCCACTTCTTAGGCTACACAAACAAGCAGAATAGGAGATAATCCAGACAACTAGAATGTGACCCAGAGTTAAAATAGTAGCTATGGATGTTAAAATAGAACCCCTCCCCACAATAAAGAAAAAAATACACAAAAAAATAACTGTATGTGTTCTTTTTTTGACTGTGGGTCACACCTGATTGTGCTCAGGGATCACTCCTGGCAGACTTAGGAGACCCTAAACTTTGTAAATATCCAAGCCAAAGTCAACGACAATAGAATCAAGAGACCTAAACTTTAACAATCTAAACCAGGGGTCTCAAAATCAATTTACCTGGGGGCCGCAGGAGGCAAAGTTGGGGTGATCCCTCAGTGCAAAGTCAGTAGTAAACCTTGAACATTGGGGGGTGTGACCCAAACAACTAAAACAAAACAAAACAAAAAAAGATTCCTCTAGGGCAGGGTCACAAAATGTTGTACAGAGGGCCGCATGGCCCTTGGGCCATGAGTTTGAGACCCCTGATCTAAACTAAAGTGGGCCTATTATACTGACAGGCCAAGGTGCAAAGAGTGATGGTATAGGATGCACTCTGGATTTTGGTAGAGGGAGGCTGACACTGGTGATGGGAATGGCCCTGACTCACTGTATGTCTGAAATTCAACTACAATGGACTCTGTAGATCACTATAGCTTCAATAAAATAAAAGGGAAAAAATCATAAAGTCTGTAAAAACTACCTGAAAAAAAAAAGACAGGCACCAGAAAGTTAGTACAGGAGCTCTTGTCTTGCGTGGAGCTGACCCAGATCTGATCCCCAGTACCCTATATGGCCCCAGCACTGCCAGGAGTGATCCCTGAGCACAAGCCATGTAGGCCCCTCAAACAAAAAGAAAGAAGAAAAGAGAGAGGAGGAAATAAAAAGGAAAGGACAAAGGAGGGGAAGGAAGAAAAAAAGAAGTGAGAGGAAGAGAAGAAAGGGAAGAAGGAATAGGAGAGGAGAAGGGAGGGGAGGGAAAAGATTAAGCTTACAGAAGTCCACTGTATGCAGTTGATGAGGCTAAAATAAATAGCATATTTAATTATGGGGATTAAAAACTATAAAGAGGTTATTTTCTCTCTTCTCCCCACCAGCACCAATTTTTTCCTTTGAAATATCAATGTGTCAAAAACTGTTTGGGTTGCAAATATGAGATGGAAGAGGTATTTACAGAAATGCTGAGTACACAGAGTCTATACTAAACACACACTGTATTAACAAATAAAAGGCCATGACCTAAAATAATAACACCTTACTTGGTGTGCTTTGTTTTCCAAAACACTTTCACGTGCATATCACTCAGGATGTTATTTATCATCAACAACTCTCAGAAAGCAGAGCAAGTCTGATGGTCTCTTTTGTGAGAAAAAGACAATGCAATCTCCCTGGCTGCTTAGACAAGATCAGGGAACCAATTCAACTCTCCAGATACATCTATTACTCTTGAATCTTTTCCTGAGAGTGGAAAACACCAGAAAATGTTCTAATGATCCACAGTAACCTCAGCTTTCGTTTACTTTGTGGGAAACAACAGCTTCATTTTCTTAAAGTAAAATACAAAATAGAAGAAGGGATACGTTCAGTTTGAGGTTATTTTCTCCTTAAACGGGAGTAGGTGGGTCTGGAGCACCTGCCTGGCATGTGAGAAGCCCCAAGTTTGATTCTGGGTACTGCATGGCCTCCTGAGTGCCACCAGATTAGTCCTGGGGGTCTAATTAGTGCTGAGGTCAACCCCAGCAACACCACCCCATGTCTTGTAGCACCAGACCCAAACTCTGAAGACCACCAAACCAGCAGGCCTGATACAACCCAGGCCTCTTACCACCCAGAGTGGCTCCCAGGCTCCTGAGCATAGGACAGGAAGTCTCAGCCCAAACCCCACTCATTAAATCAGCATGAACAGTAAGAGCAGGAGGTTGCCCCATTTCTACCTTTCATGAAGGAGGATTTAGTGCTGAGGCATTGTCATCGTTATACAGAAGGACTGAAGGAGGGAGGGAAGGGGCACACTTCGCTCCAAGCTGGGCCAGCAAAAGTCACATTGCTCCAAGGCTGCCCAGCCAGAAGATGAGAGTTCGAGGCTGGGTAGGTTAATGATTAGTTCCACAGTCGGAAGTAAAGCCTCCCGGCCTCCTCCCCAGTCCCCACCTGGGCTTCAAAATAAGAGTCTCTAACTTGTCTGGAGCCGACTTTCACTGAGAAAGCAGGGTGCTGGCATCTCAACAAGGGCCTCAAACTGACCCGGGAGAGACACCCCTCTAAGGAAGACACTGTAAAGGGGAACTGAGGCACAGAAAGAAAGACAACTGGGCCCAACACAGATCTGGGGGCTAAATGAGAGTAGGAATAAATGGTGTGGGAAGTGAAACAATTCAAAGGAAGAGAATAAACTCAGCTGAAACCCAGGTTTTCTTTGTAACTGGGACAAGGGTGATGGGAGGGGTAGGGAGGGGAAAGGGGCTTGCTTGTGATCACACTGAGGCCAGCCCCCCACTATCTCTTCACCCCAACTCCTTTTCCCACTTACCTCTCAGCTCCTCAAAACTACAGCTCTGTTCCTCCTGGAACCAATGCACTTGCTGTTCTGTGTCTGACATTCCTCACTCCATTTCCCTTAGTGACTTGATCACTGCCACCTCTCAGTGCAGCCTGCCTGCCCCCTTCCTAAAATTCCAATGCACACACACACACACACACAAACACAGGATTTTGCCCAACTCCTTTGTAAACTCAACAAGGTACCATATATTTAACTTATATTCTCTCTTCCCTGTTCAAATATAAGAACTATACCAATCTGGGTTTGTCTTTGCTCAATGTTATATCATCAGAACCTTGAAATTCTGAGAGGGGAGAAAGGGACAGAGAGAAAGGAAGAGGAAAGAAGGGAGAGAGGGAGGAAAGGAGGGAAGAAGGGAGGGAGGGAGGGAGGGAGGGAGGGAGGGAGGGAGGGAGGGAGGGAGGGAGTAGGGTGGTAGATGGGTGGTTGGATCATCTTTGTTTCTTCAGTCACCTCTGATGTGACAACAATGGTTTTATTTTAGATATGGAGACGGGGGTTCCACATGAACTTTCATCCACACTCTAGTCTTCATTCTAATACCTTTGCTAAGCAGTCAATGTCACAGTAAAAAATAAAGTCAAGTTGGGCTAAACAGGACCAAAGAGATCATTCAAATGTGGATGGCTCCTTCCTTCACCTCAGCTTACTGCTCCTCACTAAGAAAACCCAAGCAGACACCCCCTGACATGAATACCACTCAACCCCTCAAACCCCAGGCAGAGAAGACATGGGCCAAGATTGAATCTGGACAGTCACTCAGAAGATATCCTGGACAGCAGTCACCATCAATGATTTGGGGGGAGGGGAGGGGAAAAAAGAGAGGGGGGGGAGAGCGAGGGAGAGAGAGAGAGAAAGAGAGAGAGAGAGAGAGAGAGAGAGAGAAAGAGAGAGAAAGAGAGAGAGAAAGAGAGAGAGAGAGAGAGAGAGAGAGAGAGAGAGAGAGAGAGAGAGAGAGAGAGAGAGAGAGAGAGAGAACTTGAGCAAGAATCAAAGCACCAATGTCTAGGACCAATGTTCCCAAACTGATTTGGCCTACTGATCTTATCTCAGAGAAAGAAAAAAAAATCAAATCACAAATCATTCAGCACCTTCTTTTTTTATTTTTGAGCTACATCCAGCAGCACTCCTGGCTCTGTGCTCAGAAATCACTCCTGGCAGACTCAGGGGATTGACTACATATATGGGATGCTGGGGATTGAACCAGGGTGTGTAAGGCAAATGCCCTACCCACAGTGCCCAGCCCCAAATCTACCTTCTTTAATTGAGCAGAATAAGCCCACCAATTGGCTCCTCCCCCACTGAATTGTCCCAACACTGCAGGGTGCTGGGGAACCACTCTTGGAAACACTAACCTGGAAAACAATGGCCCAACAAGCAGGAGCATACAGGTCTGGAAAGGCCAGGCTTGTCACATTTATAGAAAGGAGAGAAGCCACAGCAAAGGGGACAAGGGGAAAGAATTTCAGAGATGAATTCACAGAGGCAGTAGAGACCAGATCCTAGAAGACCAGGCCACTGGTCCCTGATGGCTCATCACAGAAGGTGGTGCCACCTTGGAGTTTGGAACTCACTAATCAGGATGGGAGTGAGTTTGCTTTTAGACTTCATGGAGGCTTGATAATGCTGCTCCAGACATCACAAGCTGAAAACCATTGTTCTAAAACCAGAGCAAGGAATCTGGATTTTAATCTAAGAGGCTACTAAAGACTATTAGATGGTAGATTAGAGGTTGGGAGAGGCAATGAGGGTGAGTCTCCTGGTAACAGGCTTAGGGCTTCTTTGGTGAAGGGAGGGGATTATAAATGCTCTAAAATTCATGGTGATAGTTGTACAAACTGGATATACTAAAAGCTGTCCTTCAAAGTGGGCATATTATCCTCTCAAACTGGAGGGGGGGAGAGGGTGTTAGTGGGAACTAAATCCAGATCTTTGATATAAGGCACAAGCTCTATTGCTGAGTCATGTCTCCAGCCCCATTTATGTCCATTTTTAAAAAATCATTCTGGCTTATTATATAAACACTATAGGGAGACAGGGATGGAAAAACCAACTGAAGGAAGGGGGTACCTACATTGCCATTGATCCCAGAGTACAGAGAGGAAAAGGACAGAGGTGGGTGGGAAGAAAGACAGGAAATAATGGGAGCAGGGGTCAAGGATGCCAGGTACATTTGGGGCATAGAGGAGTGATCTAGTTCTAGACCGAAACCAACCAAAATGAAAGCAGGAGATTCAAATCACAACAGCTAAATCTTAAAATGATGCCAGTCAAAGAGGCAGGCTGGTGGGTGAGGGACTGGGTGGGGTAAGGTTGGAAGGCAGGAACATGATGACACTTGTTAGTAAAGGGAGGTTGACACTGGTGATGGGATTGGTGCTGGAACACAGTATGCCTAAAACTCAACTCTGAATAACTTTGTTCATCATAAAATAAACATTACGTGGCCAAAATGCTGAGAATCGGGCTGGATGCATACAGCAGGGACAATACCACTTGATGGACAGAAGTCAGGAATGAAAGTAGAAGGAAGAATTTAAGAGTGAAACTGCGCTGTTGGCTAAGGAACTGGGCAGACAGCAGTGCAATTTGCTGAGATAAGAAAGAGGCTGGAGAAGGGCCCAAAAAAGGGTGGAAGACACCACCTAAAATGCAAGATATGGGCCAGAAATTCAAATGGAGCTGGGAGGAGACAGTTTTCTATACAAGTCTGACTGGAATGCTAAAGGTAAGAGATGAACAGATACTGACAACAGGGACAGCTGGGTGGGACCATAGAGGTGCCATGAAGTATTGTCAAGGGTCCAGAAAAGGAAGCTGAAGAAGACCTGCTAGAAGACCTTTAAAGAAAAAAGAAATCTGGAAGTCGTGGACAAAATATTAACTTAAAAAAGTCTTCGTTTTTGTTTTAACCAAGCTGAATGAAGCTCAGAGACATCAGAAATGAGGGCTAACAAGGGATCCGAGATCTGACAAGTTAAAGATTGTTGATCACCTTGACAGGAGGAGATATAATGCAGATTAACTGCTGAGAAACGCTAGGCTTTGGGTTTTTCCTTTCAAGGAAGGCCTCCTAGCAAAGCTTAGAGGGGTCTGGGACTACTCCCAGAGATACTCAGCATACCAGGCTGAAGGGCTCAATGCTCAGGCCAGCAAAAACAAGGTGACCCAGGCAGAGGACGTACTGGGGATAGGTAGTACACTGGTATTGGGAGCTTTCATTTATAGGCCTTGCTCTACAGCACAAAGGAATTTTGCTTAAATACAAGGCAGAGAAGTGGACTACGGACAGAAGGCTGAAAGACCAGCTTTCACTTCAATATGGGCGTTTTTACAGACTACTTCTAAAGACTGATCTCAAAAGACTTACGGGATTCAATCCTTTAACCAGAAATCTCTAGCCAATGAGATGGCCATGAGGTCCATCCCTAGACTCACAGGCGGATTCATCCCCCTGAAGTTAGTGGCTACAGCCATAGGCCTGACCTTCTTCATAAGAGAAGTTACTGAGGTAGAGGCTTTCTTAACCACAGCACAATGCCAACAGTTGAGGGAGACCTGGGGCTTAAGCTCTATTGTTTTGTTTTGTTTTGTTTTGTTTTTGAAACCATCTCTGGTGGTGCTCAGGGATTACCCCTGGCTCAGAATTCAGGGATCACTCCTGAGTGATGGCAATGGGAACCTTATGAATCTGGATCAACCACATGTAAGGCAAGTGCCTACCTGCTTGTCGTACTGTTGCTCTGACCTCTGAGGTGAGGTTTAAGCTTTGACCATGGCACCTCACTTAGGACTGAAAAACCTAATTTAAAGCAGCATTTTTTTTTTCCAGAAACCCCAGGAGGGCCCACAGGATATTTCAAAGTACCACAGGTGAACACTGCATATGACGCAGTGAGGGTCTGGCGGGTTGTGGGTAGAGGAATGAGTCTAGAGGGCTGATCAGTAGGACGGGAAGGAAAATAGGAAAGGAAGCAAGTTGTCAGAAGGTTAGGACACAATGATTCACCAAAGCTTCAAGTCTCAGTAATGAATGTCACACAAGCCACCCCAATGTCACCTATTCTATTTGTTTTGGGGTCACACCCAGCAGCATTCAGAGGTTACTCCTGGCTCTACACTCAGAAATCGCTCCTGACCATATGGGATGCCAGGATTAGAACCACCATCCTTCAGTATGCATGGCAAATGCCCTACCTCCATACTATCTCTTCAGGCCCCCAATGTCACCTATTCTATATACCCTCTCCACCTTCTGTGGTAAGGGTTTGTTTCTGTTTGGTTCACCTGTTCACTTTTTAATTTTTTTCTTTATATTTTTATTAATTTTGTTCCTTTTTTATCCCTTTTGGGGGGATATGCAGGTTGTTTTTTCCACAATAATATTTTAATACTACATGTACAAAAAGATTTTCATGATTATTGGGGTGTGGGGCAGCCAAGCATACTTAAGAGGTCCAGGGGCCCCTGCATGAGGATGAGGTGCTGCTCAGACCCAGTGGTACCAGAGACTGTATGGGTTACCCCAGCAATGCTCTGGGGATACAGGATCACACTTGATGATCTGGAACCTCTGGGCTTGTCCCAGTGGTATGCGAGGGGTCATATGTTAGAGGACTGAATTGGGGAGGCTGCATGCAACACATGTGCCTTGTCCTCTGGCCTATCTATCTCTCCATTCTATCACAGCATATTTTTGTTTGTTTGTTTGTTGTTTGCCAAAAAAAAACAAACCCAGTGGCACTCAGGGGTTACTCCTGTCTCTGTGCTCAGAAATCACTCATGACAGGGTCAGGGAACAACATGGGATGCCAGAGATCAAACCCGGGTCTGTCCCAGTTCAGCCACATGCAAGGAAAATGCCCTACCACTGTGCTATCACTCCAGTCCCTACAGCATATTTTTAATATCAGCTCATGGGTTTCTACCAAATTGAAATTATTTAAGGCAAAGTTATAAAAATCAGATTCAGTAGATCTCTTTCCTTCACAAGCCATTCCCTGGAGTATAATAGCAAGTATGGAAAATATGAAAAAAAATTGACATTCCCTGAGTTTCAATACCTATTTGAACAGTTGAAGAAGAAAATAATTCATTCAGTCGTTACCCAGAGAATACACTCATTTTCAGAGATAAGCAGAATGACAGAGCAAATATGAAATGATTACTTTAACTGTGGGAAAATGTCATTACCTAGAGAAAATGAAGACCTCAGAAATGGCATGCTAGTCCTCCCTGCCCAACTACAGAACCACTTAACAGAAGCAAACAAGGCAGAAAAACAGTTCAGAAAAACAGTAGTAGAATTACAGTAGTAATTCCTAGTGCCATGAGGTCCCCAGGATACCCCCGGGGTGGCCCCAAAACTAAGACAAACATGTTAAGTATACAGGTAACGGGGCCAGAGAGATAGCATGAGGTAAGGCGTTTACCTTGCATGCAGAAGGTCGGTGGTTCGAATCCCGGCATCCCATATGGTCCCCCAAGCATAGAGCCAGGAGCACTACCAGGTGTGACCCAAAAACCAAAAAAAAAAAAAATGCAGGTAACATCAATGTCCTTCCTAAGACTTTGCTCTTCTACCCAAGACCATCCTAAAGATGTTCCCAGACTAGAGGGCTGGAGTGGTTTAGTGTCACAGCACTGCCCGGCCAGCAGAAAACCACAGATTTGATGCTATGCTCACCAACACACACCTGGAGTAATCCTGCCATTCGGGAAGGCAGACTTCCAGCAAGGGGGTCAACACCTGGCAAGCACCACAACAGGACTGGGATAGCACAGAATCAAATGTGTGTGGTAGCAGGAACAACGAAAGGCAGGGAGGGTCAGGGACCAAAAACTTCCTGTCTTTCTCAAAAGCCCAAGTCCACTGTTGACATCCACGGCTTTCATTCACACATCCTCTGAAAGCCTTGCGCCTACCATATAACCAACGCTCAGGCCCTGCGTGCATGTGCTTTAGACCTGGGAAAGAGGGAAAGATTTGATAGAAGCCCCAGAGCCTGGTTTATAAAGTGATGAGCATAACTCAGGGTGACAAGGTGACAAGGCCCACACAGAGGCCTGTGAGAGGAGTGAGTATGGTCTGTTCCAAAAACTGAATGAAGCCGCACAGCAAGACACACAGTGTGAACAAGGGCAGATCAACAGTCCTTGTGGGCAAAGGTATTCAGGAACTGAGGATGGGGGGTGGCTTTAAAAAAAAATGATGGCGGGCCGGAGAGCTAACATGGAGGTAAGGCGTTTGCCTTGCATACAGAAGGACGGTGGTTCAAATCCTGGCATCCCATAGGGTCCCCCAAGCCTGCAAGGGACGATTTCTGAGCATAGAGCCGGAGCAACCCCTGAACACTGCTGAGTGTGACCCAAAAACCAAAAAAAAAAAAAAAATTAATGATGGAAATGTGCTCCATGTCAGAACCGGGGTTCTATCCCTGGCATCACAGGATCCCCCAGCACCACATGGTGTAGTCCCAAAAAAGTAAGGGAAAAAGGAGGAAATGAAGAAATGCAGACTTTAGTCAAGTTACAGCAGCATTGTGGTTCCCCAGAATAGTACCAGCATGGCCAGAGATGGTCAGAACTCAAATGTCTAAACCACCTCTCCCAGCCCAGACCTCCTGAAATAAAACCCCTTTTTAATATAAAAATTGGGGAGCTTGGCATTGAAGTACAATGCAGCAAGGATAATAAGAAACCTACTATGAATAATCTTAGACACAGAGTTGCTTCACTACTAAAGAATATCGCAGTGAATTGTAAGTTGTACAGCATGTAACTACTATAAACTAACACTTAAACGAGGGGGGGTAGGGGGGACGACAGTATCAAAGAGCAGATCCAGATGCACTGATACTACACAAGTTTTGAACCTGAAGAAATTTTTCATTCATGTAAGAAAGTGAAGCTGGAAAATGCATTTTGAATCATCAGCACATGAGAAATCTAAAAATCTTGGGCCCAAAACCTGTGCAAGACATCCCCATTCTTCTGTAATAACTTAAGTGTCACCAAGTTCCTTCAATATCATCCCTGCCCATACATGGCCCTCACCAGCCAGGAATAAGATTGCCCTTTGCTTCTGATGGCCCCTCACATTACAGCTGTTTGAATTCCTCTCTTATCTTTCTTGCTACTCTATAAATTCCTTAAGGACCCGAGCTTTAGCTTGCTTCAATGCTTCCCCCAGGTTGTTTTTTTTCCCCTTTCCCCTCCAAACAGGGATCTCAGTACCTTATACAAAATGTTTGCTCCACCACACTCAAACTGCAATTCAGAGAGCCCAAGTTCAATAGATGACAATGTTTAGAGGCTGCAGCACAAGCAAGCAAGGCTCGGCTTGTGTCATGAGGCTCCAGCAAACTCTCGCCAGGAGCACATGGACGAGCTTCCAAATGATTTTCAGCAGCACCAGAGAGTGTCTCCAACATGCAATATCAAGCAACTCTGCTCATTCAGAAGACAACGACATTAAGGAATTTTTCATCTTGGTTTCAATGAGGCCTGAAGTTTCACTTAAGAAAGTCTCAAATTTCGGGCCCGGAGAGATAGCACAGCGGTGCTTGCCTTGCAAGCAGCCGATCCAGAACCTAAGGTTGGTTCGAATCCCAGTGTCCCATATGGTCCCCCGTGCCTGCCAGGAGCTATGTCTGAGCAGACGGCCAGGAGTAACCCCTGAGCACCGCTGGGTGTGGCCCAAAAACCAAAAACAAAAAAAAAAAACAAAAAAAAAAAAAAAAAGAAAGAAAGTCTCAAATTTCACATATATCCTCCAAAGCAACTGGCTTTAGGATACCCTGCTTTTGATGATGTTATGAAGAAAGAAGTGAAGTTTAAATTTTAAAAAATTAACATATATTTCGACATGTAATTCCCCAGATGTATCAAGTTGGTGTTTTTTCTCCTAAACTGAGCACTTGTTTGTGGGCTCCAGTTCTTTTTTACAGCAACTTACTGTCACAGGTTTCACCTTATTTTCTATCTTTAGTCTCAAAGCAAGATGTCCCTGAGTTCAACTAATTCCTTCCTTCCTGTCTGACCAGTGCTTTGCTATAAAAGTGTTACTTCTGGGCCAGAGAGATAGCATGGAGGTAGGGCCATTTGCCTTGCATGCAGAAGGCTGGTGGTTTGAATCCCGGCATCCCATATGGTTCCCCGAGCCTGCCTTCGTAGAGCCAGGAGTAACCCCTGAGCACTGCTGAGTGTGACCAAAAAAAAAAAGTTCTTTAAAAGTGTTACTCCGGGCGCGGAGAGATAGCACAGAGGTGTTTGCCTTGCAAGCAGCCGATCCAGGACCAAAGGTGGTTGGTTCGAAACCCGGTGTCCCATATGGTCCTCGTGCCTGCCAGGAGCTATTTCTGAGCAGACAGCCAGGAGTAACCCCTGAGCACTGCAGGGTGTGACCCAAAAACCAAAAAAAAAAAAAAAAAACTGTTACTCCATTTTCAATGATTTCATGCCTGTAAAAATATTTTAGCAGACCAAAACCCGAGTCAGAGAGATAGTCCAACAAGATGAGCATGTATGAGCTATGTGAATGCAAGAGGCCAAAGTCAACCCCCAAAGCATACCATATGATCCCTAAGTAAAGAGTGAAATGTAGGGGCCGGGCAGTGGCGCTAGAGGTAAGGTGCCTGCCTTGCCTGCGCTAGCCTAGGACGGACAGCGGTTCGATCCCCCGGCGTCCCATATGGTCCCCCAAGCCAGGAGCGACTTCTGAGCGCATAGCCAGGAGTAACCCCTGAGTGTTACCGGGTGTGGCCCAAAAACCAAAAAAAAAAAAAAAAAAGAGTGAAATGTAGCACCCAAGGACTGCCAAGTGTGGTCCCAAAACAAAAACAAACAAAAAACTGGGCCAGAATGATAGCACAGCAGCAGGATGTTTGCCTTCCATGAAGCCAACCTTGGGGGGACAGACCTGGGTTCGGTTCCTGGCATCCCCTATGGTCCCCCAAGCTTGCCAGGAACAATTTCTGAGCTCAGAGCCAGGAGTAACCCCTGAGCCCCATTGGGTGTGACCCAAAAAACAAAAAACAGAAACAAAACAAAAAATGCTAAAAAATAAATAATGGCATCATAATTTCAATGAGTGATAACTTCCCTACCCAAAGGAAAACAAGAACATTTATTAAATCCTTACAGTGTGTCAATTACCATGTGAAGTGCTAGAAACCCATAAAGACATGGTCCATGCCCTCACAGCACACACAGAGTTAGACTGTCCTCTGGGATAGACTCAGAAGGAGCACAAAAAAGTATGGCCACCTTGAATCAATGTGTCAGGAAAAAAGTATGGCCACCTTGAATCAATGTGTCAGGAGTCTGCAGCAACAATACCAGCAAGGAGAACCTGTGAGGTGGAAAAAATAGGACCTGAAGCAGCAAAGGCACAAAAGCAGGGGAGAAATGTCATGCCACCCCTCCTCTCTGGGGAGCAGGTTAGGCACATACATGAAAAAGGACATGCCCGGTCTCATCGCAAGAGTCTCAGATGTGCTTAAAAAAAGCTTTCATTTAACATCAGGGGGAGAGAGAGAGAGAGAGAGAAAGAGGGGATGGAGTCTGTGATTTATGTCTCTTTGGGGTTTAATTTTGGTAGCTTTTTTTTTTGTTTTGGTTCTCACCCAACAGTGCTCAAGGATTACTCCTGTCTCTACACTCAGGTTACTTCCAATGATGGTCACAGGTGATGCAGTGAAAGGGATCCAGTCCAGGTTCCCTGTATGCAAAGCCTATGCTCTGCTAATTAGGCCCACTCTCTCCATCCCCAGGACTGGGGCTGTATTTTGTCTCTTTTTTGTGGGAGAGAGGTCACATCCATCAGAGTACAGGGCTTACTCCTCTTGACTATGTATGTGCTCAGGGATCACTTCTGGCTGTGCTCAAGAATCCATATGGGGCACTGGGGCTGGGACTGGGATAGGCTATATGCAAGGCAAATGTCCTATCTGCTGCACTTTCTCTCCAGCCCCTAAGTTTTTATTTGGGGACCATACTTTGCAGAGTTCAGGGATCAGCCCTGGCAAGACTCTGGAGAACCATATGTGGTGCCAGGGATCAAAGTGGAATTGATTGCATGCAAGGTAAACACCTAGTCTACTCTCCTATCTCTCCAGTTCCAACTGTCAACTCCACTCAGAATTTCGGGATCACCTCCACAGTGAGGTTAAACATTCTAAAATGAAAGCACAGAACTGACCCAAAAAGACTGAAGCCCACTGGGCCACACAGTAACACAATGGTTTTGGCTAAGGAGGCTGTCGCATACATTGTAGGGAACCATCAGTCTAAGAATTCAGGAACAAAGACTGGTTTCTCCTCCAGACAGACCACCAGAGAAGTAGTGTGCTGAACACAGTGGCAAAAATGAGAAGCTACGGGCCCGGAGAGATAGTGCAGCGGCGTTTGCCTTGCAAGCAGCCGATCCAGGTCCAAAGGTGGTTGGTTCGAATCCCGGTGTCCCATATGGTCCCCTATGCCTGCCAGGAACTATTTCTGAGCAGACAGCCAGGAGAAACCCCTGAGCACCTCCGGGTGTGGCCCAAAAACCAAAAAAAAAAAAAAAAAAAAAAAGAGAAGCTACAAAATGGGGGGAAGTCAGAACCCCAGCCAGAATAATAGAGCAGAAGAGGCAGCAGAGACCAGAGGAGAGTTCAGGTCCATCACTGAGAAACAGCTGTGCCAAAGGAGATAGTCAGAAAGGCAGCATGATGACAATGTCCAACTAGTAAAACCACCAGCAAAACCTACTAGAGAAAGAGCCCTTCACCTTCAAACTGTTATTTAGGGGAGCCAGAGAGATGGTATACCTGGAAAGGTACCTGCTTTGTATGTGATAAACACAGGTTCCTGCCATCCCCAGCACCCCTTATAGCCCCATGAGCCCCACCACGAGTGATCCCTCAGCACAGAGCCATGAATAAACCTGAGCACAAGCAGGTGTGATCCCCCAAAAGAAACAAAATAAATACATAAAATTTTATTTAGGGGGCAGAGAGATAGTACAGAAGATAAGGTGCTTGCATCTATATAGAGCTGACCAGGCTGAATTCCTTTGCACTGCCAATGGCCCCTAAGCACCACCAGGAGTGACCCAGGAGTAACCCCTGACCACTACCAGGTATGACACCTCCCCAAAAAGAGAAAGAAAAAACTGACAGTATAGAGGCGAGGACTGACCCGGATTCTATCCCCAACACTCCACAAGGTCTCCTGAGCACAGAGCCAGGATTAAGCTTTGAGCACTGCTGTGGGTGGCCCTAAAAAAAACCCACCAAAGGCATGCACGACACTCCTACTTGATTATTACACCAAGTATACCAGCAGCAGCAGCCAAAAAGGGTAAGGGGAGAGGGAGCGCTTCCTCCCCAAGTCCCACCATAGTCAAAAGAGCTCGTCCCCTCCAGTCCTGCTCCCATGCTCAGGCCGGGATATACAGCACTGCTTTCCCTCCTCAACTTGGTCTTCAAAGCACCGCATGAAATGTGATAGGCTATGATTGCAACTAACTCCTACTGCCACGGGGCCCTGGACAGGATTCAGGCTCAGACTTGACATCCATGACTCTCTGAAGATGAGCCTCCACTACATGCTGTTTTCCCAGTGTCGCCAGCTCCTCCACAATCCACACGCCACATCATAGAAGGGTATTTCTTTTTTGTTTTGTTTTGTTTTGGGGTCACAATCGGCAGTGTGCAGGGTTTGCTCCTGGCTCTACACTCAGAAGTCACTTGGGGGACCACCTGAGATGCCAGAATTCAAACCACTGTCCATCCTGGGTTGGCTGTACCCAAGGCAAACGCCCTACACTACACTATCTCTCCGGCTCCATAGAAGGATCTTTTCTGTGACATAGATTCCATTTCCTTTGCTGCTGACGGTTCTTCTGGGGACACCACCTGCCTCCTACCACATGACAACTGTTTACCCCGGGGACAAAGATCTGAGAGCCACACCTCTGTACCAAAGATATACCAAAGATGTACCTACCTTAAGTGCCAGCCCCTATGACTGTACACTAGTCCTCTGGAACTCAGCAGGACTAGTCCCCATTCAATCTTCCCCTCACTGGTTCTGTCTCCAGGCCCCACCTGAAATGTCACCTCCCCAATGTCACCTGACTCAATGCTCCTGGTTTTTCTTTTAACTTGTAACCTCCCCCAGCAAATACCCTCTAGTTCCATGACAAGCAAGTTCCCTGAACACTGATTTTTCTCTCCCATATCCATAACTCAAAAGAGCACTGAGGGGCCTAAGCACAGCAAGTCGAGCACTTGCCTTGAAAGTCAACTAAGGTTTGATCCTCAACATCCCATATAGTCCCCCTGAACACGGCCTGGAGTAAAACCTGAGTGCAGTTAGGAGTAACCCCTGAGCATTGCCAGGTATGGCCCCAAAACAAAAAACTGGTATTCTAGAATTCTAGAAAAGAAAAATGGTTTTCTTTTACTTCTTTTTTTTTTGTGTGTGTGTGTTTGTTTGTTTTTCGGGCCACACCCATCTGATGCTCAGGGGTTACTCCTGGCTAAGGGCTCAGAAATTGCCCCTGGCTTGGGGGGACCATATGGGACGCCGGGAGATTGAACCGCAGTCGAGATCTTTCCTTGGCTAGCGCTTGCAAGGCAGATACCTAACCTCAAGCGCCACCTTGCCGGTCCCTTCTTTTACTTCTTAAGCTTATGCTTCAGGGATTTCTAGTTTAAAGGCTTAAATCTCGATCAAGTAGAGCCTTAGAAATAAATAGTACAGAGGTTAAAGTACATGCAAACCGCCCCAATTTAGACTCCTGGCAACACAGGGTTACTTGAGATTACAGGGTGCTCTGTGCCCTCAAACATCATCAGCAACTGCAGGGTCCAATCATCACTGCGTCCTTAAACCTTAACATTGAACCACAGGCCCAGCTGCTTGCCCACCACCACCCCAAAATGTGAAGTAGTATTAAGTTATAAATGTATCCCTAGAAAAACAACTGAAGCATGCAAGGCTATCATTAACTGGCCAATGAACCATTCTATGAAAATCTGGTTCCACGTCATCCAAATAATCATCTATTTTGGGACAAATTTCATGTGGGAAAAAAATTATAAATGACCACAGCTGCAGAGTTTATAAAGCTCCTCTTCCTGCCAGTGATTAAATTATGCTTAGTATTTGCATTTTTTGATAAGCTAGTATTTTGTAATAAACAGTATGAAAAGTGCCTTATGACTCACTGTCTTCTTCAGAGGCTCCTAAAGGATCTCTGATGACAGAACCTCCTTGGCTCACCCCAACAAGAGCAAAACTGTTCATCCCACTCCAACACCAGAACAGGTCGTCCACTTCTTTCTTCTTCATAACCATACCTGACGTTTAAAACAATACTTTTCTTTATTGCAGTTTAGCACAACATCAAAAAACAAGTACCTAGGGGCCAGAGATGTGGAAGGGGCTGGAGAAATAGTATACTGAATAAGGCACTTGTCTTGCATGCGGTCAGCTAGGATTCAACCCTCAACATCACACATGATCTTCCAAGCACCACAAGGACTAATTCCTGAGTATAATGTCAGTAATAACCCCTAAGGTTACTTAGGGATGACCCTTAAGGGAGGAGGGGAGGGAGAAAGAGAGAGAGACAGAGAGACAGAGACAGAGAGAAATGGAAGGGTTGAAGCATGATGTTTTGCATGCACAAGGCCCTAAGTTTCATGAAATGCCCCTACCCCAGCACCACAGAATATGCCAGGTGACCTCAGAACCATTGTGTCCAAGCAGCCTCACATCACAGGGCTTGAGTACTGAACCTCACAGCACAATTAGCCAAGGATCAATCTGGGTAGTCCCAGGACCCTGAGCAACAATTGGGAGCACCCTCTCTAGGATCTCACCTCACCCCACCAGTGCACACACAGCAAGTTTCAAGATCTGACTTCATGAAATGGCAGGGACTGAAAAGAACACTCTGGATTCCTGAACTCTCACGCAAAAATTGGTCAGTATTGAGTTGCATAAACACAGTGGCAAAATATTTTGCATTTACTAGCGCCAGAGGAGGCTGAACACCCAGACAGACTCCTTAAGGCCTGCTACAAATCTGTCAATTATCAAAAGAGATCAAGGTATATAGCATTCTTTAAAAGTTCCAGAAAAGCAGAAAAGGGGCTAGAGCGGTGGCACAAATGGTAGAACGTCTGCCTTGCAGGTGCTAACTTAGGACTGACAGGCAGTTCGATCCTCTGGCGTCCCATATGGTCCCCAAGCCAGGAGCCATTTCTGAGCGCATTGCCAGGAGTAACCCATGAGCATCACCGGGTATGGCCCAAAAATGTAAAACAAAAATAAATAAATAAATAAAATAGAAGTTCCAGAAAAGAGGGGCTGGAGAGCTAGCAGAGCAGGTAAAGATTCTTGCCTATCAGGGGTGATCCTTGAGCATCATCTGGTGTAGGATTCTCCAGAAATGACAACTCTTTTATTGTTTTTACTGTCTGCTGTTGGAAGGGCCATAAAGGATGTAAAAAAATTTCTCAAAGGCCATGCATGAATAAATGATTTCCAAGTCCCTTCCAGAGTCCCTTGCCTCTTCCCTTAAATTACTTCAACCTAAGCAGTTAACACTTGTGTCATTTCTTTATCATTTCTAAATCTGGTTTCTCTGAAGCAGATTAAAAATTCAGAAAAGCTTCAACGCTTTTAATTAATATAACAAAAGTCACAAGGCAAAAATCCTCGTGACAGCATAGGAAATGTGAGATACTTTGCACATTTTTTTAAATAGGTGATATGTTCTTTTAAATAGGTGACTGAAAGGCTGCTTCACAGCCTTTCAGAATTAACAATTCTGTAAAAATAGAAAACCCACTTTAAACTTCACATAAGACCTAATTCAACGCAGCAACAACAAAAGTCTTTCAGTACGTAGTATAATAAAAACACAATGTTCCAAATCCATAGCTTAAATTTTTTTAGATTTCGATATAGAACTTCAGGGCTGGAGTGATGGCTCAAAGGGCTAGTGCACAAGCTGTGCATGCCAGAGGTCGGTTCTTTGTCTCGGGCCCTGCCTAATCCAAAGCACCACTGGGGTGCTCCGAGCTCCGAGCTGAGAGGAGCCCCTGAACACTATCAGGTATAGCCCCAAAATCAAACAAATGCAATTTCAACATGAAAAATATGTGTAAGTAAAACTAAGGTTTTATGTGAAAATAAGACAAGTACTTAAGAGAAAGTTTGGTTACTGCTCTGTGGCACAGCACAAATTGTACCTTTAAAATTATATAAATCTAAAAAAAAAAAATTATATAAATCTTGGGGCCGGTGAGGTGGCACTAGAGGTAAGGTGTCTGCCTTGCAAGCGCTAGCCAAGGAAGGACTGCGGTTCGATCCCCCAGCATCCCATATGGTCCCCCCAAGCCAGGGGTGATTTCTGAGCGCTTAGCCAGGAGTAACCCCTAAGCATCAAACGGGTGTGCCCCCCCAAAAAAATGTATATAAATCTGCCAGGAAGATAGTTCAATCGGCTGAGCCCACGCTTTGCATGCTGGGATGTCAGATTCAATCCCAGCCACTGCATGGTCCCCTGAGCAATGCCAAGAGCAACTCCCAAGTACAGAGCTGGGTATAACCTTAAATATCACCCTCCAAAAAAATGCTATCGATCCTAGTAACCAGGCATCAAGCTACTAAGCAAATACTATAATATCCTTTTTTTTTTGGTCCTAGTCTCCCCACAAACAAAAAAATTAGAGATTATTTTACAGCATCAGAGAGTAACAATGACATGCTGGCATATAAACTGGAAGATAAAATGCCATAAAGTCAAATCCCAGCCAGTTCAACTAAGCTACTTTTTGTCTATCTTTTTTGGGGGTGATGGAGGGGGGGGTGATCCCAAGCAATGCTCAGGAGACAAATTCTTGGCAAACAGGTCAGAGATCACCACTTAGGCCTCCAGGAATACCCGGCAATGCTCAGAGACCATGTGGTGCCAGGCTAAAACCAGGATGCAAGGTCATCTTTGTGCAAGGCATTTACCTTAAATTTCTATACTGTCTCAGACCCCTGCTTTGCTTTATAACAGGAACCACACTTAGCAGTGTTTGGGGGGACAGGGGAATCATCAGAGCTATACCTGGCAGTGCTAGGGATAGAACCCAGGGCTTTTCAGATGTGCTCTACCACTTGAGTATCAACTCGGACCCTAAAGTGTTTTCAAATAAACCACCATTGTTTTTCTCGGAAAGGATCATCTGTTTTAGAGCTACGTATGATGCTTTGTCTTTTAGATAAAACATTTAATACTGGAAACCTCCTTCTCCGAGTGTTTAGGAATAAAAGGGCAATTGCTAGTCTCATTTCTTTTTTAAGTATTAATGGGAATAAGAAGCTGCAGAAAAATGACTCAAATGTAGAGTTACTCTCTAGGCTACTGTCTAACTACATAGTTGGTACAGGGGCCATCAAGACATATGCGGCTGGTTAGACAGGACTGAAACTCCGGACCTTGGCCCCATTAGCATCCCATGTTAAGTGTAGCTGGAGGCAGCTGGTGGCTACCAGACTAGCCCACATAGAGATAACACATTTCTATCCTGCTAGGCTCACAAACCACACACCCAAAGGGCTCTTCTAGCAGCAGGGGGTGTAGGGGGGACTGCTTGTTTTTGTTTTTCAGCTACACACAGCATTGTTCAAAGATTACTCCTGGCTTCTCTGATATCTGTGCCCAGAAATTACTCCTGGCAGGTTTGGGAGACCGTATGGGATGCCAAGGATCAAAATAAAGTTGGACACATTGGACACATGCAAGGCAAACATCCTACCTGCTGTGCTATTGCTCCAACCTTTTTGCTTTTGGGTTTTTTTTTCCTATTCTACAATTTTAATTATTGTTATTTTGTTAGTTTGGGGCCCACACTTAGTGATGCTCAGAGCTTACGCCTGACTCTACACCCTGTGATAATTCCTGATGGGCTCAGGGACTGTATGAGATGCCAGGGACTAAACTCAGGTCTGCTAAGAGCTAGGCAAGCACCTTACTGGCTACACTATTTCTCTGCCCCAGTTTCTGTCATACTTTATTTTCCCATTTCAGCAGCAGAGACAAACATCAAATTTCATAAAGATGTACAGAAGGGACTATAGCTAGGTGTCTTTGAACACCTACCCTGCAAGCCTAATGTCTCAAATTCAATCTCTGCATATCTGGCATGTGATCTGGCAGTTCCATGTTCCAAAATCCACAGTATTAAAGCTTTTGGGGGCAACACCACAAGCGTGTGTGAAGAGAGAGTGAGAGAATGAGAGCGAGAAAGAGCAAGAGCGAGAGGGAGAGAGGAAAGAGGGAGAGGAAAAGTAGGAGAGAAAATGAGAGAGGGGAGAGGGGGAATGAGAGAGAGAGAGAGAGAGAGAGAGAGAGAGAGAGAGAGAGAGAGAGTACTTCACAACCAAGTAGTGCAACCCTTGACAAATGCCAAAACTACAAAATACATATAAGGGCAGGGGAAGGAGCTCAATGGTTAGAGGAATAGCCTGGCATGTTTCTGGCCTTAGCACGATCCCAGGCACCACGAAATAAAGACAAAGATGTATGAGCACCGAGACAAGACTCCGATGAACTCCAATGAGCACCAGCATGTGTGAGCACACGGAAGAGTGAATATGACGCATACTCAATGCAGTTCACTTCCTGGAGTGCTCATGGAAACCATGTGGGGCTGGAAGTTGGGCTTCTGCATGCAAGCATGTCTCCATCTAGAGAGGCCACTTAGACCCTATGAATGCTTCCATTAATATTATTTTTTGTTCAACTTCCACCCTTCACAAAATTAAAGGAACGGAGAGATCTGATACAGTTTTAAAGAGCTGAGAATGTTTGCTTTCAACGATTATTTCCATTTGATAATCAAATACAATGAGTGTAACTCACTAACCAGTCCTACACTCAAACAGCAAAGGAGCCTTCTTTGACAAAGAAAACTAAGGCGTCTGATGATTAATCAGTTTCTCCTCACCAAGTTGCAGAGAGATCAGAGAAGCAGAGAGACTAACTTGGCAGGTATCTGAAAACAAGTGCAATTATCACACCCATTTCTGCACTACCCTATCATTAGCCCTATTGTGATTCCCAGCAGTTGTCTACTTATTTTTAGTTAGCCTACTGAAATATATCTCCCTCTTCTGGTTTTGGGTCCAATTATCACTTCAAGTCCCACATGAAAGTCACTTGCTTCTCTACCACTTGGTGTGTGTGAACACAATTTGCAGAATTTTAATATGCCATCTACATAAGAAACTATTATCTTCCCTTTTTTTGGTTTTTGGGTCACACCCGGCAGCGTTCAGGGATCACTCCTGGCTCTACACCATGAAATCGCTCCTGGCCGGCTCGGGGGACCATATGGGATGCCAGGATTCGAACCACGATCCTTCAGCATGTAAGGCAAACGCTCTCCCTCGATACTATCTCTCCGGGCCCCCCCCCTTTTTTTTTTTTTTTTGGTTTTTGGGTCATACCGGGCAGCACTCAATGATTACTTCTGGCTCTATGCTCAGAAATTGTTCCCGGCAGACTCGGGGGACCACATGGGATGCCGGATTCAAACCACCATCCTTCGGCATGCAAGGCAAAAGCCTTACCTCCATGCTATCTTTCTGGCCCAAGAAACTATTGTCTTAACAATATTTTAAAAGCAAATCAAAGCATGTCCTCTTAATATCACAGAAGAAAGGACACTTAAAATGGTCATTTTGATGGGATGAACATTTAATCAACCACAACTAAAAAATCCTATCTGAGGGGCCGGGCGGTGGCGCTAAAGGTAAGGTGCCTGCCTTGCCTGCGCTAGCCTAGGACGGACCGCGGTTCGATCCCCCGGCGTCCCATATGGTCCCCCAAGCCAGGAGCGACTTCTGAGCACATAGCCAGGAGTAACCCCTGAGCGTCAAATGGGTGTGGCCCAAAAACCAAAAAAAAAAAAAAAATCCTATCTGAAAGTCTCTGCATTCTGAGGCCACCCTTTTCTTTTTCATTCAACATAACACTTTGTTTTAAGAAATGGGTTCTAATTTTTCCAATTAATAGAGTAAGAAACCACATTCAACATTTGAATAAGAATCCAAGCAAGGGACTGGAGAGAAAGCATGGAGGTAGGGAGTTTGCCTCGCATGCCAGGGCAGTGCTTTGAATTCTGGCATCCCATATGGTCCCCTGAGCCTGCCAGGAGCGATTTCTGAGCATAGAGCCAGGAATAACCCCTGAGTGCTGCTGGGTGTTACCGAAAAACTAAAAAACAAACAAACAAAAAAGAATCCAAGCAGGGGGCCAGAGAGATAGCATGGAGGTAGAGTGTTTGCCTTGCATGCCGAAGGACAGTGGTTTGAATCCCAGCATCCCATATGGTCCCCCAAACAATCCCTGAGCACTGCTGGGTGTGACCCAAAAACCAAAAAAAAAAAAAAAAAAAAAGAATCCAAGTAAATTATAAACTGGAGAAGCCAAAAGATAACACATAGAGGTTAAGGTCCCAACAACTGACTTGTGTTTTGATCCCCTGCACCAGGGCACTGCCAGGTGTGATTCTGGAGGCCCAAGGCGATGCCAGGGGAGGGAGAGTGGGGGACCAGGCAGTCCCAGTCCCACAAAACCTGAGGAGCACCACACCCTAGAGAAATGCCTGCCTGATAAACTGAGGATCTCTGGGAGAAGATGGGAGGCCTCCTCATCCCCCCCTTTAAAAAAAATTCCTAAAGATAAGACATATATTGTGTTTGTTGGCTGTTGGGCCACACCTGGTAATGCTCAAGGTTATTCCCTGTAACTTGGGATCCATGCTTGCTCTAGGCAGTGGTCTGAGGACCATGTGGTGCAGGATATGGAACCTGGAGCTCCCAAATGCATCTTGCTCTCCAACTTTCTGAGCCATCTCTCCAACCAAGAAGAAAATATACACGTATATGGGACTGGAGTGAAAGTACAGAAGGCAGGGTGCTTGCCTTGCATATGGCCAGACTGGATTTAATCCCTAACATATCATATGCTTAGGTTCCTTAAGCACTCCCAGGTGTAGCCCAAAAAATAAAAAATATATTTTTTTTTGTTTCTCTGTTTGGGGGCCATACCCAACTGTGCTCAGGGGTTTCAGGGCTGCCCCTTGTAATACTTGTGAAGCAAAGGTATCTTTACCCACATTACTATATCTTCAGCCACAGGATGAAAAATATGCTTAGCCTTATCTAACACCTATACCAAGGAAGAGCAACTTGCCTTCAAACCACCCAAGAGGTAGCTCCTAGGTATTATTTTTATCACCTTTTTTAAAGTGATGAAACTAAAGTCTAATTTTTTTAAGCCTCTGGTCATACAGGGCTAGAGAAACAGTTGTGTTTGCCTTGCATGTAGTCGACCCACAGGCACTCTAAGTTCCCCAAAGTACCTCCATGAGAGACACCCTGAGAATAGTTGGGTGTGGCGTCAAAAAACACAAAATGAAAATAAAGTCTACTGTCATGTTAGTAGTAGCTGAGAAAATACTTAAGTGTAGACTCCAAACTGGGGTGTATGTCACCACACCCCATGGAGTGTATGTTAAGATATTACTGTGATATTTAAAGCAAATAGAAAATGGGACAGGAATTGCTTGCCTTGCATGAAACCAACCCAGGTTAAATCCCTGGCTTTCCATATGGTCCCTCAATCCTGTCTAGGAGTATCCCTGAGCACAGAGCCAGGAGTAAGCCCTGAGCATTGCTAAATGCCAAAAAGAGGGCCAGAGAGACAGTACAGTTTGGGCACTTGCCTTGCATGCAGTTAACCTGGGTTTTATCCCTGTATCAGCCCATGAAGCACGGCCAGGAGTGATCCCTGAGCATACAGTCAGGAGTATGCTGAATAAGGCCCAGAAACAAAACAAAAAAGTGACCTAACACTAAATTAAATGCAGTCCTAAGAATCAGAGAGGAAGTACAAAAGTTAAGATGCCAGGGGCTTAAACTGCATGAAGTCAACACCGGTTGTACCTAGATGCTCCCTCAAAACCACCAAGAGTGCTGATCCTTGAGCACAGTTAACAAGAGTAAGCCCTGAGCCTGCCAAAACTTCCAGCCTCCTTCCACAAAAATGTAGGATCAACAGATACATTAACTTTTTTTGTTTGTTTTGGGGCCACACCCAGCAATTCTGAGCCTGCACTCCCTGAGCAACTCCTAGCTCTGCACTCAGGAATTACTCCCAGGAGGTGCTCTGGGGACCATATGGGATGCCAGAGAAGGAATCCGGGTCACCTTTGTGATGCTGTGTTGTTTCCGGCCCATTGATACATTAATTTTTTTTATGAACACTGATGATCTGGTATGTACCTGAAAAGAAATGTTTTTAAGTTTTAAGAAAAACAAAAAAAAACTTGGCATAAGGTTCTCTTTTTCTTTTTAAGGAATCATAATACTGTAACAGTTCTTGATCCTATTCTGAAAGTAAAAAATTCTAGTTTGCAAAAATTCTTTCAAGACCAAAAACAATAAAGACAAAGAAACGTCAATCCTAGAAATAAACATTCTAAGAGTAAGATCTTTCCCTTACCCATATAAACCGTGAACCATAATTGGGCGTTCGCATAACAAAACTGACTTCATAAACAGCATATAAATGTTAACATGTTCTGCACCTTTAATCCTGGGAAGTGAAAATATCCCAAACCATCTCAAATCAACGATCTATTCTGACGCATTTTGTCCAGTCTGAAAGTTTGGGGCACCTTCCCGGGACACAATTAGGTGGTGGGCAGAGAAGGATATTAAACATTTCCTCTGAGGGTGCAAATAGCATTGGTCATGGCTTTGTTACACAGATGGTATAAAAGGAAAACTGTTTCTGTGCGCAAATCAAAAACCCAAGACATCTGGTGACTATAGGAAATGACCCCACTTCTTCGGTGGGTGGGGGAAGTCTTGGTAGAAACTGTTAAAAATCTGCAGGAGCCCTGCAGCGACTATGGGAAAGACATTCCAGAGTCTCAGCACCGCCTCACCGGTGGCCTGGAGGCCAAGGCAAAAAAATAAATAAATAAATAAATAAAATAAAAGCCTGTGGAGCACACTGGGGAACTCACTAATCCTCTGCAGAAATGCAGCCTAGCAAACAAGAGGTGGGGAAAAAAAAAAAATAGGGGGAGCCAACACGTTTCGCTCGTTTCCCTGCTTACCCACAATCGTGGGATTGCATTCACAAAAAAAGCCAGTCTGCAAAAAAAGAGGGGGGGTTGCATTCACAAAAAAAAAAGCCAGTTTGCAAAAAAAAAAAGGGGGGGAGATTGCATTCACAAAAAAAAAGCCAGTTTGCAAAAAAAAAAGGGGGGGTTGCATTCACCAAAAAAAGCCAGTTTGCAAAAAAAAAAGGGGGGGGGTTGCATTCACCAAAAAAATCTGCAAAAAAAGGGGGAGCCGCTCTTGCAAGTAAGCTTTTTGGTGCATTTCACCCAACAACAACAAAACAACAAAGTTCGGGGTGTGCTTTTTTGTGTTGCATTGTTTTAAGCAAACAACAGGCTCCCCGGTTATCGACTTCGGGGGGAATTGCAAAGTCCGGGCAAAAAGTTTGCAAAGACCCATTCTGGAGCAAGGCCAGCGAGCAATTCCTTGGGGGGTAAGGGGGGGTCTCCCCACTTCCCACTCCCACTCGGGGCGGTGCCGGGAACCCAGAGCGGCCGCTCCCCAAAAGTTGGCTTGCAACGTAACGACCCCCCGCGGCGCCGTCTCCGATCCCCCCCGCCAACTGGGCCCCCCAACCCAGCTCAGTCCAGCCCGGGCCCAGACCTCAACTTCCGGCCCTTACCGGCATCATCTCGGCTCCGAAGCGCATCGAAGCGGGGACCGGACCGCGGGGAGGACGAGCGCGGGCGACCTGTTGCGGAGTCGGCGAACCTCGGCGTCCGTCCGGGCGTCCGTCAGGCTCCCGCCCCGCTCGGCCCGGGCGCAGCGACCCCAGGACACGCCTCCGCGGGCCCGAGCGAGCGAGCGGCTTTGTCTGTGTCGGAGCGCTCGCGACAGGCCGAGACCGCGGCTCGCTCGCAGCCGACTCAGCCTGAGCCCCGCTGGCCCCGCCGGCTCCGCCCCCCGCGGCCAGGAGAGAGGGGCGGGGCCCGGGCGAGCCCTCCGAGGGGCGGGGCGAGGCGAGGGGGTGTGGGGCCCTGAAGGGGAGGACTGCGCATGCCCGAGGGATCCTGAAAGGAGGTGCGCGTGCCCGCGGAATCCTCAAGGGGAGGTCCGCGCGTGCTCGTGGAATCCTGAAGGGGCGTGCGCGTGTCCGCGGGGTTCTGAAGGGGAGGCGTGCGCGTGCCCGCGGGCTCTGAAGGGGAGGCCTGCGCGTGCTCGTGGGATCCTGGCGGGGGCGTGCGCGTGGCCGCGGGATTCTGGAGTGGGCGTGCTCGTGCCCGCGGGGTCTTGACGGGGAGGCCTGCGCGTGCCCGCGGGGTCGGGGCGAGCTTGACTTTTCTTTCTTCGCCCGTGGACGCTCCACCGAGAGGTCCGCACTCGGGCGCGCGCCCCGGGGCGTCCCGGGGAATGTGAGGCGGCCCTCTGGGGATGGAGGGGAGCTAACTTCGATTTCTCCGCGCGGCTTTTTGTTGTCTTGGGGTTTTCTGTTTTGATTTTGGGTCACACCCGGCAGCGCTGAATTAGGGGTTCCTCCTGGCTCTGCGCTCAAAAATCGCTCCTGGCAGGCTCAAAAGGGGGACCCTATGGGATGCCGGGATTCGAACCACCGTCCTTCTGCATGCAAAGCAAGCACCTTACCTCCGTGCTATCTCTCCGGCCCCTCCGTGCAACTTTTAATGATTTTCTTTTTCAAAGGTTGCTTCAAATGAGGACAGACCATTCCAGGGCTGTCGGGTTTACTTCGCCAGGATAAAACCCAAATGAGGTGCAAAACGTGTGAAGAGGCATCTGAGGGGCCGCTCAAGGCCTCCTCTGGGTTTCACCAGCGCGGAGTATGGGGTACACACTCCAGAAAATCGAGTGCAGAGGTTCCAGACTGTCCCGCTGCGGGGAGGGCAGGGCCGAGTCTGAGAAATGGGAGCACAGAAGGGGATAACTTGGACCCCAGGAACCCCAGCCCAGCCTAGGAAGCCTGAGTGCTTTTCTCCCAGACTCTAGTTCCAGGGATGCCTGGATTTCTCTACTAAGGACAGCCAGGGCTACATTCTTCTTCACTTGAGCTAACCGGATTTTAAGGCTCAATTTTCAGGGGTACAATGTTACCAGCCACGCCCACCGCCCAAATGCCAGTGGTCCTAAATGAATAGATTGTGTGCTGAATAGTAAAGGAATTTATCACAGTCAAGAACAAAGTACAGGGCCGGAGAGATAGCATGGAGGTAAAGCATTTACCTTTCATGCAGAAGGTCATCGGTTCGAATCCCGGCGTCCCATATGGTCCCCCGTGCATGCCAGGAGCAATTTCTGAGCACGGAGCCAGGAAAAACCCCTGAGCACTGCCGGGTGTGACCCAAAAACCACAAAAAAAAAAAAAAAAAAAAAAAGAACAAAGTACAGGGACCTGAACGATAGTACAGCATGCAGCCTACTTGGGATCGATCCTTAGATTCCCAATGGTCCTCCTGAGCCCCTCAAGACTGATCCCTGAGTGCAGAGCCAGGAGCAAACACTGAGAACTGCTGGGTGTGTCCCAAAGATAATCATTTATTAGGACCCACATGCCAACGTGGGCAGGTCCGTAAGTGGGGAGCTTGCGGAGATCCATTTTAAGGGAAGCTGACTATTTTGGGGGGCAGCAGGGTTGGGCCAGGCCTGGCTGTGCTCAGAGCTAACTTCTGGCGCTCAGGGGAATCACTCTGGGCAGTGCTTGGGAGACCATATCTACCTCCAGAACTCAAACTGGGTTTGACCATACCCAAGTCAGTGTTTAGTCGATACACTATCTCTCAGGCCTGGTTTGAGTTCCTGAAGGTGATGTGAGAGTGAAGCCTGAAGATTCCTTGAGACTATCACAGGGAGACTCATTCTGTTGGTTGGTTGGTTGGTTGGTTGGTTGGTTGGTTGGTTGGTTGGTTGGTTGGTTGGTTGGTTGGTTGGTTTGGGAACCACAATCCTGGGATGCTCAGGGTTAACTCAGGAATCACTCCTGGTGTGGGGGAGTCGAAATGCTGGGGATCGAACCCGGATCAGGTGTGCAAGGCAAGCGCCTTTCTGGCTGTACTATCCTTCCAGCCAGCCATTAGTCAATTCTTACTCGTTTGATAGACTGAATTATCTGGCCCACTGAGATAATGGGGAAATATCAGCAGCCCCTAAGGACAATTCCTTTCAGCCATTTTTCATTTATTTAGTCTAGAGCCCAACTATGGCAATGTGAACAATAGAACAGAACCATATATTAATATTAACGGTTTGTTTTCCTTGGACTTTGCTTTGTTTCTTTTTAATATCACAGAAGTGAGATAGTATGTGTCTCCGGACTTATTTACTTTAGCATCACTCCTTCCAGTTCCACACAGTGTCAAAGGCAAGATTTCATCTTCTCTCATAACTGGATGGTATTCCATGGAATGTACATACAGTGTCTTTATTCATTTACATGTTCTTTAGGACTCTGCCAGTTTCCAGGTGTTGGCTATTATAAATATTGTTATAAATTATAAATATGTGTGGGGCCAAAGAGAATGTAAAGGATAAGACAACTTACCTTGCATAAAATCTGGCACCACATATGGTTCCCACAGTCCCACCAGGAGTGATCCCTGAACATAACCTTGTGTGTCTCCCCCCCAAAAAAAATCCAAACAAATTCAAATTCACAAATAGGAACCAGAGAAGTAGTAGGATATAAGGCTTTTGCCTTGCACACAGCCAATCTGGGTTTGGTCCTCAACATCCAATCATGGTCCCCCATCAAAATGGCCAGGAGTTGTTCCTAAGTGCAGAACCAGGAATAACCCCTGAGCAGCACTACATGTGGCTCAAAAACAAACTAAAAAAATAATAATAATATTGCAACAAAAAGGTGTGCATGGGCCCGGAGAGATAGCACAGCAGCGTTTGCCTTGCAAGCAGCCGATCCAGGAACAAAGGTGGTTGGTTCGAATCCCAGTGTCCCATATGGTCCCCTCTGCCTGCCAGGAGCTATTTCTGAGCAGACAGCCAGGAGTAACCCCTGAGCACCGCCGGGTGTGACCCAAAAAAAAAAAAAAAAAAGTGTGCATATGTATCTTTCTAAATGAGTGCTTTCTGTGGCTTTTATTTGGATAGCTGCCTTCAAGTAGATTCCCAGAAACTACTCATCACACCAAAGACCTATTTTCAGTTTTCTGATAAATCTCCATACTTTCCATAGGAACTGGTACAGTATACATTCCCAGTACCAGTAAATGAGGGTGCTTTGTTCTCCACATACCCACCAGTACTTCCTGTTCCTGGAGGGATATCTCATAGGTTTGAGAACATTCTTCCATGTGCAATTGATCTGCTTACTCTTTGCTTGGTGAAGTTTCTGGTTATATTTTTGTTTCCATTTTCTTTATGAAGTTGTCTGTTTTGTTTTGTTCTGGGCCAGACCCAGTGGTACTCAGGGGTTACTCCTGGCTCTGTGCTCAGGACTTACTCTTCATGGTGCTCAGGGAACCATATGAGATGCCAGGGATTGAATCCAGGTTGGTTGTGCCCCAGGCAAATGCCGTACCTGTCCTGTTGTACTTTCTCTCTAGCCCCTGGAGTTGTCTGGTTTTTGTTAGGTTTCGAGTATATATATATTTTGTTAGGTTTTGAGTATATATCTGTATATATACTCAAAACCTAACAAATATATAGTCTATATATAATATATTTTATATAGTTTATATATAGAGACATATATATTGGCATATGCAATCATGATTAAAACCTTCAGAAAAATTGAGGTCGAAGGAACCTTTCTCAAGATATGAACAACTAACCCTGGTTTGATCTCTAGCATCCCATATGGTCCCCTAAGCCAGCCAGGAGTTATTTCTTAATGTAGAGCCAGGAATAATCCCTGAGTGCCGCTGGGTGTGATCCAAAAACAAATTAAAAAAAAAAAGATAGTGACAACTAATTTTAAAAGCACATTGGCGATATGCTGAATGCATACACACACACATATAGAATATTAGAACTCTGTCAAATGCACAGTGTATCTTTTTGTTTTAATGATAGTTTCTTTTGGGAGTACTGGGGCCATAGCACTTAAGGCTTACTCCTGCCTCTGTATTTAGGGATTACTCTTGCTGAGACTGGGGGAACAAGTTGGATACTCGGATCCAACAGGTTAGTCATATGCAAGGCAAATGTCCTAGCCACTGTACTATTTATTGCTTAGGTCCACAGACAGTTTTGTAAAGAGGAAGGGCCTACCTTGTTTTGCTTGGGGACACCGAGGGCCACCCCAAGCAATGAGGGCTTATGCTCAGAGGTTTCTTTTGGGAGGATCAGGAATATGGGTACTAGAGAGACTCGGGGCTTCACACATAAAAGTCATGTGCTCCACCCCTTTGAGTTACCTCAAAGTTGGCTGTGCAGATTTTTCACTTTGATGTAATTCCGTGTATTTATTTCCTCACCTCCCTTCCCTTTATTATTGTGGTGGCCATGACCAAAGGTCACACATGCCTGGCAGTAGTACTCACACATTTTTCTTTATGGTGCTAACCAAGGCTCATACATTAGGTCACACCACTCACACACTTGGCCACAGCCAAGTGACTCTAGGAGTCACTGGGCTTTAGTCATTATGTTTTCACACTTCCGCAGTACAATTCATATAGGTGCTTCTCAGGCACTGCACTTCCCAGCCATGGCACTTACACATCTTCTAGAGCCTGCCAGGCGCCACCCCTTTTATTGTGATCTTCACACATACCTGGGTGTCATGTATCCAAAAATTGTTTGTGGGGTTAAGTAAGAGTCGCCTGGATGGAACTGAGAGCATATAACACCACAAGAGATCAAACATGTTGACACATTTTTGCAGTGCAGTCGTTCAAGGCACGGAGCTATCTCCCAGTGCCTCTCTGTTTATTTTCCTTGTCATGGAGTAAGAATCCCCAGAGACACCACTGAAGCCAGTATCGGAGGATGTTTTGTCTCTGTTCTTTTGTTATGGTTTGGAGTCTACCATCCAAGCCTTTAATCTATTTTGAATTAATTTTTCTGCACTGTATGAGATAATGGTCCAGTTTTATTTTTTGCATGTGGCTACCAAGTTGCTGAAGAGACTTTTCTCTTTTCACTGTATGTTTCTTAGTTGTAAGTTAACTGTTCTTGGGTGTAAAAATTTATTTCAATACTATTCCATTGATCTGTGTGCATATTTTTATCCCAATAGCTTTCTGTTCTGATTTGTCGTAGGAAGTCACAATACTGTCTTAGTCTAATACATCTTTGACCAGAATTTCCACTAAACATCATGTTATTATAATTTAAATTATGGATTATTTAATAATTCAATTTTGTCCCAAATTCAAGTTTTAGCTGCAATTACTTGGGGCCATACAGACAGTATAGCAGGTAAGGTGCTTGCCTTGTATTTTATCAGCCCAGATTCAATCCCAAGCAGCATATATATCACCCTGAGCACCTTCAGGAGTAATCCCTGAGCAAAAAGCCAAGAAGAAGCCCTGAGCACTACAGATGTAGTCCCAGAACTAACTAAATAAATCTAATTATTTTAAGAAGATTGTCCTTTATTAGTAGAGGTAATTCTTTCCTTTGCTCATCAATAAATATCAGATGTATGTCATGAATTCTTTTAAGTGCTGGGAGTATGTTAGGTGAACAAAACAAGAGTTAAGTAATAAAACCAGCATCTAAGCATTATGAATAATGACATCAATTACTACACATAGTTATAAAGAAAGAAATTAAAGGAGGTTTATGGATGAGGCATGGGGGTGTAATTTTAAATAAGGGGTTTAAGGTAGTCACACTGAAAGGTAAAGTGTGAGTACAGACCTGAAGAAGTAAACTACACTGATGCAAAGGGAAGTATTCCAGGTAGATGTAACAGCAGTACTAAGGAAGGCTTCAGCATCTGAACCTGCTTGGCTACTTGGGAACCATTAAGGGAACCAAGATAACTGGAGTACAATGAATTAGAAATAGACATAGCTGTCATAAGGTGAAATATGAGACCATATCAGAGCAGTGATGTACTAGATCTCTAGGGACACTGACTTTGGAGCCATGAAAAAGTTTAGAATTGATGAGTACTATAGCTGACTGATATTTTAATGGAATTATTCTAGTTACTATAGCAAACAACCCCATCATTAGCAGAGAATTTGTAGGAAGCTCTTGCAACAATCTAGGGAAGGGCCAGAACAATAATACAGCAGGTGAGGTGCTTGTCTTGAAATTGGCCAACCCAGATTCGATCCCCAACATCCCACATGGTCCCCTGAGCCCATAAGACTGCTTCTGGAGTGCAGTCAAAAATAACCCCTGAGCACCACTGGATGTGGCCCCCCAAACAAAACAAGACAAAACTCTAAAAACAATCCAGGCAAAACATGAAAGTGAAGAAAAATGGTCCACTTCTGAATTGTTTGGAAGATTGAACCCACAAGATTGTCTGTAGGATTTAGTACGGAATATAAGAAAAAGAAGTTGGGGCAAGAGAGATAGTACAGGAGTCAAGGCACTTGCCTTGCATGTCGCTAACCCAAGTGCTAATCCCTGGCACCATATATGGTATACCCAACACCACCAGAAATTATCCCTGAGCACTGATCCAAGAGTAAGCCCTGAGCACCACCTGTGTGGTACAAATTTTCAATAAATACAGAAATAAAAATAAAAGAAATAAGTCAAGACTGAGCTCAAGGTCTAGGTCCAAACGGATGTAAATTCCCACCACCAGATAGTAAAGCCCACAAGTGGAGCACATTACAAAAAAGAAATCCCATTAGCCTTAAGAACCTTAGTTTCCAGGTTGGAGAGAAAGCATGGAAGTAGGGTGTTTGCCTTGCATGCAGAAGGACGGTGGTTCGAATCCCGGCATCCCATATGATCCCTCAAGCCTGCCAGGAGCGATTTCTGAGTGTAGAGCCAGGTGTAACCCCTGAGCGTGGCTGGGTGTGACCCCCCCCAAATAAAAGAACCTCAGTTTCCACTCTGAGCCATTGCTGTAGTGACAGGGGTCACACACACACACACACACACACACACACACACACACCTAGTTGTAGAGTTCATCAGGGGTTGCACATCAGGCTAATGTGTTTGCACATTTGTTCTTGATACTGCAGAAATTCTTTTTTTTGTTGTTGTTTTTGTTTTTGTTTTTGTTTTTGAGAAATTCTTACTCCTTTATGGTTTTGTTTTTATTTATTTTATGGAAGCCATATTACACATGCTCAAGGGCCCACATCCATTATGGTGCTAGAGATAGAATTCAGACCTTCAACATGCCCTCTGATTCCTGATTCCTCGATCACTGAATGGTGTTACTTGTACACAACACTTGCTAGGAGCCGGACGCCTTTTACTTGAGGTGTTCACACACATTCTGTTCATAGTGCTCGCCGGGGGTTGCGCTCCATATTAATTGTGGTGCTCACACACACACATCTAACATAGTTGCTGATGGTGCTGAAGATAACTGATAGCAGCATGAACCGCAAAGCCTTCTGCCCAGAGTCAACACCAGGAATGGAACTGTGGACTTTATGCTTGCAAAACAGGCACTCCACTAAGAAATCCCAAGGTTCCAGCTTTGAGACACTTCAAAAGAAGCTTTAAAAGGCTCATCCTCATATCCAGCCCATTTGATGGGCAGCAAGAACCCTTTGCAGCAATTTTCAGATCATAAAGGAACTATTAGCACCCAAAAAAACACCTCTCAGGACACTGATTTTTGTTACTTCTGGCACACAAAAGTATCTCAACAACATCCTAAGACATTGTGGCCATGCTCATCCAGAAATATTGGTCACAGAGTGTAGTAAATTATGTTCACTATGAGCATTAGAGTCTTTAGCTGATTACTAAACTGAAAAGAGAGACAAGAAAAGAAGTAGATGTTCAATTCTCTTTCCTTACTGCCAGTTCTCACAGAAGCCCTGTCCTAGGAGAGTGATGGAACAGCAGCTGGCACCGTGTCCTGAAACTCACTTGCAGCCAATTGAGAGTTTCCTGTTGCCAAATAGCAGGTATGTTTATAGTGAGGGTTTTGTTTTCCTTTCTTCATATTATTTTTTAATCCTAGGAGCATAAAATCAAGCAACCTTGTCTGTGCTTTGATTTTATTCCTTCAAATTTCAAACCATGTCCTTGTAGCTCCCAAGTGGATTGTTTTCCCCTTCCAAGTACTGCTTTCTGTCTTCACTCTCACCTGCACCTGCTTCTGTCTAAACTTCATTTGGGTCTCTTAATTTTATAAATCTGTATTCAACTCCAAACAAAAGTTATATTCGTTAAGCCTTCTCTTCAAGGCCTCACTTTACTCCCAAGGCAGAATGCAGTTTAATTCTCTGATTGGCTTAAGCTCAAATATTTAAATACCAATTTCCTCTCCATATTATTTGTTTTGTTTTGTTTTGTTTTTGGGTCACACCCAGCAGCGCTCAGGGGTTACTCCTGGCTCTATGCTCAGAAATCGCTCCTGGCAGACTCGGGGGACCATATGGGATACTGGGATTCGAACCACTGTCCTGCATGCAAGGCAAATGCCCTACCTCCATGCTATCTCTCCGGCCCCTCCCCATGTTATTTTCTTTCTCTTTTCATATGCTGTTCAAAACATCACATCCCAACCCCCCTTTTAGATGATGAACTCCCTCCCCATAAAAAAGGCTTTGGGGCTTGCTATCTTGCAATGATTCAAGACATCCTCCTCACCCTTAACTACTGTGCATCTTTCTTTGCCTTTTTCCTGTAAAGAAATTTTGACATAGATTGAAAATAATTGTGTGTGTGTGTGTGTGTGTGTGTGTGTGTGTGTGTGTGGTCTTGGAATAGAACCCATGTGAGGCATGTGCTCTACCACTGAGTCATGTTCACAAACCCCTTAAGGATTAAAAAAAAAAAGTGTTGTTTGTTAGGTTGGTGTTGGGTGCTTTGTTTTTGTTTTTTGAGGTGGCTTTGGCCAACCTGACAGTGCTTACTTTTTATTCCTGACTCTGCTCAGTGATCACGTTTGCAATGATCAGAAGACTCTATGAGGTACTGGGTAATCGAACTAGAGTTGACTGCTTGCAAGGCAAGTGCCTTAACCCCTGTACTCTCTCCAGTCCTAGGGGTCACATTTTTGTATTCCCCAATTTAAGTGCTTTTTCTTTTTTTACTTTGGAACAATACTACCCCATGTGAAAGTGGCCATATAGTGACTGCATATAGTGACTGAGAACTTAAAAGTGGCCAATACTGCTCAGAGATTACATATTTTATATTAATTAATTTAAACTTAAATGGCCACACTTAGAGTGATAAAATACTAGTGCAAATAGAGACCACTTCCTTAAATGCAGAAAATATTGTTAAAAGGTGCTGTTTATCCCCACTAGGTGTGATTTCTGAGCACAGAGCCAAAAGTAAACCGTGAGCACAGTCAGGTGTAGCCTCAAAACAAAAATAATAATAATAAAAATGAAAAAAAATGTTGTCTATCTATACTTTGATCCTACTGCCTTTTAGGCATTTCCTCTGAAATGTTTGAAAGTATCTCAAACTTCACTTGGATCTAAAGACACAATCTTTACATTCCTTGCTATCAAAACACAATCTTTCTTCACACTCCTTGCTATCTACCAGTGAATGGCATAAGTGCTCATTCATCCCCTTTTTCAAGATAGACACATGACTTTCTTTCTTTTTTTGTTTGTTTGTTTTGTTTTGTTTTGTTTTGTTTTTGGGTCACACCCGGAAGCACTCAGGGGTCACTCCTGGCAGGCTCCAGGCACCATATGGGATGCCAGGATTCAAACCGCTGTCCTTCTGCATGCAAGGCAAATGCCTTACCTCCATGCTATCTCTCTGGCCCCATGACTTTATTTCTTTCTGTTTCAAAGATCTCTTCAAACTCCCTGTTCTCCATCACCACAAGCTTCCACACTACTGTCCTCTTTCAAAAGTTTGATTATGGCTAACTCTGCTTAAATTCTCTCTTCAACCTGATCTCAAAGCCCTTGAAACCATCTCTGCCTTGTACATCCACCCTCAAGCCTTCCTAGATTCCAAAAAATGAAACCACAGCTCACTTTCTCCTTTCTCTCTCTCCTCACCTCTCTCCCCCCTCTCCCCCACTTCTTACTCTTCTCTCTCTATCTATCTCTGTTCCTCTCTCTCTTCTCTCTCTCTCTCTCACACACACACACAAACACACACACACACACACACACATACACACCACCACCACCACCACCACCACCACCACCACCACCACCACCACCACCACCACCACCACCACCACCACCACCACCACCACATACACCCAACGATGCTCAGATCACTCCTGGCAAAAACCATATGTAATACTAAGGATCAAGCCCAGATCAGCAGTATACAAGATAAATGCCCTACCCTCTCCACTATTACTCTGGCCCAATGTACATCATCTTTTACAGTTCCCTTTGTCCCCCAAGTTTCCTCCAGCATATGCTGTGGCATTATTTCTAGGATCTCACCTTTGTACCACGTGTCACCATTGAATATTAGAATAGGTTTGTGTTACAAATGTCATTCAATTAATCATGGTCCTACTACTAAGCCACAAATGGAACTCATCTTGTTTATTATTGGTTCTTCTGGACCTAAAATGGGCCCCAGTTCACAGTAGTAGAATGTTTAATCAAAGGAACAAGAGAGTGAATTAATGAATTGTTCATTTCTCTACTGAGTTGTCTATATCTATGAAGCCCACATAGCTTAAAGCTGATACCTTGATTAGCTCAGGCTTTTTTTTTTTTACTTTTACATTTTTTTTAATTTTTTTATTTTGAATTATGAGAACAAAAGATGAAAAGAAAGAGGACAAGGTAAAGTTACAGTGGAAGGACAATCACCCATAACATAATTCTCAGAAGAAGTCCCCTTGCTGATATCTTAACTTTGAACTTTCAGCCAAAGAACGTTAAGATAAAATAAAACAGAATCTATGTGCGATTATTTTGTCCCTCGAGTCCCCAGATTGTAGCACATTATAATATTTCTTAACAGCACACAAGGCAATCTAAAGCCATCAAACTTACGTAACTCCTTTAACATTAGAGGCATAGTATTTTTTTACATTTCCATGTACATGAATATTAGCTTAAGTTAACCTCAAATTTTAAGTGGGTGCGTTTTAAGGATTAGAGTCAAAGGAGCACAGTAAAAACGTTGTTAGAGTGGCAATTGTTGTTTGCATAGGCCCACCAAAATATGAGAGGCATGGAAAGGAATAACCTTGGCCTAAATACAAAGAGATCCTACCCCTGAAGTTTCCTGGCATAAGACCAGCTCTAGGCTGCCACATGTCAAAATTGGTTGGCTTCAAACTTCCTTTTCTCCCAAAAACAAACATAAAAAAAGAAAGGGGGACAGAATACAGCGGTTGGACATTTGCCTTGCATGTTGTCAACCCAGGAAAGACATGGGTTCAATCTCTGGCATCCCATATGGTCCCCTGAAACTGCCAGGAGCGATTTCTGAGTGCAGTGTCAGGAATAATCCCTGAGAGCTGCCAGGTGTGACCCAAAACCAAAACAAACAAACAAAAACCCCTAGCTTTTCTCAACCTTTTTATACCAGCAGAATGGTACCAGTTGACACAGCTAAAATTGAAAATCTCTAGCTTAGATAATAAGATTTTTTTTCCTCCTAGTTTAGAGACAAGGAAGTCTCAGATCAAGGTACAAAGGATTTGGTTCCCTACGAGGGCTCTCTCCCCAGCTTGGGGATGGTTGTCATTTCATAGTATCCTCTCCTGATAGAGAAAGAGGAAGTATACTGTCTTTTGCACTAATCCCAAAGTAAGGCCCTGCCCTCCTGACCTCATCAGACCCAATTACCTCCCAAAGGCCCCACCTCTGGTACTATGACATTCATTGTACAGCATTCATAGTACATTCATAGTACTGCAGCACATGTATTTCAGGGAGACATAAAATACAGTCCACAGCCATTCTTTGTGTGTATTACCAGTCCTGTGGCCAGAGATTATGCCTGCTACTCAAATAGTATCTTATTTTTTTTCGGGCCACACCCGTTTGATGCTCAGGGGTTACTCCGGCTAAGTGCTCAGAAATTGCCCCTGGCTTGGGGGGACCATATGGGACTTGGGGGGGTCAAACCACAGTTCTTCCTTGACTAGTGCTTGCAAGGGAGACACACCTTACCTCTAGCGCCACCTCACCGGCCCCTCAAATAGTATCTTAAATGCCTCTAGAAGACTCTGGTAATGTGAGGGTGAAGGATCTATGGAACTTACACCATAATTAGAATACAAGCCTCAAGTGCTTACTTACCTTTCTGATGATTGGATAATTTTGTGTTATCATTCATAAATGACTATATAATAATCAAGAAGCAGTTTAAAAGAAAATCTACTTGATGAGATTTCAGAAACTGCACTTGACCTCCAAGGGCAAATCTAGTCTAAAATACTCTAAACAAACCCTTTCAGCTGCCAAGGATCACTGAGATCTTTGACCTTCTACAGAGCTTGCTGTGACTTGTTTGTCCCAGTGAAAAAATAGGTTGTGTTTTATGTTTTATGTCGTGCATGGGTGTTCTTTCCTGTTCTCTATTAAATGGGTTTTATTAAAGCCATATAAGCTGAGTTCAAGTCCTTCTAATGCCCTTTAAGCCATCTTTAGGATTGGAGAAATAGTGGATAGGGTGTTAACTTCCGCACATGCCTGACCCTGGTTTGATCTCCAGCATCCCATATGGTTCTTCAAGCACCTCCAGGAGTGATTCCTGAATGCAAGCTAAAATAAATCTTTAATTTAGAGTTGATCTGAGTATTTTTCAAGGGTATGATGTAAATCGCACAGGTTTTACAGATAAAGGGTCCAAGTTCCATCTAGCATATAAGGTGTCAATTAATCATTAAATGACTGCAATCATGCAATAATTGTATTGCCACTATGAAATTTTCTTCTCCCCATTGACAAAGATAAATAAACAGAAGAGAACTAATCAAAGATTTTCTAGGTCAGCACTTTTAAGCTAAAGTCTGTCACTTGTCTGATAGCAGGTAATTGTAACACTGGAGCTATTCACTATCTAACTTTAAGAACAGCCCACTCCCTGGAGGGACCCATATAGATTTGTAAGAAGGAGTCTTTTTTATTCCCCCCAGGGAAGAGGGCACAACTGGTGGTGCTCAGGACTTATTCCTGGCTCTGCATTCAGAGATCATACTATTGGCATTGCTGGGGGAACTATGTGGGGTGCAAGGAATCAAACCCTGGTTGACCACATGCTAGGCAAATAAGTACCCTACTCAGTAGACTTAACTTTATGGTCCCAGGAGAAATAATTTCTAAAAGTCTTGGTCAGGGTCTAGAGTGATAGTACAGTGTTTAGGGTACATATCTTGCACACAGCTGACCTGGGTTTAATCCCTGAAATCCCATATGGTTCCCTGAACATGCAGCTGGGTATAGCCCAAAAACAAACAAACAAACTTGAATTTCACTATTCTTCTTAAGCCCTAGAGGATACCTTTTAAAAAGGTAAATTTAGGGCCAGGAAGATAGTATTGGAGGTAAGTGGACAATTTTGATTCAGTCCTTGTCAGTCTGGTCTCCTGAGCACCTCTAGGAATCTCTCCTGAGCACAGAGCCAGGAATAGCACCTGGGTGTCTTCCAAGTCAAATAAAATAAAAATGTAAATTTAGAAGTCTCTAAAACTGAAAAAGGACAGTACCTTTTGTTTGGAGAAATGTTACAGTTCAGCTAGATGAATCCCAAAGCTATAATCATTAAACACTTTTTTCTTTATCTTTTCTTGGTGTTAATAAATCAATTTATTGGTTATAAATAGATTAGCATACTTAACAGAAAGTAGAAATCCAATCATTATGAAACTTTTCACAAATAGCACATTTAATAGAAAAAATGAAATTAGGGGCCGAGAAGGTGGAGCTAAAGGTAAGATGTCTGCCTTGCAAGAGCTAGCGTAGGACGGACCGTGGTTCGATCCCCGGGCGTCCCATATGGTCCCCCCCCAAGCCAGGAGCAATTTCTGAGCTCATAGCCAGGAGTAACCCCTGAGCGTCAAACGGGTATGGCCCAAAAACCAAAGAAAAAATAAAAAATAAAATTAAAAGCCAGGTGTGTGTATATATATATTTATGCAAGTGAACAATTATAAAATATTCTCTCTGGAGCTGGAAAGAGAGTACAGGAGTTATTGCACGTACCATGCAGGTCGCCAACCACAGTTTGATCTGGGCACTATGTAAGGTCTTTTGAGCATAGAACTAGTAGTAAGCCCTAAGCACTGCCAGGTATGACCCAACCCTTTCCATCATAAGTTTTCCCTGTCCAATAAAATATTTATATGTGTACCCCCCCAAAAAAAAAAACCCTTCATCTTACATGCAAATTTTTTCATTTCATTCAATAAATACTATTGCTGAAAGTCTAGTGGTCATCAAAAGCACATTTCTACATGGAATCAACTTACAATATTGAGGGTATATTTGAAAAACTTAAGTATAGTGAATCTTGAATCCCAAAATAACTGTCTTCATGTTTTGAATGAAGAGCTTAAGGCACAGAGAGGATAAGCTATTTGTCTGAAACCTCAAGCACTAGAGGCTTGAATTTAGAGCTTGAATCTAGGTACTTCAAGGACAATATCTGTGTCCTTCATCCTATGCAATCATCTCTGACTGCTTTTCTAGCTTCCACACTCCCTTCCTGAGCAGGAAAAGGCTTGGGCCAGTCAGGAGGATAAAAAGATAAAGTTCAAAGCACATGGAGCCCTAGTAGAGAAAAATATCAGTGAGCATGAGTGATATAAACTATGCAGAAACACTAGTTGAATTCCTCACGGGAGCCTAATTTCCTTGCAGAATAGATGGTCCAGAGACATATTGTGGGGAGAAGAGCTTATGCTGAGTCTGAAAAATGAGCTGACCTTGAGTCAGTATATTTTTCTATTTCACTTATTTATAACCTTGACTTACTAATAGGAAATGTTATCATTAAATAATGCTACATTGAGTATCTAATCTGGAGCTATATGATACAAACAAATATGCATAATCTGTGACCTAGAGAAATTTATAAACTGAATAAGGGGGAATAAGGGTAGAGATCCTAAAAACTTATTTCATGTTGATGTCCATGTGCACTATGTGCCAAACATCACAGGAAGCCTTTGAAAAATATTTCTCCTATAATCTTCACTGTCTCAATAAGGAGGTACCACTATCTCCATTTCACTGTAGAGAAGGTGAGAGACTTGGAAAACTTAACTGTGGATATAATTAATAATAAATGAACAAGGACCCGGAGAGATAGCACAGTGGCGTTTGCCTTGTAAGCAGCCGATCCAGGACTAAAGGTGGTTGGTTTGAATCCTGGTATCCCATATGGTCCCCTGTGCCTGCCAGGAGCTATTTCTGAGCAGACAGCTAGGAGTAACCCCTGAGCACCGCCAGGTGTGACCCAAAAAAACAAAAACAAAAATAAATAAATAAATAAATAAATGAACAAGCAATAAATTTGGCATTTTATGTTTATAATATGAATTTATATTTCTACATCCACATTGAGAAAAGGGAAGGAGTGCCATGTAATCTAGTCAATTTAATCAATCTTTTTATTTATTTATTTATTTATTTATTTGTTTTGTTTTGGGACAACTCAATGGTGCTCAGAGCTTATTCTTGGTTTTGCACTCAGTGATCACTCCTGGCATGCTTGATGAGACCATATAGGATGCTGGGGATCAAACCCAGGTCTATCATGTGCAAGATAAGTACCTCACGAGCTGTATTACCTTTATGACACCCTTGGGTTGTTTTTATTTATTTTTTGTTTTGTTTTGGGCCATACCTAACTGTGCTCCTGGTTCTGTGCTCGGAGATTACTCCTGGTGATGTCCAGGAAACTGAAGTAGTCAGCCGCACATAAGGCAATAATCTTAACCTCTGCACTCTCTCCAGCCCCTAAATGGTTCTTTTAAATTTCACTCACTGTTCTATAGCACTGAGCTTATACTGGTAGGGTGTTGGAGCATTGTATGCATAAAATCCTGTCCGTAACAGTATTGTAAGTCATAGTGCCTAAAAGTTGATTAAAAAAAAAAAAATAGGGGCTAGAGAGACATTACAACTGGTAGGATGCTTGCCTGCCATGCAACTAAAATGGGCTCAGCAACCTCATATGATCCCTCAAGCCCTGCCAGGAGTGACCTCTGAGCACAGAGACAGGAGTAGTCCTGAGCACCACTGGGTATGGCCCCCTCCCAAATAGATAGATTAACTAAATAGGGACTGAAGTGATAGTACAGTGAGTAGGATGTTTGCCTTACATGCAGCCAGCTTAAGTTCAATTCCCGGCATCCCATATGGTCTCCCAAGCCCTTCAGGAATGAATCCTGAGAGCAGAGCCAGGAGGAACCTCTGAGCACCATCGGATGTGGCCAAAAATCTCAAAAATAAATAAATAAATAATGAATAAATAAAATGATTCAATAAAATAGAAAATAAATAAAAATGTCTGAAGTTAAAAATGCTCCAAAAATCAGGGCCAGAGCAGTGGCACAAGTGGTAAGGCATCTACCTTGCTCACACTAGCCTAGGATGGACCATGGTTTGATCCCCGGGTGTCCCATATGGTCCCCCAAGCCAGGAGCCATTTCTGAGCGCATAGCCAGGAGCGTCATACCCTGAGTGTCACTGGGTGTGCCCCCCCAAAAAAAAAGTTTCAAAAAGACACAATATCATTTCTAGTTAAAAAAAGAAAAGAAAAATTTTACCCACTGAAAATGCAGCTTAATCAAATAGACAATAAAATGGTTCAGGGTGGGAAATACTAAGAGATAAAAGAGAGTCCCCAGCCAGGTAACTTTCTTTTTTTGTTTTGTTTTGTTTTGTTTTGTTCTTGAACACAGTAGGTTGTGTTCAGGGCTTATTTTTAGTTCTGCACTCAAGAATTACTCCTGGGGACCGGAGAGGTAACACTAGAGGTAAGGCGTCTGCCTTGCAAGTACTAATCCTGGGTCCCATATGGTCCCCCCAAACCAGGGGCGATTTCTGAGCGCATAGCCAGGAGTAAACCCTGAGCGTCAAATAGGTGTGCACCACCCCCCCCCAAAAAAAAGAATTACTCCTGGAGGTCTTCAGAGGACTATGGGATGCTGGGATCAAAACTAGGTTAGCTGCATGCATGCAAGACAAATGCCCAAGCCTCTGTACCCTCCAACTCCACCATAATGTTCTCTTTGACCCCACGGTCTCACCCAGGCAGGGGGCAGTTTCTCCCAGACCTCTCACCTGTGCTCTGAGGAAGCAGGAAAAGCAACACTTCTCACCCATACACTTGTGGCCAGAAAACCAAGGAAAGCTCACGGGACAAATAGCTCTTGGGTACAGTCTGAGAGGTTAGACTTTGGAGTCTAGAGCAGACTACAGAGCAACAGCAACAGACTGGGAGGCCAGGAGTGGACTTCTAGAGATAGAAACAATGATAAATCAATATGGACTTCCAGAATAGAACCAGAGGGACATAAAAAAGGATTATAGGGAATAGAACTATCAGGACACCAGCACAAACCAAGCATTACCTACTCTGAAAACAGTATAAGACCTGGGCATAGAACACTGGGAATCCAAAACTACCTTGTCAAAGCTGTTAAAGAAGTAACTATAACTTTATATACATCTGCAGTTTTCTATACAAAACCTTTCCTTCCTTCCTTCCTTCCTTCCTTCCTTCCTTCCTTCCTTCCTTCCTTCCTTCCTTCCTTCCTTCCTTCCTTCCTTCCTTCCTTCCTTCCTTCCTTCTTTCCTTCCTTCCTTCCTTCCTTCTTTCCTTCCTTCCTTCCTTCCCTCCTTCCTTCCTTCCCCCTCCCTCTCTCCCTCCCTCCTCCCTCCCTCCTCCCTCCCTCCCTTCCTCCCTTCCTTCCTTCCTTTCTTCCTTTTTTTTTTTTTTTTTTTGTTTTTGGGCCACACCCGGCAGTGCTCAGGGGTTACTTCTGGCTGTCTGCTCAGAAATAGCTCCTGGCAGGTACGGGGGACCATATGGGACACCGGGATTCGAACCAACCACCTTTTGGTCCTGGATCGGCTGCTTGCAAGGCAAACACTGCTGTGCTATCTCTCCGGGCCCCCCTTCTTTTCTTCCTTTTCTCTCAGAATTTACTCCTGGGGCCAGAGTGATAGCACCACGTACAGTGTTTGCCTTGCACGCGGACAACATGGGATGGACCCAGGTTTGATCCCCGACATCCCATATGGTCCCCCGAGCCTGCCAGGAGTGATTTCTGGGAGCAGAGCCAGGAGAACCCCTGAGTGCCACTGGGTGTGGCCCCAAAACAAAAAATAAATCAATAAAAATCAGAGTTTACTCCTTTCTCTGTGCTCAGCAATCACTTCTTGTGATGCTGTGGATCTAAACCAGGTTAATCTGTACAAGGCAAGTTCATGCAACACTCAAGAACCCATGCACTCAGAAATAAGCCCATTTTCATAATGACACAGGACCCTGAAAGGCAGATGTGAGAAGAGAGCTTGATATGAATCAAAGAAAGACCAAAGTAGCTAGAACAGGTCTTAGCCCAGGTCACAAGGCTATTAAATAACTGAGATGATACTCAAATTCAGGTCTGCATAAAGCAAAGCCCGCTTTGCCACTAAGAAGCAATAAAGTCAAATGATACTCGGCATGTTATTATTGCCAAGTTTGCTTTAAAGTGAACTTGGGCCAATTCAAAAAGAAAGGGAATGGAAGAAATCAAACGTCAAAACAGCAGAAAGTCTTGCACAAGGAAGGCTTCACTAAGCAGTACCCCACCCAGCTTCATCTAACAGATGCATCTGCCATATCTTATCTTAGATTGAAATTCCTTACAGATTAGAAGTTCAGATAAGGTTCATGTAAAAAAAAAAAAGTCTTGCCATTTTTCACAGGTGACAACAGAAGAGTATTTGTCTAAGGGTCTCCACTTCTTTGTTTTTGTTTTATTTTGTTTGGGAGAGGGCACACCTGGAGATGCTCAGATGTTACTCCTGGCTTTGCACTCAGGAATTACTCTTGATAGTGCTCAGGGGAGCATCTGAGGTGCTGGGAATCCAACCTGGGTCAGCTCTTACTATCTCTTCAGCCCTGGGTCCCTGCTTCTTGAGTCTCCAAAGGGAAGAACATGAGAAGCTAAGAACCACATTAGTGAGCAGTTGCACAGGAGATAGTGCAAGGATAGCTGGGTGTGATTAAAGTGGTGCACTTCTGGAAGATGAGGGTAGGTTCAGATAGGAGTTGTTACTGAGATAGCAATTGTAAGGCAAATGGCACAATGTGGGCAAGTAGTTTCAAGTTTCCCTGGGCAGGCTGTCATAGATAAGGAGGGCAGAAAGACTGAGTGAAACTTAACATCATACATTATATCTAAGATAGACATGTTCTGACACCTCTTTGAGCCAGATGACCCCACCCTAATGCCAGTCCACCTGGAGTTATTTCAATAGGACTGGAGCCATAGTACAGACAGTCGGGTACGTGTCTTGCATGTAGCCAACCCAGGTTTGGTCCTCAGCATCCCATATGGTCCCCCAAGCACTGCCAGGAGTGAGTGCAGAGTCAGGATTAACCCCTGAGCATTGCTGTGTGTATTCCCCATATTCCAAAAAAGAATTTCACTCTGTCTCTCAAGGCTGGGCCTCTTTTCTGTAGCCAAACAGTACTACTCTCAGCTCAGCTGGGGAGAAATTGAACAAAATTTCCCCACTGATAGCTGGCATGAAAGGTAGTGTTTTCCTAGGGCGTGATCTGCCTGTGGGGGTCTGTGGGTGGTGGGTAGAGGTGAACACTTGCTTTGTTGCAGCAGCACTTCTCGAGACAAGATGAATCATGAATCACATTCTTGCATGATATGATTAGGAAGAAAATTCCATGACGAGTGGTAATAAGAATCACCTTTGATTTTCATTTACTTTGATTTTATTTCAGAGCTCCATAGCAGGCTCTGAAATAACTTATGACTTACTATATCCACAACACAAGTCTATGAAATTGATGCAAGGATGGTTCCAGTGAAGTCCCCTTACTAGATATGTTTTTGGTTTTTTTTCACACTCAGCGGTGCTCAGGGTTTATTCCTGACTCTGCACTCAGAAATCGCTCCTGGCAGGCTCTGGGGACCATATGGGATGCCAAGAATTGAACCTGGGTCTGTCCCAGGTAGGCAGCGTGCAAGGCAAACACCCTACCTCTGTGCTATCTCTGCAGAACTGCTTACTAGAAATTTTTTAAAAGTTTAAAAAAATTAACCCTCTGATTACATATGGAGATATGTGAAATAAACTCATTTTAATATTTATTTTGTAATATACACAAATACGAAATCATTTGGTTATGCATCTGAAATAAATCTTATTTTATATATCAATCATTCCTCAAGTTTAAAAAAAATAACCGTGTTTATGGAGAGAGCAATTTGATTTGAGATCTGTATCTTCTGGAAGATAGTGGAGTTGTACAGAGAAGTTCCAGACTCAGTTCACACTCTCATTTTATTGATTGATGTCTTTTATTGTCTTTGCATTGTTGTCAGGTCACTCAAAGTGGAGGGGAGGCTACAAGGATTTTGTTTGATTTGGATTTCAGGACCACTACCACTGCCGCACCTGGTGTTGCTCAGGGGCTACTCTGGCTCAATGTTTGGGGTCACTTCCATATGGTACCCTTGGATCATATGAGGTGCTGCTAATCATGGAACCTTGGTCTTCTATATGCAAAGCCTGTAAGCATTCATGGAGCCCATGGAGCTATCCATCAAATCTCACCCCCCTCCCTTTTATTAAATCAAATTTACTGGGGCTGGAGAGAATACCTTGCCCATGGCCAATTCAGGTTTTTCTCCAGCATCCCATATGTTCCTCCAGGTGCTTCCGGCGTGATCCCTGAGCCCAGAACCAGAAGTAAACCCTGAGCACACTGGAGTGTAGCCCCAAACCAAATCAAAACAAACAAGCAAAAATTTTATATAAATTTTACTGTGGAAACATTTACATATAATGAACTCTACATAACTTAAGAGTACAGAAGTTTAAGGGTATTTGGGGGGTTTATTTGTTGTTGTTGTTGTTGTTGTTGTTTTCAGACCACATCCGGCAGCACTCAGGGGTTACTCCTGGCTCTGTGCTCAGAAATTGCTCCTGGCAGTGGCTGGAAAGATAGCACAGCAGTAGGGCATTTGCCTTGCAAGCGACTGACCTAGGACCAACAGTGATTCGAATTCTGGCATCCCATATGGTCCCCATGCCTGCCAGGAGCAACTTCTGAGCAGAGAGCTAAGAGTAACCCCTGAGTGCCACCGGGTGTAGCCCCCCCCCCCCAAAAAAAAAGAAAGAAAAAAGAAAAGGAAAGAAAAGAAATTGCTCCTGGCAGGCTCAGGGAACCATATGGGATGCCGGGAATTGAACCCAGGTTCATCCTGGGTCGGTTGCATGCAAGCCAAATGCCCTACCATTATGCTATTTCTCCAGCCCAAGAAGTTTAAAGGTTTTTTTGGGGGTTTTTTTGTTTTTGTTTTGTTTTTGTTTTTGGGTCACACTGGGCAGAGCTTAGGGGTTACTCCTGGCTCTATGCTCAGAAATCGCTCCTGGCAGGCTCAGGGGACCATATGGGATGCCGGGGTTTGAACCATGTCCTTCTGCATGCAAGGCAAATGCCTTACCTCCATGTTATCTCTCTGGCCCCAGAAGTTTAATTTTTATATTCAGTGTGCAAACTCTGTTTTTTCTTTTTTATTTGGGGGCACATCCAGCAGTTTGGAGGTGAATTTATATGTGTTATGTCCTGCAAAGGTAAAAATGAAAGCCTGATCATAGTTTTGTCTGATTAGGATGACAAAGAAATAAAGTGCAAAGTATATACTGATCCACTTTTTTTATTTAGCTTACTTTTGGGATTCATTCAAATCCCTGTTATTGTTCAGTAGCATTTCCTTGTTGACCTATCCTTTACCTATGAACAAATATTTGAATTATTTCATGGCCTACTATTATAAACCTTCTATGAGCATTCATGAGAAATATTTCTCTATATGTACATTTTTATTTGTTCAGTAAATATCTGCCAATTAGTTTGTGTATATGACAAAATTGTCAAAGTGATTATACCATTTTGTACTATACCAAAAATAAGTGGGGGGAAAAGATTTATGGCTTCTTCACATATTTGAGAATTCTGGCACACTTGGCCTTGGTATTCTCCAGGGCTCACAGTTTTTCATTTGTCGAGTTTGCATGCGTGCTCGTCAGGATTATGCTCTTTAGCTGTGATATTCGAGCCCATTCTGGATATAGCAGTGCTGGGCCACACCTGGCATGCTCAGAGCTTACTACTGGTTCTTCTCTCAGGAATTATTCCTTGCGGTTCATTGGGGTCCATGTGGGATACAAGTAATAAAACTTGGGTCATCTTGCATGCAAGGCCCAACCCACTGTACTATCTCTCCAATCCCATAACTGTAATACTTTTTTGGTTTTTGTTGTTGTTGTTATAGTTGTTTGGGTTTGGTTTTGGTTTGATTTGGTTCAGTTCTTGGGCCATACCTAGTTCTGTTCTCAGGGGTCACTCCTGGCATGCTCAGATAACCGTATGTGGTACTTAGCATTGAACCGTGCAAGACAAGCACCTTAACCCCTCTCTGGCCCTCTTTAGGGGTTTAAAAAATATTTATTTTTGAGTTATATTTTTCTATATTCTAAAAAATATTTTTTTATATTCTGTGAAAATATCCTTTGCCACACATGTGATTTATGTACTTACAGAAATACATAACTTACATAAGTTATATGTTACTTACCATGTTTTCTTTACCCACCCTCCATGCCCTTGCTTTCCCTTTGTCATCACTATTGTTGCTAATGATCAGGTATCACACAAACATTTGGTTGTAATGCTGGCACACTTGGCCTTGGTGTTCTCCAGGGCTCACAGTTTTTCTTGTTTTTGTTTTTTTTTTTTTGTTTTTTTTTTTGTTTGTTTGTTTGTTTGTTTTTGGGCCACACCCGTTTGATGCTCATGGGTTACTCCTGGCTATGCACTCAGAAATTGTCCCTGGCTTGGGGGGACCATATGGGACACCGGGGGATCGAACCACGGTTTGTCCTACGCTAGCGCTTGCAAGGCAAACACCTTACCTCTAGCGCCACCTTCCCGGCCCCGCTCACAGTTTTTCATTTGTCGAGTTCGCATGCGTGCTCGTCAGGATTATGCTCTTTAGCTGTGATATTCAAGCCCATTCTGGATATAGCAGTGCTGGGGATTGGTCTCATGCTTTAATTTTCCTGCTTGCACTATCTACTATGACACCTCAAAGATCACACATTGTTGCAGTACCAGCTGATTCACTGAGCACCTTAGCTGGGGCCACGCCCATTGTGCGTGGGTGGCACTATTGGATTGAACATGCAACCTCATGCTTCCGAGGGAGGTGTTTTGTTTTGTATTTGTGGGCCTCACTTGGCCTACTTAGAGGTTACTCCTGCCTTTGTGCTCAGAGATCACTCTTGATGGTGCTCAGGAACCATATGAGGTGCTGGGTATCAAATACAGGTTGGACTATGTGCAAGTCAAGCACCCTACTACTGGCCCCAAGGCAGGTGCTTTTTGCCATTTAGCCATCCTCAGGCTCCATTTTATTTTCTCAATGGCATCTTCTTAGAAAAAGTTCCATTTTGGGGCTGAAGCAGTGACGCACAGTAAAACAAAAACAAAAAAAGAAAAATCTCCATTTTGATAAAATTTAGTTTATGTTTTCTTTTTGCTCACTTTTTGTGTCTAAAGAAATTTTATTTAACCCAAGTTTTCATAATTATTTCACTATGTGTTGGTTTATAAATTTTACTTTTTGGTTTGGGGCCGCACCCAGTGATGCTCAGGGGTTACTCCTGGCTCTGTGCTCAGAAATCACTCCTTGCTTGAGGGATCATATGGGATGCTGGGGGATCGAAACACATTCCACCTAGGTCAGTGGTGTGCAAGGCAAATGCCCTACCACTGCAGCACCACTCTGGCCCCATAATTTTTTTCATAAATATTTTTCTCATTTTGAGTATTTATATTAGATCTGTGATCTATTTAGGGGTTACTTTTCTGTGTATGTTTTGTTGAGGCTATGCTCAGCAGTGGCTTAGGGGATCACACCTAACAGTGCTAGGTACCAGGGATCCGTCCTAGGTCAACAACGTGAAGACAAGCACTCTGCCCACTGTACTAATATCCTAGTCAAGGAGTTTCCATTTAAGCTGGTTATTTTCTTCTTCCTTCATTAATTTTTGGGGGTTCTTTGTGCCACACTGGTTGTTATACTCTGGACTTACTCCTAATGGGGACTTGGGGAGAGGGGACCTGGGTCACCTGCATGCAAAGCAAGTACTACCCACTGCACTATCTCTCCAGCCCTTAAGCGGATTCTTCAATTACCCTCTACCCAACTCTTTTTGCTCTGAAGTGCACAAAAAGGGGGGAGGGCTTGTTCGTTTTATTTTTTACATTTTTATTAAGGCATTGTAGCTTTTAAAGTTATTCACGATTGAGTGTCAGGCACATAGTGATTCAACACTAATCCCACCACCAGTGTCCACTTCCCTCTGTCAGTGACCCAGTCGCCCCCTCCCTTAACAACCTGCCTCTATGACAGGCATTTCCCCTCCCTTTCAGGAACTGCAGCGTAACAGATTGTTACTGATAGGGTTTCTTATATAACACCACCTTCCAGAACCCCTTCCTGCTCCAAAGTGTCCCCTCCCTGCCCATTCCCCATCCCAGCATGAAATGCTTCCCACTGAGGACCAGTCCTCAAGTAAACATATGAGACTTAGCATTTAAGTTACTCTCAGCTGAACCCATATTCATAGACCATAATTAGGTTAATAGGAATTTTTCCTCTCTCTTTCTTTTCACAATGCTGACAAGGCTCAGAAAGCTGAGACAACACTACTACCTCAATAGGAATAGACTAAGTGACATTTTTACCCTGGGGAAAGATATTGGAAGAAGGCTGAATCTATGGAGATCTAATATATCTACACCCTCAGCCAGCTGAAAACCCCAAAATGGATGAACCCAAGGTCTAAGCAGAGATCTTGGTAGCTGTTGATGGATAAGAAAATGGTAGCAGTCTAATTTCCTGTATTCTACAAGAGCCAAAGAATAAGTATGTGAAAGGGATAGGACTATTATAATAGAATTTATTGACAAGCTAGTAGGTGCCCTCTACTATACAAGTTAGCTCTTAGGTATAAAAAACACAGGACAGCAACCGGTTGATCAACTCAAGATCAAAGAACTTCTGAGTCTTTGTTGATATTCCTTAGCATAGCGTGGGAAAGTTAGCTCCTTGAACTAGACCGTCTCAAACTTCAATTTACCTGGGAAGCCAAAGGAGGCAAAGTCGGGGTGATCCTTGAGTGCAAAGTCAGTAGTAAGCCTTGAACATTGGGGGGCGTGACCCAAACAACTAAATCAAAACAAAACAAAAGAAGATTCCTCTAGGGCAGGGCCACAAGATGTTGTACGGAGGGCCATTTGCAGCCCACCGGGCTGAGAGTTTGAGGCCCCTGAACTAGAGGCAAGCTGAATTCACCTGTCTAATTTCTGCCCTGAATTAAAGCATACTTGTGTATTTAAGATTTCATTCCCAGAGATGGAGAGATGAAAGATGAAGTGCTTGTTTTGCTTGCAGGTAATCCAAGTTTGACCCCCAGCACTACAGATTATTCTCCTGAGCATCATCACCAGGTATGACCCAAACTACCTCCACTTTTTTTTTTTTTTTTGGCCACACCCGTTTGATGCTCAGGGGTTACTCCTGGCTAAGGGCTTAGAAATTGCCCCTGGCTTGGGTGGACCATATGGGACGCTGGGGGGATCGAACTGCGGTCGCGATCTTTCCTTGGCTAGCGCTTGCAAGGCAGACACCTTACCTCTAGCGCCACCTCACCGGCCCCTACCTCCACTTTTTATGAAAAGAACTTGTGAAGTAAATAAATATGGTAAATAAATAAATAAATGGCAGACTGGGAGGCTGGAGAGACAGTACTGCAGATAGGGCTCATGCCTTGCATGAAACCAACCTGCGTTCAATCCCTGACATCCATTTGATTTCCTGTGCCCTTCCTGAGCCCTGCTGGCACAGAGCCATTAGTAAGCACTGAGCACTGCAGGGAGGTGTGGTCCAAATGCAAGAAAGAAAGAAAGAAAGAAAGAAAGAAAGAAAAGAAGAAAGAAAAGAAAGAAAGAAAAGAAAGAAAAAGAAAGAAAGAAAGAAAAGAGAAAGAAAGAAAGAAAGATAGAGAGAAGAAAGAGAGAGAAGAGAAAGAAAAGAGATGAGGAGAAAGAGAAGAAGAAAGAGAGAGAAAGAAAGAGAAAGAGAAAGAGAGAGAGAAAGAAGAAGAGAGAGAAGAAAGAGAGAGAGAAAGAAAGAAGAGAAGAAAGAAAGAAAGAAAGAAGAAAGAAAGAAAGAAAGAAAGAAAGAAGAAAGAAAGAAAGAAAGAAGAAGAAAGAAAGAGAAAGAAAGAGAAAGAAAGAAGAAGAAAGAAGAAAAAGAAAGAAAGAAAGAAAGAGAAGAAAGAAAGAGAGAGAGAGAAGAAAGAAAGAAAGAAAAAGGAAAGAAAGAAAGAAAGAAAGAAAGAGAAAGAGAGAAAGAAAGAAAGAAAGAAAGAAAGGAAGGAAGAAAAAGAAAGAAAGAAAGAAGAAAGAAAGAAAAGAAGAAAGAAAGAAAGGAAAGAAAGAAAGAAAGAAGAAAAAGAAAGAAAGAAAGAAAGAAAGAAAGAAAGAAAGAAAGAAAGAAAGAAAAGAAAGAAAGAAAGAAAGAAAGAAAGAAAGAAAGAAAGAAAGAAAGAAAGAAAGAAAGAAAGAAAGAAAGAAAGAAAGAAAGAAAGAAAGAAAGAAAGAAAGAAAGAAAGAAAGAAAGAAAGAAAGAAAGAAAGAAAGAAAGAAAAAGAAAGAAACTAGCAGACTGGTTAAATCATGGTCTTCCTGTCTCATAGAACTCTACAGAAAGCCTCCATGGTTACTTAACAGCTGTGTGACATTGGGCATTTCGCATCTTTGTAAGCCTGTTATTTTTTTATAAAGTGAGTAAAATATTACTGAGATTGATTTCTGGTTGGTTGGTTGGGTTTTTTGGAGGGCCGGCTACACCTGGCTATGCTCAGGGGTTACTCCTGGCTCTGCGCTCAGAAATTGCTCATGGCAGGCATCAGGGATGCTAGGGAATGAACCCAGGTCTGTCCCAGGTTGGCAGCATGCAAGGCAAACATCCTACCACTGTGCTATCACTACAGCCCCAGATTACTGAGATCGGGACTGGAGCGATTGTATAGCAGGTAGGGCACTTGCCTTGTACACAGCCAACCCAGGTTTAATCCCCAACACCCCATTTGGTCCTCCGAGCTCCAACAGGAGTGATTCATGAGCAAAGTAGGATTAAATCCTGAGCACTGCCAGGTGTGGCTTAAAAGCAAAACCAAGTCAAAAACAGACAACCATGGGACTAGAGAGATAGTATGTCAAATAGAGTGAATGCCTTGCATGTGGCAACCCTGCTTTAATCCCCAGCATCCTGTATGGTCCTCTAAGCACTGTCAGGGGTAATTCCTAAGTGCAGAGCCCAGAGTAACCCCTTAGCATCACCAAGTGTGGTCTTAATACAAACAGAAATAAAAGACAACTAAGGTCTAACTGCCATTAGTTTTACACAGATCCAAAGCCAGACCAACACCCACACAAGTCAGACCTTTCCGTTGTTGCTCTATTTGAAAAGAATGTTTCTTAAGGAAGGGCAGCTGCAAAACATGCAACAATCACTTGTTTTTCCTTCAAAGGAAAAAATGAGTGGATCCAAGGAGTCAGTGTGGTAGCTAGACAGATCAGGACCATTTCCAAGTTCTTTGCAGGAAACAGCAACAAAACACAGTTGAAATTTCCCATCAAGGGGCCGGGCGGTGGCGCTGGAGGTAAGGTGCCTGCCTTGCCTGCTCTAGCCTAGGACGGACCGCAGTTCGATCCCCCGGCGTCCCATATGGTCCCCCAAGAAGCCAGGAGCAACTTCTGAGCGCATAGCCAGGAGTAACCCCTGAGCGTCACAGGGTGTGGCCAAAAAAAAAAAAAAAAGAAATTTCCCATCAAGGAATCCTTTCTGTTTGGATGGTTGGGGGCCACACCCAACAGTGCTCAAGGGTTACTCTTGGTTCAGTATTCAGGGATCACTTCTGGAGGTGCTCTGGAGACCACATGTGATACCAGGGATCAAACCTGGGTCAGCAGTATGCAAGGCAAGTGCCACCCACTGTATTGTCTTTCCAGCCTCTTCATTTTGTGATACATCCCACTCCTGGCGGGGTAGGGAAAGGGGACTGGGGAACATACACCGTGCCAGCATTAGCTTCATGCACTTTTGCCTACAACTGGATATTGTGGTGGCCAGTTTGTCTTTTTGTTATTTTGGGGCCGCACATGACACTGCTTAGGAGACCTTGCGATGCCAGGATCAAACCTGGGCCTCCCACAAAGATGCATGCAAGGCATCCCCAGCTCTTCAAAGAATTCTTATACCAATTGTAGCTTGTTTCATGGTTTACCCCGAGGCACGCGCGCGCGCGCGCACACACACACACACACACACACACACACACACACACACACACGCAGACATACCTATACACACCTCAAAACTGGGACTACTGTGGATTGTGTCAGTTCTACAGAGCACACCTGCAGGAGTCTAGGCCTTCTTTTAGTTCTTCCTTCCTTAGTTCTTCCTTTCCTGAACTCTCTGACCTTGGGTGATCTTTGACTGAGCCATTCCTTTATGGGCATGTGCTTCCTCCAGCCCTACCCACTTGGCTCTGTTTCAATGAGGATAACAATTGAGCCTGCTTCTCTTACGTTGCAGGATTGTCATGGTTCTTTTTCCTTCTGTGACATGTCATGTCACCCTGAGATAAGAGTCATGAGATAAGAGTCATGTCTGAGGCCGGAGTGACAGCACAGCTGGTAGGGCGTTTGCCTTGCACATGGCTGACCCAGGTTTGATCCCTGTATGCCATATGGTCCCTCAAGCCTGCCAGGAGTAATTTCTGAGTGCTGCCCGATGTGGCCCAACCCTCTCTCCGCCCAAAAAAGAGTTGGGTGTTTCTGGAAGCAGTGGCTGGAGATAGGGGAAAGAAGGAAGGAAGCAGAGAGCAAGTGAAGAGGCCACAGGCCCAGCTTGGATGACAGAAGGAGAACAGAACTGGCTCCTCTTGAAATGACTTAAGAGGAGTGATGGAGAGAAGCTGCCCCTTGGTTTTAGGACCCAAGCAGTTAGCAAGATGCCTGGGGACCTGGCTGCTCATTCTTCAAGCTCATTCTTTAATTTTTAAAGTAGAGGTGCTTTGCACACAGAGAACTGTGGGATAAGAGGGCACATTTCAGGACAGATGTGGGAACTAAAAGTGAGTTGCCACAACAGCCTCAGCAGCAGCACTTCAAGATGAGATAGATATTCTGGGGGCAAGGAGGGCACCCTAGGAAGAGCAAGTGGTGAAGAGGCAGGCATGGTAGCATGGCCTAGTTTCTAAGATTTGCTTAGAAATAACAAGCTTCTTGACTTGTTGGTATGAGGCCGAAAAAGACCTGTTATAGTGAGGAAACTCTTCACCAAGGGTCAATAAGGACCTGCTCAGTTTCAGTTATCCCATGAGAAGCTGAATTGACAACCAAGGCTGGAACAGTGGTGTGGAGCGGTAAGGCATCTCCCTTGCTGGCGCTAGCCTAGGAGAGACCTCGGTTCAATTCCCTGGCATCCCATATGGTCCCCCAAGCCAGGAGCTATGTCTGAGCACATAGCCAGGAGTAGCCACTGAGCATCACCAGGTGTGACCCCAAAAAACAAAAAACAAACAGAAAATATTGACCAAAATAGACATTTGCTGGATTGAAAATGCATAATTATATAATGGTGAACTCTGTGGAGACATTAACTTTATTGAGGGCTTTTGTTTGTTTGGTAGGGGTAAGGATTAAACCCAGGGTTTCATACATGCAAGGCCTATGCTCCACCTCTAGCAACATCCCTGCACTCTCACCCCCCATGTAAACCTGAACATTACTATCCTGAAAGTCTGAATAAAGTTTTTACCCCCTGTCAAAGAGCCCATGATTGATTTCTCAACTTCCCAAATGTTTCTTAACCCCCTGAGCTGCGCATGCAAAGCACAAATTCTGCCTATTGACTTATTTCTCCAGCCCTGATTTCAGGTTTTACATCCAAATGTTTAATTCATTTTCTAAATACATTTTTGGGGGGGGGCCACACCCGGTGATGCTCAGGGGTTACTCCTGGCTGTCTGCTCAGAAATAGCTCCTGGCAGGCACGGGGGACCATATGGGACACCGGGATTTGAAACAACCACCTTAGGTCCTGGATTGGCTGCTTGCAAGGCAAACACTGCTGTGCTATCTCTCCGGGCCCTAAATACATTTTTTTTAATAATTTTTATTTTGACTAAAGTATATTACAAACCTTTACAGTAATATTTTAGGTACATTGTGACATTGAATCAGGGGCATTCCCACCACCAATTTTGTCCTCCCTCCATCCTGTTCCCAGCATGCATTCCATATCCCCCTCCTTTGCCCCTGGGCTGTGAGTATAAGTGGTCCCTTCTGTGTCTAGCTTGTAGATTGGGTATCGATTCTGTTGTCGTTGACTTTGGATTTGGTATTTAAGTCTAATCATCTTTTATTTCTACTCAATGTTCATACTAAATGCTTTTTTTAAAACAAAATTAATTTGTTTTCACCACATCCAGCTGTGCTCAGAACTGTCTTTGGTCTCTGTGCTCAGAGATCACTCCTAATGGTGCTCTAGGTACCATATGTAATGCCAGTAATAGAACTGGGGTCAGACATGTGCAAGGCAAACACTTTAACCCTTGTACTATCTCTCCTGCTCATGCAGAATCAGTTTCAGTTGCATCTCTGACTCCTTATTCTGTTCTGAGAGCAATGCTCAGGGACCCAAGGACCACTCTCAGCTCAGCAGTTCAGATGATCCAATGTCTGGGGCCCTTGATGCAATGTTGAAGGCCCAGCTATGCTGGAGACTGTAACAAACATGCCTTCCTCCTGTTGTTGCTCAGGAACAACTCCAGCCAAGTAAGGAGTTTTTTTTTAATAAAAGATTTAATAGGACAAATCAGGAAAAAGGGGGGGCCAGGGTCTTACAGCAATGCCATTCAGGAAGTCCAGCCAGTCCTCAATACAATCGTCAATAATCACTCCAACCAATAATCTCCACCAACAATTCTCCATCCCCACAGTATTCCAGCAATGGTACTAATTCGACCAGGGCAACATCTTCTCAATTTAATACAGGAGTTACTAATGGAGAGGACCCTTTGCTCTTAAAGTGACAGACCCCTTTTCTTGGGATAGATCTCTCACGTAATGTATGCAAAGCATATGTTCCAGTGTTTTGAACCATATTCTTGGCCCTCGTGATTCTTTCTGTGAAAGTTTTCTTTAGCAAAAAGATTATCATTGTTATTTTTACACTCAAAGAGCCAGTTCTTGGTTTTGTTTATCTTTCATATCATCTTTTGCCTTTTTTTTGTTTTGGGTTTTGGAGTTTTGTTTTTTGTTTTGTTTTGTTTTGCTTTGTTTTGTTTTGGGGCATATCCAGAAATGCTCAGAGGTTAGGCCTGTCTCTGCACTCAGGAATCACTCCCAGTGGGGCTCAGGAGACTATATGGGATACTGGAGATCAAACCCAGGTTGACCACATGCAAGGCAAGCATTCTAACCACTGTCCTATCTTTCCAGCTTTCCTTGTGCATTTGAAATATGCAGTAATTTCTTTGGGCTGAACTTTTTTTTTTTTCTTTTTTGGTTTTTGGGCCACACCCGGGAATGCTCAGGGGTTACTCCTGGCTATGCGCTCAGAAGTCGCTCCTGGCTTGGGGGACCAGATGGGACGCCGGGGGATCGAACCATGGTCCGTCCTAGGCTAGCGCTGGCAAGGCAGACACCTTACCTCTAGCGCCACCACGCCGGCCCCTGAACATTTTTTGATATGCCTATTAACTCCATCTAATCAATTACTCTTTTTATTATTTTGTTTTTGTTTGGTTTTTTGTTTGTTTGTTTGGGGGCCACACCCAGCAGTGCTCAGGGGTTACTCCTGGCTCTGTGCTCAGAAATCACTCCTGTGAGACTCAGGGGACCATATGGGAGGCTGGGGAATCGAACCCGTGTCTGTTCTGGGTTGGCAGCATACAAGGTAAACACCCAACTGTTGTGTTATCACTCCAGCCCTCAATTACTTTTTTTTTTTGTTTTTGGTTTTTGGGTCACACCCGGCAGCGCTCAGGGGACTCCTGGCTCAATGCTCACAAATTGCTCCTGGCAGGCTCGGGGGACCATATGGGATGCCAGGATTCAAACCACTGTCCTTCTGCATGCAAGGCAAATGCCTTACCTCCATGCTATCTCTCCAGCCCCAATCAATTACTTCTTTTAAGATCATTTTCTTATTCTTATTATTTTTTTTTTTTGGGTCAGGATGATCTGATGTTAACTTCACCTCTAATGTTAAGTGATCTGTTGAGATCTTTACATACATTGATAATTTTTAGGGACTGCCACGATAGGACAGCAGGTAGGGAGTTTGCTTCGCACACAGCCAATTTGGGTTCTATCCCTGGCAACCCCATGGTTCCCGGAGCGCTGTCAGGAGTGCAGAGACAGGAGTAACCCCTGAGTATCACTGGATGTGGCCTAAAACAAACAAAAACAGCAAAAATATTTTTAAAAATAAATTTAAGCACACCTTCCTTGGGAGTATAAATATTTATTGTTTAACATACTGACATTAGCGCTACAATCTGTGTTAATTAAACTACATTTAAGTGTGAGCCACCAGTAGCGTCATCAGTGCCAACATGTTAATTAATAACATTTTTGTTTGTTTAGGAGCTACGCCCAGTGATGCTACAGAGCATGTCCCGACATGGTGCTCCTGGATCCCTCCCAGCACTCTTCAGAGGCCCAGTGGTTTTGGGTATGGAGCTGAAGCTCCTGCATGCAAAGCATGGACCCTCAAGCTTTTTGAATCATCATTTCAGCCTGATAGTTTCTTTTTACTATTTGTTTAAGAAAGGTGTATTATTTTAGGGTCATCACTTTTCATAATTTATTTGTATCTAAAGATAAATTATTAAATATTTTGGTTTTTGACATTTATTGAGGTTAAAATTAGGTGGTTACTTTTTTTGTTTTTTGTTTTGTTTTTGGGCCACACCCGGTAGTGCTCAGAGCTTACTCCTGATAGTATGGAGGTAGGGAGTTTGCCTTGCATGCAGAAGGACGTGGTTCAAATCCCGGCATCTCATATGGTCCCCCGAGCCTGCCAGGAGCAATTTCTGAACGTACAGCCAGAAGTAATCCCTGAGCGCTGCCAAGTGTGATCCAAAAACAAAACAAAACAAAACAAAGAATATAAAATGTTCTACCATGACAATGTTAATGAGTGAGAGAAATAGAATGCCTGTCTCGAATACAGGCAGGGGGTGTTGGAGGAAGGAGATCAGGAGGGGGGACATTGGTGGTGGGAATGTTGCACTGGTGAAAGAGGTTGTTCTTTGTATGACTGAAACCCAACTACAATTATGTTTGTAGTCACGGTGTTTAAATAAAGACATTATTAAAAAATATATATAAAATGTTGTAGGATTACAATTTTATCAGACCAGGCTCACCATTAATGTGCCAATAACAACCCACTACAATTTTATAAGTTCATAGTTTACAGTTCATCATTATTCAGGAAAATGTCAACTCTCCACAAGTTTGAGATCATTCATTCCAATTTTCTTCTGTGATTGACTGCTAGATTACCATTGTAATAAAAAAAGAAAAGATGCTTGAGATGTTAACCCAATAATAGTAGGGAGGATACTTGCCCTGAATACAATCAACCCAAGTGTGTTTTCCAGCACCATATATTTGTCTCCCAAGTTCCTCCAGGAATGATCCCTGAGTGCAGAGCCTTCTTCTCTTTAATTCACCACTCCCACCTTAAACAACCTCAATTCTGTTATCAAGATCTACTAGTTTTTCCATTGAATATTATTAATTCCATGGCTTTGTGTATTTGAGGTTTAGTTTGACTAAATTTTGGGTCACACCCAGCAGTGCTTAGGAGCCAACTTGGTGCTCAGGAATTGCTCTTGGAAGTATTTGGGGGACCATGAGATGTTGGAGATCAGCCTAAATCTAGCATGCAAAGCATGTGTACTAGCCCGTTGGGCTACCTCCTCAGTCCCTACTTTATTTCTTTGAACATTACCTAAGAGGGATTTTATCTGGTATTGGCTTTCTCTGTCTGACTTATTTCACCTCCATCTTCATTCCTGTTAAAACAAAAAGTCTGGCTTCATCTTTTCTTATAGCTAAGTGGTATTTCATTCCATATAGTCACCACAACTTTACTCCTCTGTTGTTGAGCCCTTGGTAATTTTCATATCTTTGTAATTATAACAACATTGCAGTAAATAGAATTATGCATGTCTTTTCAACTTCATGATTTTGCATCCATTGTATTGTGGGCCATATTTGGTGATGCTTAGGGGCTATTTCTGGCTCTGTATTCAGGAGTGACTCCTGGTGGTACTTGAAAAATCATGAATTCAAATCAGCGTCAACGAAGCTTCAAACCAGAGACAGCAATGTACGAGGTAAGCACATTACTCCCTTACTATCTCTCTGGTGCCAACATTTACAAATTTTGATGTAATATCAGCTTGTAATGTAAATCTCTTTTTGTTTTTGTTTTTTGTATTTGGGTCACACTCAGCAGCACTCAGGGGTTCCTCCTGGCTCTATGCTCAGAAATCACTCCTGGCAGGCTTGGGGTACCATATAGGATGCTGGGAATTGAACCACCATCCTTCTATCTATATGCAAGGCAAATGCCTTATCTCCATGCTATCTCTCTGGCCCCCAATGTAAGTCTTCTTGACTCAGTTATTTCCTTATATTTTGGAACGTCTCAGCTATTGTTTCCTTTGGGGGGGGGGAAGTTTTCTTTTCTATCTCCTGATATACTCATTATTTTATGTTTTCCTCCTCTTTCATTTGACTCATTATAGAAATGGAGGGGCATATTCAGGGGTGCTCAGTGATTATCAATAGCTCTGTGTCCAGGGGTGAGTCTCGGTAGTGCTGAGGAAAAGTGATATTGGGCATCAAACCTTGGCTTCCTACATGCAAAGCATATACTCAGTCCATTGAGCATTCTCTCTGGCTCTGTTATTGACATTTATCTTCCATTTTGCTATTACCTTCCTCTGTAAGATCAATGCAGTCTGCTGTGCTTCATATGGAAGTTTTTGTTTCATTGTTTTTCATATCTAGCATCTCTGTTTGAGTTTTTGTTTTGTTTTTTTGTTTTTGTTTATTGGGCCAGTGGTGCTCAGGGATTACTCCTGGCTCTGCATTCAGAAATCTCTGAACTCAGGAATTATTCCTGGCAGGCTCAGGAGACCATCTGGAATGCCGGTGATGAAACCTGGTCAGCGTGTGTAAGACCAGCACCCAACTCACTATACAATAACCCCCCAAAAAAGCCCTTTATCTTTAATCTAGCAGATTAAAACACACATAATTATATAGTCATTAGTATTTGATTCAAAATAATAAAAGATGGCAGCGGTAGTTGAAATATAAATTAAAGATTTGCCGGGGGGGGGTCAGAGAGATAGCATGGAGGTAGGGCATTTCCCTTGCATGCAGAAGGACGGTGGTTCAAATCCCGGCATCCCATATGGTCCCCTGAGCCTGCCAGGAGCGATTTCTGAGCATAGAGCCAGGAGTAACCCCTGAGTGCTGCCGGGTGTGACCCAAAAACAAAACCAAAAAAAGCAAACAAATAAGATTTGCCTAGGATCAATAATAGTGAAATAGAAGTATAGGATGCATAGAGTGGGTCCAGTAAACTATTTTCTCCATTTTGTATACTTTTTTTTTTTTTTGGTTTTTGGGTCACACCCGGCAGTGCTCAGGGGTTACTCCTGGCTCTATGCTTAGAAATCTCTCCTGGCAGGCTCAGAGAACCATATGGGATGCCAGGATTCGAACCACTATCCTTCTGCATTCAAGGCAAACGCCCCAGCCCCTATTTTGTATACATTTAAATAACGTAAAAAAGCCTAAGAAACTTCTCCAAACATTTAAAAGTGTCATGTACAGAAGAGAGCTTAGATACAAGGAAGAGAATATCAAAGGATTAGTTGAATTAATCAATAAAGAAAAGCCCTGCCTTGGGCTGGAGCCAGAATACAGTGAATAGGACTATTTGCCTTGTACATGGCAGACCCAGGCTCAATACCCTGAGCACTTCCAGGAGTGATTCCTGAGGGTAGAGTCAGGAGTAAGCCCTGAGCATCACAAGGTGTGGCCCAAAATACACACAAAAAAAATGTTCTGCCATATGAGGCCTTCACTAGAAAGTGATTCGAGATTACCATAACAAAATTGCCATACAACAAAGACCGAAAACAACACAATCTTTTTTTTTTTCTTTGAGCGGGGGCAATACTCAATGGTACTCAGGAGTTATTACTGGCTCTGTACTCAGAAATTACTCCTAGCACACTCGGGGGACCATATGTGGTGTCCACGATCGAATCCGCGTCAGCTGTGTGCAAGGCAAAATGCCCTACCCACTGTGCTATTGCTCTGGCCTGAAAAACAATACAGTATTACAATCTTATTTTTCTGAGGGTCAGAGGTAAATTTGGGGCTCATTGGACTAAACTTTAGCATGATACAGTCTTTTCTGGAAGTTTTATGGGACAATTCAGTTTCTTTTTTTTTTTTTTCTTTTTTCTTTTTTGGTTTTTGGGTCACACCTGTTTGATGCTCAGGGGTTACTCCTGGCTATATGCTCAGAAATTGCCCCTGGCTTGGGGGGACCATATGGGATGCGGGGGGATCTAACCGCGGTCCGTCCTACGCTAGTGCTTGCAAGGCAGACACCTTACCTCTAGCGCCACCTTCCCGGCCCCACAATTCAGTTTCTTACTAATTTAGAATGCTGTCAGAATTCAGATCCTTGTTGATACAGAGCTGAAAGCCTGTTTTTTTCTTGGCAGAAATGAGCACTGTTTCTACTTTCTAGAAGCTGTTATATTTCTTGGGTTATGGGGGTCATGGCCTGCACCAGCAAAACCAGATCAAACCATTCTTTTTGTTGTTGTTGTTGTTGTTGTTGTTTGTTTTTTGTTTTTGAGTCACACTCGGCAGCACTCAGGGGTTACTCCTGGCTCTATGCTCAGAAATTGCCCCCAGCAGGCTCGGGGGACCATATGGGATGCCGGGATTCGAACCACTGTTCTTCTGCATGCAAGGCAAACGCCTTACCACTGTGCTATTTCTCCGGCCCCAATTCTCAATTTTTATAAAATGGAATCAGACTGTTTATTTTATAATTCATCTATGTTTGTATTTATATTAATATTTTTAATTTGGGGGCAGGAGCAATAGCACATTAGTAGAGCATTTGCCTTGCACGTGGCCAACTCCAATGTACCTCAGTTTGATTCCCAGCAAACCATATGATCCCCTGAGCCTGCCAGGGGCGATTTCTGAGCACAGAGCCAGAAGTAACCCTTGAGCTCTACCAGGTGTGACCCAACAAACCAAAAATATGGAGCTAGAGAGATAGCACAGCAGTGGGGCATTTGCCTTGCACGCAGCAGTAGCAGACGGTTGTTTTGGTGTGTGTGTGTGTGTGTGTGTGTGTGTGTGTGTGTGTGTGTGTGTGTGTGTATGTGTATGTGTGTGGTTTTTGGGTCTCACCCAGCAGTGCTCAGGGGAAACTCCTGGCTTAATGCTCAGAAATTGCTCCTGGCAGGCACGGGAAACCATATGGGAAGCCGGATTCAAACTGATGACCTTCTGCATGAAAGGCAAATGCCTTACCTCCATGCTATCTCTCCGGCCCTTTTTCTTTCTTTTGCTTTTTTTTTTTTTAACAGTCGGTTATTTAAATCCTGGAATCCCATATGGTCCCCATGCCTGCTAGGAACAATTTCTGAGTGCAGATCCAGGAGTAACCGCTGAGCACCACTGACTTTGACCCAAACACAAAAACAAAAAAATAATATATTTATAATTTGTATCTATTAATTAGCATTCTGTTATTTGACCATACCACAGTTTGTTTCTTTTTTCTTTTTTTTTTTTCTTTTTTTCACAGTTTATTTCTCCATTAAAGTGTTGATGCCAGTTTAGGGCTACTTTTACATACAAAACTCTATATAGACATGCTTTCAAAATACACAAATGGTCAACAGACATATAGAAAAACAAAGAGTTCATCCTCACTTATAATCAGAGAAATACAAATCAGAAAAAAAGAACAATGATAGAAACATCATTGCACCTGTGAAGTAGCCTATCTCCAAAAATCTAGAGAAAACAAAACTTGGTAGAAGTATGGAGAAAAAGAAATGGACACTGCTGGCAGCAGAACAAATTGGTCCAATCTCTACAGAAATGCAGAGTTACCGAAATATTAAAAGAAGATCTAGTCTATGATCTAGCAAGTCCATTTCTAGAGCATTTACTTAAATGACACCAAAATGCTAGTTTGAAAATACATATACGTGCCTTTGCTCATGGTAGCTTTCTATATGATGGCCAAGATCCAGAAACAATCTAAGATGATCCTTCCCTCTTGCTATGACGTAGATGGAATTAGAGTCATGCTAAGTGAAGTATGTCAGAAAGAAAAAGATATATACCAGATGATCTCATTCATCTACGGATATGAATAAACAAAACAAAGTCAAATGAACACTGTTGTGATCTGAGTGATGTTGAAAAAAAAAACTTAGTCAAAAGAAAACAAATTTGAACTCTGACCATAGAACCAAGCAAAGTCACCAAACAAGAGGGAGAGGAGAAGGCATTGGATGACAGTGGAAGAAGATGGGTCTTGGATGTGATAGGTGGATGTGATATTAATAAAACATATTTTGAAGAGGGTAAAATAATTCCTCTAAAATATAGTCTTGTAAATCTATGTTACTTCAATTTTTAAAAGAGGGAGGGAGCCAATTGGAACATTACAGTACAAATATTTGCATAAATACATGCTTTCCAACAGTTGTAACATCACTAAGTAGTAATAAAAAAATGATCCGACTTAAACACCAAATTCAAAGCCAACGACAACAGAGTCGATACCCAACCTACAACAAGCTAGACACAGAGGGGACCACTTATACTAGCAGCTTGGGGCGTCAGGGAGGGCGATAAGGGATGCATACTGGGAATGGGGGTGGAGAGAGGACAATTTTGGTGGTGGGAATTCCCTTGTTTCAGTGTTAATATGTACCTAAAATATTACTGTGAAAGATATGTAATCCACTTTGGTCAAAATAAAAATTATTATTATAAAAATATACATGCTTTCCTTTTGTTTGAGTATATATACGTATATACTCAAGTATAAGCCGACCCGAGTATAAGCCTACCCCTCTAATTTTTCCCTAAGAACTGGGAAAACTTAGTGACTTGTGTATAAGCTGAGGTGGAAAATGCAGCAGCCACTGGTAAATTTCAAAAATAAAAATATATACCCAGAACAATGACAATAATTGAGGAATCAGTAGGGTAAAAGTTTTTCAATATTTATTGCTAAAGAAAACCTGTAAACTAGCAACAGTAACTTTAAAACTTTAAATAGGGGCTGCAAAGGTGGTACAAGCAGTAGAGCTGAAGCTGAAGCGCTGCCCCCTCCAGATGCCAGAAGACGACTGGAGACTCCGTGTATTTGATTTGGTGCACAAGCTCCAAATCAAATAACCTGTACGACCCGAGTATAAGCCGAGTTCTTGTTTTTCAGCACAAATTTTGTCCCCCAAGCCTGCCAAGAGCGATTTCTGAATGCAGAACCAGGAGTAACTCTTGAACTCTGCTGAGTGTGACCCCCCCCAAATGAATAAACATACAAATAAATTTAAAAAAAGGCTCCCAGCTGTTTCCAAAGTGTTTGTACTATCTAACCTCCTACAACAATTTATTCAAGTTCCAGTTTTTCCACATCTTTTCCACATCTTAGTTGGCCCGTCTTTTTCATTTCAGTCATTCTAAATCAATTTGTCAGTGATATCTCTTTAAGGTGCTAATTTTGTTTTAATTACAGTGTATAGCAGGACTGAAAACTCTGGGTCTTAACTTTTGAAATGGGATTGGATCAAGGTGCCTTCACCCACCAAAAAACCCAGCAGCCCAACTCACCACCATCACCCAACTCACTCCTCCACCAAGCTCCAAAAGAAAATAATGGCGGGGCCGGAGAGATAGCATGGAGGTAAGGTGTTTGCCTTTCATGCAGAAGGTCATCGGTTCGAATCCCGGCATCCCATATGGTCCCCCATGCCTGACAGGAGCAATTTCTGAGCATGGAGCTAGGAGTAACCCCTGAGCACTGCCGGGTGTGACCAAAACACCACAAAAAACAAAAACAAAAACAAAAGAAAATAATGGCATGGGGCTGGAGAGATAGCATGGAGGTAAGGCGTTTGCTTGCATGCAGAAGGATAGTGGTTCAAATCCAGGCATCCCAGATGGTCCCCTGAGCCTGCTAGGGGTGATTTCTGAGCACAGAGCCAGGAGTAACCCCTAAGAGCTGCTGGTTGTGATCCGAAAGAAAGAAAGAAAGAAAGAAAGAAGAAAAGAAAGAAAGAAGAAAGAAAGAAAGAAAGAAAGAAAAGAAAGAAAGAAAAGAAAGAAAGAAAGAAAGAAAGAAAGAAAGAAAGAAAAGGAAGGAAGGAAGGAAGGAAGGAAGGAAGGAAGGAAGGAAGGAGGAAGGAAGGAAGGAAGGAAGGAAGGAAGGAAGGAGGAAGGAAGGAAGGAAGGAAGGAAGGAAGGAAGGAGGAAGGAAGGAAGGAAGGAAGAAGAAAGAAAGAAAGAAAGAAAGAGAGAGAGAGAGAGAGAGAGAAAAGAGAGAGAGAGAAAGAGAGAAAGGAGAGAGAGAGGAGAGGGGGGGAGGGAGGGGAGGGAGGGAGAGGGAAGGAAGGAAGGAAGGAGGAGGAAGGAAGGAAGGGAGGGAGGGAGGGAGGGAGGGAGAGAGAGAAAGAGAGAGAGAGAGAGAAGAAAGAGGAAGGAAGGAAGGAAGGAAGGAAGGAAGGAGAAGGAAGGAAGGAAGGAAGGAAGGAAGGAAGGAAGGAAGGAAGGAAGGAAGGAAGGAAAGGAAGGAAGGAAGGAAGGAAGGAAGAAAGGAAAGAAAGAAAGAAGAAAGAAAAGAAAGAAAGAAAGAAGAAAGAAGGAAAGGAAGGAAGGAAGGAAGGAAGGAAGGAAGGAAGGAAGGAAGGAAGGAAGGAAGGAAGGAAGGAAGGAAGGAAGGAAGGAAGGAAGGAAGGAAGGAAGGAAGGAAGGAAGGAAGAAAGAAGAAGAAAGAAAGAAAGAAAGAAAGAAAGAAAGAAAGAAAGAAAGAAAGAAAGAAAGAAAGAAAGAAAGAAAGAAAGAAAGAAAGAAAGAAGAAGAAAAGAAAGAAAGAAAAAAGAAAGAAAAGAAAGAAAGAAAGAAAGAAAGAAAGAAAAGACTACAATGACAATGGATACTTCCTAGGTAATTGCGTCCTGGCTGATACTTCTGGAATTCTCTGAAGGGAGGGGAAACAGATTCCCCTTTCTGCATGAATTACATCAGCCCAGCACACATCCTACACCCTCCCAAAGAAATGGCCCAGCTCTTCAACTTAACCTTATCAAACTTTCAAGCCATCAAATTTGTTTAGATCTATAAATCTGAACTACACAACCACATGCAGTCACGTAACGGGTCTTATACTAGTGTCAGATTAGTCGTTTCACAGGAAATCTAATGGGAACCTAGCATAGTAATCTACTAACCTCAATGAACCTGAACAGTAACTCAGAAGGCTCAAGTAGCACCAATCACAGCCTAGTAAATCCTTAGACTCTGACTTTAATAACTTTTTAGTTATTTAGTTATTATTATAAAAATATACATGCTTTTTTTTTGTTCCAAATAAATTTCAAAAGTACCTGGTCCACTTCTTTGAAGAATGTCATGGGTATCTTTAGGGGGATCGCATTAAATCTGTACAGTGCTTTGGGGAGTATTGCCATTTTAATGATGTTAATCCTGCCAATCCATGAGCAGGGTATATGCTTCCATTTCCGCGTGTCCTCTCTTATTTCTTGGAGCAGAGTTTTATAGTTTTCCTTGTATAGGTCCTTCACATTTTTAGTCAAGTTGATTCCAAGATATTTGAGTTTGTGTGACACTATAGTGAATGGAGTTGTTTTCTTAATGTCCATTTCTTCCTTATTAGTATTGGTGTATAGAAAGGCCATTGATTTTTGTGTGTTAATTTTGTAGCCTGCCACCTTGCTATATGAGTCTATTGTTTCTAGAAGCTTTTTGATAGAGTCTTTGGGGTTTTCTAAGTAGAGTATCATGTCATCTGCAAACAGTGAGAGCTTGACTTCTTCCTTTCCTATCTGGATTCCCTTGATATCCTTTTCTTGCCTAATCGCTATAGCGAGTACTTCCAGTGCTATGTTGAATAGGAGTGGTGAGAGAGGACAGCCTTGTCTTGTGCCAGAATTTAGAGGAAAGGCTTTCAGTTTTTCTCCATTGAGGACAATATTTGCCTCTGGTTTGTAGTAGATGGCCTTAACTATATTGAGAAAGGTTCCTTCCATTCCCATCTTGCTGAGAGTTTTGATCAAGAATGGGTGTTGGACCTTGTCAAATGCTTTCTCTGCGTCGATTGATATGATCATGTGATTTTTATTTTTCTTGCTATTGATGTTGTGTATTATGTTGATAGATTTACGGATGTTAAACCAGCCTTGCATTCCTGGAATGAAACCTACTTGATCGTAGTGGATGATCTTCTTAATGAGGCATTGAATCCTATTTGCCAGGATTTTGTTGAAGATCTGAAATAAGTCAGAGAGAGAGAGAAAAACGCAGAATGGTCTCACACATTTATGGGTTTTAAGAAAAATGAAAGACATTCTTGCAATAATAACTTTCAGACACAAAAGAGAAAAGAGCTGGAAGTTCCAGCTCACCTCAGGAAGCTCATCACAAAGAGTGATGAGTTTAGTTGGATAAATAACTACATTTTGAACTGTCCTAATAATGAGAATGTATGAGGGAAATTGAGAACCTGTTTAGAGTACAGGCGGGGGTCGGGTGGGGAGGAGGGAGACTTGGGACATTGGTGATGGGAATGTTGCACTGGTGATGGGTGGTGTTAAAAAAAAATTTTATAAAAGGTAATATTTAAAAGTAAAAAAAAATATACATGCTTTCCTTTTGTTTGAGTATATATATATATATATATATATATATATATATATACTCAAGTATAAGCCGACCCGAGTATAAGCCTACCCCTCTAATTTTTCCCTAAAAAAATTATTTAATAACTTTAATGATAATGGGGAGATAAAAAAATCATTTCAAGGGGCCGGGTAGGTGGCGCTGGAGGTAAGGTGTCTGCCTTGCAAGCGCTAGCCAAGGAAGGACCGCGGTTCGATCCCCTGGCGTCCCATATGGTCCCCCCAAGCCAGGGGCGATTTCTGAGCACATAGCCAGGAGTAACCCCTGAGTGTCAAACAGGTGTGGCCCAAAAACCAAAAAAAAAAAAATCATTTCAAATTAACCTTCTTGATCTAAATTTTGATGATTCATTTGCCTTTGTGTTATAACAAACAATATGAAGCAAATTTGTACCTGCATGAAGCAGGCTATAGTGGTGGATGAGATATTGGGGACACTGGTGAAGGAAAGGTCACACTGGTGGTGGTGCAATTGGTGTTTGAATATTTAATGCCTGACATGACTATTATGAACAACTTGGTAAATCATGGTGTTATTAAAAATGAGAACAAAATTAAAGTGTATGTGGCCCTACAGCAGGTAGGGCACTTGCCTTACATTGAGCCAACCTAGGATCAATCTCTGGCACCCCATTTGGTCTCCCAAGCCTGCCAGGAGTGATCCTTAAACACATTGCCAGGAATAAGCCCTGAGCACCACTAGATGTGGGCCCAAAACAAACTAAAAATTAATGTATGACCAGAAAAATAGGCACTTGCCTTCAATGTCACCAGATGGTCTCCTGAGTATGGATGGCCATGTTTTCTTCTTGATCATAGGCCAGAGTAGTCCCTGATCACCATCAGGTGTGGCTCAATAAACCCCCTTTTAAATTAATGACTAATAATGTCAAGAGTATTTTTATGTACTTAATTACTTCATATATATCTTTCTAAATAAAATATCTGTTCAAATTTTGTGTCCCCTTTAAAAATCGGGTTGTTTTCTATTATTGAGTTTTGAGACTTATTGACATATTTGGCTATAAATCCTTAATACAATCTTTTTATTCAATTATTTATTTATTTATTTATTGTGGTTTTTGGGTCACACCCGGCAGTGCTCAGGGGTTATTCCTGGCTCCAGGCTCAGAAATTGCTCCTGGCAGGCACGGGGAACCATATGGGATGCCGGGATTCGAACAGATGACCTCCTGCATGAAAGACAAACGCCTGGGCCCGGAGAGATAGCACAGCGGCGTTTGCCTTGCAAGCAGCCGATCCAGGACCAAAGGTGGTTGGTTCGAATCCCGGTGTCCCATATGGTCCCCCATGCCTGCCAGGAGCTATTTCTGAGCAGACAGCCAGGAGTAATTCCTGAGCTCTGCCAGGTGTGGCCCAAAAACCAAAAAAAAAAAAAAAAAAAAAAAAAGAAAGACAAACGCCTTACCTCCATGCTATCTCTCCGGCCCCATTAACACAATCTTTTGTGTGTGTTGGGTGTGGTGAGTTAGGCTACAATCCATCAGTGCTGAGAATCTACTTCTGGTTCTGTGCTCAAGAGTGACCCTGGTGGTACTCAGGGACTATATGGGGTGCTGGGGATTCGAACTAGAGTCAGCACATGCAAGGCAAGTGCCTTAACCCATGTACTACTTCTGACTCAACATGTTCTACTGAGTTTATTAACTCTGAAGGATCAAGATCTGATTTTACAGGATGGATCATAATAGTTTACTAAACCTGAAGGATCAAGCTCTGGCTTACAGAAAATGCAAGGGACTGAAAAACAGGTTAGATGACACTCAGGAAGTAAGTCATCGCTAAGGCCTTTCCTAGATTCACCTGCTGTCACATGCGAAGTAGCACTGTTTGACTAATGTACTCAGAACCTATCTGTTCTCAATCTACTGAAACCAATTTAGAACTTACTACATTGGTTTAGTAAGATGCAATATTTCATCTTGCACATCAGATGCAAGGTTTCATCTTTATTTGCAAACAGTGAATACCAAGAGTAGAAAATGTTTTGATGGTGGTGTGTTCTCTAATAAAACTAGAGTAGTATAATAACCTCAATTACACTGAAAGAAAAAAAATTCGAGCCAGGGCTGGATGGGATAATGGAAGCAGAAAAACATAGCATGTGCAAAGCCATGAATCTTATTCCTGACACCAACACCCCTAACACGACCGGGTGGGGCTCTTATAAAAAGATACCAGGCCAGAGCGTGCTTGCCTTGCATGCAGTTAGCATGAGTTCAATTTCTTTTTTTTTTTCTTTTTTTTTTTGTTTTTTTGGGCCACACCCATTTGATGCTCAGAGGTTACTCCTGGCTAAGTGCTCAGAAATCGCCCCTGGCTTGGGGGGACCATATGGGACGCCAGGGAATCGAACCTCCGTCCATCCTACACTAGCGCTTGATAGGCAGACACCTTACCTCTAGCACCACCTCTCCAGCCCCCATGAGTTCAATTTCTGACTTCACGTATGGTCCCCGGAGCCCTTCCAGGAGTGATCCCTGAGCATAGAGCCAGGAGTAAGCACAGAGTCAGTCAGCACAGAGCCTGAGCACTGCCAGATGTGGTCAAAATAAAACAAAAAATAAAATGCCACTGGGATTAGGAGAGAGATAATACAGCAGTTAGGGAACTTTCCAAGCATGTACTTGACTTGGTCTGATTTCTGAGTAACACACGGTCCCCTGAACATTGTGGGCTGCAACCCTGAGGCCACCAGAACAGCTAGGGTGGCCCAGGCAACCCCAGCACTGCAGGGCCTGAGGATGCAAATAGGGTCCTTATATTGAACCCCAGGCTTGGCTGGTGAAAAATCACCAGAAGGGTCCTCAATACCTCCTAAGCACTGTTTAGAAGGCCCACAAGGTGATGACAAGATAAAACCCCAAATATCCTATAGATTTTTTAATCTCCAGAATTTTATAGAACCAGAGATGACATCCAAGGCCTACCCACTGTCTTTTCTCCTCGCTGAATGCAAAACAAACCAGTATCATCTTCAGATCCCCCAACTAACAAGGGATCTCGTTTATTGGACACTCAATGAGCACTTTTATAAGTTTATTTTTACCAGTCTCTCAATTCCATGAAGTAGTTAGTAGATATTTGTCTTTCAAAGGGAAAACTCCAACCACCCCAAAAGGTAATATTGCATGAGGAGAGTAAGTGGAAGGAGTGTCATGAAAACCCAGGTCTCTCAGGTATCTCAACTCTGTCCAAATTCCACTTCTCCATTATGCAACTTGAACTGGGGGGGGGGGGGCAAGCGGGGGCTTGAAACTCACTGTGGAGCCTAAACCGGGTCAACACATCCCCCACCTTGGGGTCAATGGCCGTCAGCTCTAGCCTCCTTCTTGGAATTACATGGATTTTTCAGGTTTACTTTCCAGAAGAGAGGCAAATGGTTCACCTCATCCCTTGGGGACTAACAAGTTAACTGGAACAGGAGGGTGCACGGGGCACCTCCTGCCCAGGATTACATTTCCTCAAATGACTCATGCTCTCTGCTGCTCACCCAACAAACCTGCCAGCACCCCTGAAGGTGTCTGTTCACTCCTGCAGAGCCGTTTCTCCTTCCCTCCTCTGGGGTTTCCGTTAGAGCCCTTCCTCTTGGTTTTCTACTACAGATTTGGTGCCTGTGAGAGAATGCCAGAGTGGCTACCAGGGATCTCCGCTGTGTGATTTTCTCGTGTTTTCTTGGAACATACGCTACACAAACAACCCTAAATAGGCCTTGTTTCAAAGGCAACTAACTTTGTAATTGGTCAGGGTGTTCTGAGCAGAGCCACAGCTCCCCCAGGCCACACACTTGGCTGTGGTCAAGAGAAAGATCTTGGCTCCTTTTCATAGTGAATCTCCCCCTTCTAGGGATGAGGATATTGGAAATCAAGGGGAACAAGTGTGCTGTGGGGGTCTGTGAGGGCTCCAAATTGCTTCTCTCTTCTGGTTTGCTCATCTGACTTTAGAGGTGCAGAGGACAGGCTGCTGGGAAGGGGCCCCTGCATTTCCCAACATAAGTGAATGAGAAAAAGTTCAGAAGAGCAGAAATCCTGTCACGAGTCCTGATTTCATAAATCCTATTGGTGGAGGCTGTTAGCAACCTCTTAAATATTGTGGACTTAAACTAGCTTCATCTGCCAAGTCAAATACAGTCCTTGATTAAACATTAGTGGTGCAAAAATCTAAAGTCAGTGGGCCAGATAGATAGAAGAGTGGGTAGTTCATTTACCTGGCACTTGGCTGACCTGAGTTTGATTCCCCATCATCCTATATAGTCCCCTGAGCATCTCCAGGTGTAATTCCAGAGCACAGAATCAGGAATAACCCCTAAGCATTGCCAGATTTGGCCCAATCCCCTTCCAAAAAAAAAAAAAAGCAAACAAACAAATAAAACAAGAAATATTTCAGGGGACGGAGCGATAGCACAGCTGTAGGGCATTTGCCTTGCATGAAGCTGCCCAAGATGAACCTGGATTCGAACCCCAGCATCCCATATGGTCTCCCAAACCAGGAGCGATTTCCGAGCACTTAGCCAGTAGTAACCCCTGAGCATCACCGATGTGGCCCATAAACCAAAATAAATAAATTAATGAATTAAAAGAAATATTCCAGAGAGAAGGCAAGATGGGTTCAGAAAGAAAAAAAAAGCCCACAGCATCTCTCTGTCCCAGATCTTGAACCCAGGAATATGGGCCATAATCCTGTGTCCTTTGAGTGAAATACCCTCTGAGGAGAACAAATGTTTCATTATTTATTGCAATCTTCCCCCAAAGTAGAGGATTTGAACACTTAGGCAATAGATTCATGTTAGTGGGTGAACACTAGTGACCTCAAATGCCATTGGATAACTAACATGTCCTATTTGCTCACTTTTTGAACTGGTAGATTGGGGCTGGAGGGATAGTACAGTGGGTAGGGGCTTGTCTTGCATACAGTCAACCCAAGTTCAATCTCTGTATCCCATATATAGCCCACCAGTAATAGTAACTCCTGAGTGCAGAGCCAGAATAAACTATAAGCATTACCAAGTGTGAACCCCCCTCCGTACAGTCCCTAAATAGATTTCAGTGGGGTCACTGAATGATTTTTTGTTTGTTTGTTTTTGTTTTTGGGTCACACCTAGCAGCTCAGGAGTTACTCTTGGCTCTGTGATCAGAAGTTGCTCCTGGCAGGCTTGGGGGACCATATGGGATGCTGGGATTTGAACCAGGGTTCGTCCTATGTTGGCCACATGCAAGGCAAATGCCTTCTCACTGTGCTATCACTCTGGTCCCTACTGAGTGAGGTTTTTTTTCCTGAAAAGAGAGCAGTAGGTCAAATAAGTTTAGAAATATTGGTTATAAGAAAAGTCATCTGTATCCTTATATTCATTGCAGCACTATTCACAATAGCCAGATCTGGAAACAACTCAAGTGCTTGAAAACAAATAAGTGGATAAAGAAATGCTGTTACATCTACACAATGGAATACTAAGCAGCTGTTAAGAAAAAAGAAGTCATGAAATTTGCTTAGATATGGATAGTATCCATTTTGAGTAAAATGAGTGAGTGGGAGAGGGATAGACTTAGGATGATTGCACTCATGTGGGATATGTGTGGGTGTGTATACAAAGATAGTATAATAATAATATCCAGAGACAATAGAGCTGTGGGCCAGTAGGACCAGTCCATGGCACGAAGCTTCCCACAAATAGCAGAAGAATGCAGTTAGGGCAGAGAAGGGACAACTATGACAATGATAGTTGGAAATGAAAATGAATTGGGTGCTGAAAAGAGTGATATGTATGATACTGCTCATACATATTGTAGTAACAATACTACAAATCATAGTGTCTAAAAGGGGGAAAGAAAGTGAAAGAGAGATAAAGAGGAAGAAGAAGAAAACTGTCTGCCCTATAGGCAGGTAGGTAGTGGGAGGGGAACAGGGAAATTGGGACTTTAGTGGTGTGAAATGTGCACTGGTGAAGAGTGTTGTACACTGCATGACTGAAACTCAATCATGAATGACTTTGTATGTGTGAAAAAAAAAGCAACTGTATTATGAACAACCTTGTAGACATAATGTTTAAATAAAGTCATTAAAATTAAAAAAATATTGGTTGTTTTGAGAGCACATTGAGGTAGAGGGCCTGTGCGCAGGGATCACTCCTGGTGGGGCTCAGAGAACCAAAAGCAGAGCTGAGGGTTAGCCACGTGTAAGGCCAGTGCCTTGCCTCCTGTTTTTGTTGTTGTTTTTGTTTTTTAGCGCTCAGGGGTTACTCCTGGCTCTATGCTCAGAAATCATTCCTGGCAGGCTCGGGGACTCTATGGGATGCCGGGATTCGAACCAATGACCTTCTGCATGAAAGGCAAATGCCCAACCTCCATGTTATCTCTCCAGCCTCACCTCTTGTATTTTTAAGTATGAGACTGCACACAGGACTACCTGCATGGTACCCCCACTGCACTCAATACATAACAGACACATACCCCCCAATCTTCTTCCTGCATTGCCATAATTTGTCATACCCCACAGTGTCAAGAGCCAATTGGGACCCCAGTTGGCCCTAACAAACAAGCACACTGACATGTTCCCATAGCCAAATGTTCACGGCAGAATCCTTTATCCAGAATGATCCTACCCTTAACCCACCAGGCCAAGGGGAAGGGCCCGGCCCTTTCTCAGTTAACCAATGAAGATAGATGGCTGCTTTATTCTATGAGCTACTGGCCCAGCCCCTAACATGGCTCAGGCCTCCTGTTATGACTTCCTGGTACTCCAGGACATGGTCTAAGCTCCATTGGTTCCAGCTCCATTCCCTGCTCCCAGGAAATCCTTCACCACCACCCCACACCCTTTTCTCTCCTTGGTTTTATGGGAAGTGGGGTATAGAGACAATAGGGATTAGAAAATATGACTGTGTCCTTTGTTTTCTGGTTTGAAGCCACACCCTAAGGTGCCTTGGATTTACTCCTGAGCCTCCAGGAATCACTTTTGGCATATTCAGGGGACCGTATGTGGTGCTAGGAATAGAACCCTCTCAGCCATGTGCAAAGCAAATGCCTTACCCACACAAGTACAGTCACACCAGCCTGTGTGTCCTTAAAAAGGTAATGACTGAGCAAAAGTTAAAATAGTATTTAGTTACAAAGATCTGAAAGATAGACAGGAAACTGGGGGTGGGGGCGCTCAGGAATAGCTCAGGGGCCAAAAGCTGCTTCCAGTTCCATCCTGGGCACCTCCCCCACTGCTCTTGTGGATCCTCAGAGTCCAAACAGATGTGTGAGACCTATATGAGTCCTACAAGCAACGGGTGCAAAAGCACAACACATAAGTGTGTAAATGCCTGGTCGTCACAACAAGAGAAAGAGAAGGAAGGGGAAAGGGAAAACCTTGTTTGGGTTGGCTAGGAGTTTATATACCAAGAATGATTCCTGAGTGCAGCTCTAAGAGTAAATCTGGGCTTGGGCCATCTCATATGGTCCCCCTAAGCACTGCCAGGAGTAATTCCTAACTAAGCACAGAGCCAGGAGTAACCCTGTAGCATCGCAGAGTGTGACCCAAAAACTAAAAAAACAGAGTGGGGGGTGTGGTAAATAGGTCAAAGAGGGCACAGGCTTTCCATACAAGAAAATTGGGTTTAATCACTGCCAACTACTCGCTCAAAATACTGCCAGAAGTGACCCCCCCCCCAAATGCAGAGCTGACAGTAGCTCTGGAGCACCACCACCAAGTGTAACCCCGCAAAATAAGCAAGCCTAACTCTTTATGGAACAGTAGACACAGTGCCTTGCATTTGGTCTGAGAACCAAAATCCTGTATAGTCTCCCCACAAACTGTCTTACAGGCCTCAATCCCACTGGGCATTGTTGCTAACACATGGAGCACTCACTCCCTAGACAGATGCTGAGTGACCCTGCCTTGGTGCAGACTCTGGAGTCCCCTCTCCTTGGAGAGTCTGGCTGCAGTTTGCATTGAAATCCGCTCCCCCTAAAACCACAGAGGAAACCCCAACAAGGCCTCCCACAGCTAAGGCCACTCTCTGGACACCCTTTAACAGCATCCCCCACCCCTGCCGTTATAACTTTAATTAATTCATCTTGAGTTTTTTAGTGTGTGTGTGTGTTGGGGGCTACACCTGGCAGGGACTACTCTCAGCTCTGTGCTTGGGGATGCTCAGTGGACCCTACAGTACTGGGGATTGAACCTGGCTTGATCCAATGCAAGGCAAGTACCTTAGCCCCTATACTATTTTTCTGATCCTCTTTGGGAATTTTTCAGTTCTTGCAGATAACTTTTCCGTTTGCTGCTCCAACTCAGCCTTGTTATTTTCCCTCCTCCTCTGTTTAGGGCCTCAGGAATGGGCACTCCCACTAGCTCTTCAAGACATGACTGAAATTCCTTCCCTCCAAACCCTTCCCACCCTTCCAGGACTCATTGGCATAACACCTTTCATAAATTCTTTTTATTTTTTTACTTTTTTTGGTTTTTGGGTCACACCCGGCAGCGCTCAGGGGTTACTCCTGACTCTATGCTCAGAAATCACTCCTGGCAGGCTCAGGGGACCAAATGGGATGCCAGAATTCAAACCACTGTCCTGCATGCAAGGCAAACACCTTACCTCCATGCTATCTCTCCTGCTCCACGTCCCATTAATTCTAATTCTTCAGGCTTAACATTTGAAATTCTTCTGCCAGACACCCCACACATTCTTGGCTCCCTTTTCAAGACTCTCTTGTCACTTGGACTTTGTTGCATTCTGTCCTAGGGTTTAGCTCCTTCCTGGATATGCAGTCACATGTGGAAAACCTAAGTTTATTTCATTTATTTGCTTGTTTATGAAAGTTTTTTTTCTTTTCCCCATACCCAGCAGTGCTCAGGGGTTACTCCTGGCTCTGCACTCAGAAATCACTCCTGGCATGATTGGGGGACCATATGGGATGCCAGGAATCAAACCCAGGTCTGTCCCAGGTCAGCCACGTGCAAGGCAAGCACCTTATCACTGTGCTATCGCTTCAGTTCTTTTGTTTTTTATTTTTTAGTTAGTTTTAGGATATACCAAGTGGTGCTTGGTATTCCTGCATTCAGGGATTACGCTAGGCAGGGTATGTACAATATAGGGTACTGGAAATTGAACCCAGGTTAACTGAGTGCAAATACCCTATTCCCTATATTATCACTCTGCCCCTCCCCTCAAGTTTTATTTTTTATTTGTCTTGGTATCCATCCCAGTCTAGACTCAGTGAATTGGCCATGATAAATCTAGCTCTTTGATTGAAAAGATGAGTTAATGAACAAATGAATGAATGAAGTGAGTGATCTCACTTGGGAACTGAGTCTTTGGATAGTTTTTGCTAGTAGCAGCAGAGTAACTCAGTTTTTTAGAGAAAGAAAAATCCATGGATTAACAGTTCTATTATTTACCTCCAATTTTATCTTGTTTTATTTTTTATTGGAGGCCACTCCTAGCAGTCTCAAGAGACCAAGTACTACAGAGAGTGAACTCAGGATTTGGCATATACAAAGCATGCACGCTATCATTCAGTCACGTCCCTACCTCCGTTGTTTTCCTTAATTTTAATTACCAATAAACAAGCCAATTTCTTTGTGACATGAGCAGATCAGAATTCTGTTTTCTAAACAAACAAACAAAAAATAGAGGTGGAGTAATAATAAACAGTAGGTAGGGCACTTATCTGGGTTTGATTCTTGGTGCCCCATATGGTCCCCTGAGCCCACCAGGAATGATCCCTGAATTGCCAACCTGGCTGACCAAGAAGCACATAGAGGATGGAGGGGCCCCAGGCCCCTTGGGAAACCCATCTCATCCCTCCCCCGCAAAAACGAGTGTATCCCTAGTGAGCATGCATATTATTACCAAAACCTGACCTTATCCACACAGCCAGGATGTGTGTGAACCCCTGGCCATTGCAACAATGACATCCACAACAACAATGAAGGGAAGGGAGTGGAGAGGGAATCATAACAAGAAATGGAAATTGTGCTACAGCAATTCTCTGGGCATCTAACCCAAGGGAAGTCAGGAAGTGGGATCTCCAAGCAGCATTATTCACAAGTCGAAAGCACGGAAGCCACCCTAAGAGCAAGTTGAGGACCGAATGAATTACCTCAACGAATTGTAAGCAGATTGAACCTTCCAGCTTAGAAAGACAGGAAATGCTACAGCCTGGAGGAAAGTTGAGGACATTACACTAAGTGGAGTTAGTCACAACAGCTTCTGTGACTCCACTTCTAGGAGACCAAACAGGCAAATTCATAGACAAAGCTAAGAGTCATGGTTGCTAGGACGGTGGGAGGCACAAATGAGGCACTGTTTGGCAGAATAGTTTGAGTTTTATGAACTGAAAGCAGTTACAGGCATGAATGCTGGAGGTGGCTGCACAGGGATGTGAAAGCTCTTAGTACTACTAAACGGTGCATTTTAAAGGCTTGATAAAGTGGGTAGAGAACTAGTGCAGAGGGAAAAGTACTTGCCTTACATGCAGCAGGCTCTGGTTTAGTCCCAGCACTACATATGGTACCCTGAACACTGCTAGGAATGACCTTGAGCACAGAGCCAGGCCCCTGAGTACTACTGTATGTGCACACCCCCAAGCAAAAGGTTAAACTGGCAATTTCATTATTAGGGTCTGGAGTCAAAGGATGAGACCCCACAATGAGCAAAGCTTTATTCTGCCAGCCACAAGCCCCATATTGACTGATCAGGGCCGTCTTTCTGAAAAGACTACCATGCTCAAGGTCACAAATCAGATTATATAAGGAGAGACTATAAGAAGGTTCTAGCTTCTGATGATCTTTAAAATGACTGGCTATTGTCTAGGGGTACCTTCCTACTGCTCCCTTCTGTCCTTCCCTGATATGTCCTTCCCTGTATGGCCAGGTAGCTTGGGGCAGTGTTATGGAAAGAGGCCTGAGAAAGCCTAACATGTATCTTACAACATGTAGTCTTTACAAAATGACATCCTCCCTTGTTCAGGGATATATATATATATATATATATATATATATATATATATATATATATATATATATACATATATATATATATGTATCTATATATATATATATGTATCTATATATATATATTTCAGAATAACGTTCTTTTATTTTTCTTTTGGGGAGGGATGAGAGCTTGGACCACAACCAATGTTGTTTAGGGTTTCCTCCTAGCTCTGCACTTGGGAGTCATTCCTGGAGGGTTTTGGAGGATATGTAATGTTGGGGATCAAGCCTGGGTTGGTGGCATGCAAGTCGAGAACTTTGGCTGTTGTGCTATCTCTCTTTGCTCCTCTTTCTAAAAGTTTCACATTGGGATAATCATTAGAAATAACTGAAAAATCCATCCAGATTATAGTATTTAATAAATGACCTCAGATCCATGCAACGAGATATTTTGCAATGGTTAAAACAATGAGACAGAACAAGAGAGACAAAGCTGAGAGCAGCTTTGTAGGTGTGAAGCCCACGCTGTCTGTGTAACAGCATGGCTCCCTAAAGAATGCTGGAGTGACTCGCCCCAAGAACAGAACTATGAGTAGCCCTGAGAACCACCTGGTATTAGAGTCTACCTCCCATCCAACCAAAAAAGAACAAAACAGCAGAAATCTAGAAGGCACCTCAAGAGAATAGAATGGAAGACTCAACTGTCTCTCCACACCCAAATAGAAGACATATCTCAGGGCCTGAGTGGTGGCGCAAGAGGTAGGGCTTTTGCCTTATTCAAACTAACCTAGAATGGACCACGGTTCAATCCCCTGGCATCTCATATGGTCCCCCAAGCCAGAAGCAATTTCTGAGTGCGTAGCCAGGAGTAACCCCTGAACATCAGCGGTGTGCCCCTCATATAAGACATGTCTCTCTCTTACTCTTTCTCTCTCTGTCTCTTCTCTCTCTCTCTCTCTCTCTCTCTCTCTCTCTCTCTCTCTCTCACACACACACACACACACACACACACACACCTGTTTCAAGAGAAATATTTAGCAGTGAACAAGTTAAGCCTTTCCAAGATTCAGAGGAAGGAATTTTTCTCCAAAGAACCAACTACTCATCAGGAAGACTCAGAAAATAGAATTGCTTCAAAGAAAAAGAGAACATATTCTTCCCAAGAGGCCCCACTCACCAAGGGGCTGGCAGCAAGAACAGCTGCTTCAGGGGAAAAAATGAAAATATGACCAGAATGATCCCAGGAAGATCAGGAGGGATCTTTTCCTGGGTGGCACGCACCCCACAGTGACACTTCTGCTCCAATAAAAATGAACATGCACAGGATGAGGAAAAATAAGCACAACCAAAAGCACACATATGCATGAATTTATGACCCACAAGCATAACATGCATTTTGTTTGTTTGTTTGAGGGGGGGGTCACACCTGGCAGTGCTCAGAGCTTTCTTCTGGCTCTGTGCACAGGGATTACTCCAGAGTGGCTCTGGGACCATATGAAGTGCCCAGGATAGAATCTGAGTTAGTCACATGCAAAACAAATGCCCTCCCCCATTATACTATCCCTGTGGCCCTATAATACATTGTTTGTACTCTGAAAAATAAAATCTGCAGAAGGAACTATTACACTTGTCTATTAAACTGAGAAGAAAACAGGTACATGAGGAGAGGAGAGGGAAGGAGGTGTGTTTTTTAAAATCAAGATTCCAACAGTAATAAAATTGAAAGGTTTTAGCAGAAAGCAATCATTGGAAAACAAAAATATTTTTTTCCAGTAAAGCAACCTGGTACTAAAGAACAAGAACTGTGAATTTATTCCTTGATTCTTCTTTGGAGCCTAAAACTCAAGTACATATCAATATTTATAATAATGAAAAAAAGTGAGAAAGACGTGGAAATAAATAGCATTGTTATGAAACGTTAGTGTGTAGACTCTCGCTGAATTAAAAGCAGAGTTCCACTTTGCAATAATCTTATTCAAGTCTACTTTGAGACGTTTCAAGTAGAAATTGAGGGCTGGAGGGGAAGGAAATAGCGCACGGTAGCGTCCTGCCTTGATGCAGCTCATCCAGTTGGATCCTGAGCAATGCTAGGAACAGTCCCTGTGCACTCCCAGGTGTGACCCAAACCACCAAACCCCTTCCCAAAAATGAAAGCAAATGTTCATTAGAGTTTAGTTGCCCAAATCCTCCGAAGAGCCTATCCATCTGGTAAACACGGAGACACAACCAGGAGCACTAATGAGTTAAAGCACCAGACAGGATTACTAGTAGAGTCCCAGCTTCCCTGCACCCAGAGCTGACCCGGCTGCTTGACTTGACGGCCAGAGTGCACGTGAGCCACCTGGTGACCAGATCCGAGAATGACACCACGGACCGGGACTTTTCACACACACCCAAAAACTCTTCCTTGACTGGCTCCAGGTTTCTCACCAGTATTTCTGGAAACCCCTTTCCTTCCTTTTCCTCTTTGTTACCATTCTTCTCAACATCACTTCACTGATGACCCTCCTCCATCCATAAAATATTGACCACTTGTTACCTGTCCTCAGCAAGAGCCAAGAGGCGCTGGGTTATGCTTTTGGGGGAATGGTCAGATTTAGTACTCAATACCCTGAAGCCATCCTTTCCTTCTTCCCAGAGCCATCTCCACTTCCCCAGAAACTCAGCAATACATTTTACAATTAAACACTAAAAGCAATAAAGTGCTTTTGGTTCTCAAAGGTGAGCACTAGCTGTTCACTATCATTTATTGACTGTTTTCTTGGGGGCCAAACCCAGTGATGCTCAGAGGCAACTCCTGGCTCTGTGCTGTGGGTGGGAGAAGATGAACCATGGAGGTGCTCAGAGGACCCCGTGTTCTGGGGACTGAACCCTGACCCTCATTTCCTGCACGAAAAGCACTGCCCAGCCCATGGAACATTTGCTCTCTCTCTCTCTCTCTCTCTCTCTCTCTCTCTCTCTCTCTCTCTCTCTCTCTCTCTCTCTCTCTCTCTCTCTCATCTCTCTCACTCTCTTGCTCTCCTCATCACTCATGTCCTCTGAAATTCTTTTCTCCAAGAGAAAGGCAAGGACCAGACATCTCTCTCTCTCTCTCTCTCTCTCTCTCTCTCTCTCTCTCTCTCTCTCTCTCTGTCTCTCTCTCTCTCTCTGTCTCTCTCTCTGTCTGTCTCTCTCCTCCCCCCACCCTCAGTCTTAACTCTTCTTCTATCTCTCCGGTCTGCACCATCTTTTTTTTTTTTTTTGGTTTTTCGGGCCACACCCGTTTGATGCTCAGGGGTTACTCCTGGCTAAGCACTCAGAAATTGCCCCTGGCTTGGGGGGGACCATATGGGATGCCGAGGGATTGAACCGTGGTCCTTCCTTGGCTAGCACTTGCAAGGCAGGCACCTTACCTCTAGCACCACCTCGCAGGCCCCATGCACCGTCATTTTGTAATGGCATATTCATTATAGAACATTGCTCCCAGCAGTCAGCTAACTCTTGTTTCTCCTTTGGGATACTTTGGGTAATTAAAATGGCTGCATTTAATTTCGAGTCTATTTTAGTTCGTGTCATCAGTAGTATCCTGCTGTGGAGAGCCCTACAAGGTACCTACAAGGACAGCCCTCAGGTGGCAAGTTCTGCGGTGACACTTAAAAGCAGAGGAAAGTATCTGTGGAAAGGAACTTCTGGATGCCAAAACTTGACTCTGGGCTTTAGTTCCAGCACCCCTCCTGCTGACTTCTACTTCCTGATTGCTCAACTGACCATTCCTGTCTTTGTCATAACAGTGAGTGACTCACAGCAGGAAACTAAGTGACATCAGTCCAATTTCTACTTGAGTGAGTGGTCAGATGGAGACCAGAGGTGTGAAGCAGAAAAACAAGTATGAGTCACCTAGAACCTGAAACTCCCCTCTTCCCTCCACCTTTTCATCTCTGGGCCCCAACAACAGAGAATGTTTAGGACCCTCCACATGAACTGGGTCCTCTGATGGTTCCCATCAGTCCTTCAATCTGGGTGGGCCTGGCCAGGAAATGTTTTAAGGGTTTTATTCTTTTGGGGGGGAGGGTTTGGGTCACACCTGGCATCCCTCAGGGGTTACTTCTGGCTCTGCGCTCAGAAATCGTCCCTAGCAGGCTTGACGGACCATATGGGATGCTGGGATTCGAACCACCTTTTTTCTGCATCTAAGGCAAACGCCCTACTGCTGTGCTATCTCTCCGGCCCAAGGTTTTTTTTTCGTTTTTGTTTTTGTTTTTGGTTTTGGTTTTTGTTTTTGGGCCACACCCGGCGGTGCTCAGGGATTACTCCTGGCTGTCTGCTCAGAAATAGCTCCTGGCAGGCACGGGGGACCATATGGGACACTGGGATTCGAACCAACCACCTTTGGTCCTGGATCGGCTGTTTGCAAGGCAAACACCGCTGTGCTATCTCTCCAGGCCCCGGCCCAAGGGTTTTATTCTTTTTTTTTTTTTTTTTTTAATTTTTATTTTTAATTATGAGACAAGGGTGCAAAGTAAGAGGACAAGGTAAAGTTACAGTGGAAGGACAATCACCCAAAACATAATTCTCAGAGGTCCCCTTGCTGATATATTAACTTTGAAATTTCAGCCAAAGAACATTAAGATAAATAAGACAGAATCCATGTACAATTACTTTGTCCCTCAAGTCCCCAGATTGTAACACATTATAATATTTCTTAACAGTACACAAGGCAATCTAAAGCCATAAAACTTACGTAACTCCTTAAACATTACAGGCATAGTATTTTCTTACATTTCCATATACATGCATATTAGCTTAAGTTAACCTCAAATTTTAAGTGAGTTCTTTTTAAGGATTAGAGTCAAAGGAGCACAGTAAGGATGGTGTTAGAGTGGCAATTGTTGTTTGCATAGGCCCACCAAAATATGAGGAACATGGAAAGAAATAACCTTGGCCTAAGTACAAAGAGACCAGACCCCTGAAGTTTCCTGGCACAAGACCAAGTCTAGGCTCCAAGCAAGCTAGATCGTCCAATCCAATACATTGTCTGTAGTGCCAACACACTTTTATTTTTCACACAGTCTCTGTTGTTGGTATCATGTTTCTGTATTAAAGATCCTGGAATCTGCATATCTTACATTGAAGTCAGGACGTGGAGCATCCTCTCCTTTCACCTCACAATCAAAGGGCAATGCAGGGAGCCCTGTCCTGTAAGCCGGTCGTTGTTGTTGTTAAGTCTTCTCAGTGTTAAGGGAAGTCTCTTTTGAGCAGGTCGAAGCCTGAGCAGTGTAGGTCTTCCATGGTAGAGGATTGCTTCCAGGTGATGTTATAGACCAGCCTGGATGTTTCGTGGATGGCTTTCCTGGTTCAGGGGAGAATGGAATATGCCCTTTCTTCTGAGGTCTGTGCCAGGTCGTTATGTCAATGTTCAGGGTGTAAGGTCCCTTTGCACTACAAGGTTTGTGTGTTCCAATCTCTATTAGATAGGATCTTATTTGTATTTATATTATTTTCCCATTTTAATGTGCCTATGCAAATAAGAAGCAATGCCACATGGTGTTATTGGCGCATATGGGGGCCATAAGAACAATTACAATGATTCCATTGACATGATTTAATCATAAGCATTAAACTGGGGGACTCTTCCACCAAAATTCCTTGATAAACAGCTCAAAAAGAGAAGATAAAAAGTGGTTAGAATCATCACTGTATAAGACAACATTTAGTAAGAATTATAGCTGTCAGAGAAAAAACACAAAATATTCTAAAGAAATACGTGTCCATTTTATGTATCTTGAAACAGTTTGGGGTTGTGATACACAATGCACAGCTTTGGACTGTGATTACGATTCTACACTACTGAAGTTAAAAAGAGAAAACTAGATTAGTGATGTTTGAGAAGGTGTTAGAGAGTTAAGGAGTAAAAAAGAGCTTTGTAGGGGTGTGGGAAAGGGAGAATACAAAATAAACATTCTGTATATGGAAAACATAACATAAGAATAAGGGATATTCTGAATACAAGAAATACATGAAGTACGCGCGGGGGCGTAAGCTCCCGCGCGGTTCTGTAGTTTTTGGATGCCTAGGGAGGAATTTCTCACCCCTCCCCCCAAGGCCCGATTAACCAGGCGTGGCCCTGAAGACCCACTGGTGTGGGGGGAATCATGCTCTCCTGGACAAAGTGGTCAGCCCAGGGTCCTATGGCTAGCTGTCCTGCCCAGAGCCCCCATCATACCAGTCAAAAGCCCACGAAATCCTGGCATGTGGAGTGTCCTGGTCCCAGCCGAGCCTCTGTGGTTTTTGGATGCCTAGGAAGGATTTCTCACCCCTCCCCCCAGGGCCCGATTAACCAGGCGTGGCCCTGAAGACCCGCCTGGTGTGGGGGAATCTTGTTCCCCTGGACTAAGTGGTCAGCCCAGGGGTCCTATGGCTAGCTGTCCTGCCCAGAGCCCCCAACATACCAGGCAAACACACCAAGAAATCCTGGCATTCGGAGTGTTCTGGGCCCAGCCGGGCCTCTGTAGTTTTTGGATGCCTAGGGAGGCTCTGTAGTTTTTGGATGCCAGAGGCTCGGCTGGGACCAGGACACTCCACATGCCAGGATTTCCTGGGCTTTTGACTGGTATGATGGGGGCTCTGGGCAGGACAGCTAGCCATAGGACCCTGGGCTGACCACTTTGTCCAGGAGAGCATGATTCCCCCACACCAGGTGGGTCTTCAGGGCCACGCCTGGTTAATCGGGCCTTGGGGGGGGGGGTGAGAAATTCCTCCCTAGGCATCCAAAAACTACAGAGGCCCGGCTGGGCCCAGAACACTCCGAATGCCAGGATTTCTTGGTGTGTTTGCCTGGTATGTTGGGGCTCTGGGCAGGACAGCTAGCCATAGGACCCCTGGGCTGACCACTTAGTCCAGGGGAACAAGATTCCCCCACACCAGGGGTCTTCAGGGCCACGCCTGGTTAATCGGGCCCTGGGGGGAGGGGGTGAGAAATCCTTCCTAGGCATCCAAAAACCACAGAGGCTCGGCTGGGACCAGGACACTCCACATGCCAGGATTTCGTGGGCTTTTGACTGGTATGATGGGGGCTCTGGGCAGGACAGCTAGCCATAGGACCCTGGGCTGACCACTTTGTCCAGGAGAGCATGATTCCCCCCACACCAGGTGGGTCTTCAGGGCCACGCCTGGTTAATCGGGCCTTGGGGGGAGGGGGTGAGAAATTCCTCCCTAGGCATCCAAAAACTACAGAGGCCCGGCTGGGCCCAGAACACTCCGAATGCCAGGATTTCTTGGTGTGTTTGCCTGGTATGTTGGGGGCTCTGGGCAGGACAGCTAGCCATAGGACCCCTGGGCTGACCACTTAGTCCAGGGGAACAAGATTCCCCCACACCAGGCGGGTCTTCAGGGCCACGCCTGGTTAATCGGGCCCTGGGGGGAGGGGGTGAGAAATCCTTCCTAGGCATCCAAAAACCACAGAGGCTCGGCTGGGACCAGGACACTCCACATGCCAGGATTTCGTGGGCTTTTGACTGGTATGATGGGGGCTCTGGGCAGGACAGCTAGCCATAGGACCCTGGGCTGACCACTTTGTCCAGGAGAGCATGATTCCCCCCACACCAGGTGGGTCTTCAGGGCCACGCCTGGTTAATCGGGCCTTGGGGGGAGGGGGTGAGAAATTCCTCCCTAGGGTTTTATTCTTAAATCTATCTCACTACATTAATGTATAAAATTATTGGAGATACCACTGTGGTAGGGCGTTTGCCTTGCAAGCAGCAGACCCAGGAGGGATGGTGGTTTGAACCCTGATATCCCATAGGGTCCCACGAGCCTGCCAGGAGCAATTTCTGAGTGCAGAGCCAAGAGTAACCCCTGAGGGCACCAGGTGTGACTCAAAAGACAAAAAAACAAACAAACAAAAAAGCAATATATAATATTATTTTTTGTTTTTCCAAACTAGCTTAAAATTGAAGTGAACATACAAAAAGAACTTGAATAAAAGACACCAAAAATTTTAGAAATAAGGCCAGGGAGATAGCACAGTGATAGAGCCCAGCCTGCCAGGGGTGATTTCTGAGTGCAGAACCAGGAGTAGCCCCTGAGTGCCATTAAGTGTGGCCCAAAAACTAATCAATCAATTAATAAAGTTTAATAAAAAAAAACAAACAAAAAACCCCAAAATTTTTAGAAACTATGTCTCTCCTCTAAGAAGCCTCTACTTAACTGAATTCCAACACATCAGTTATTGGGCCCAAGACATAGAGCAGAGGGCAGGGAACTTGCCTGCACCTAGTTTGCACAGGCCTAGTGCTGGCAGCCCATATGATGCCCTGAGTGGTGCCGAACTCATCCTTGAGGTCAAAGCTGGTAATAATCTCTGAGCACTGCTGAAATGGCCCAAAGTCACAAAGCACACACACACTATGCCACTTGGCCTTTTCTTTTCTTTTCATTTGCTTTTTGCTTTTGTTTTTTTCAGCTCTGAGCCCCCAGGTAGTGCCCAGAGATTGGTGATGCTGGGTGATATACAGTGTTCCCACATACAAGGTAGCACTCTACCCTTTGAGTGCTCTCAGTCCAATTCCTTTTTTTTTTTTTTTTTTTTACTTAATAATATAATTTACTTATTTAGGGATTGAAACCTGAGCAGTTTTAATGGTTTGGTGTCCTCTCTTCCTTCCATGTCCACCCCCCCCCACCCTGTTAGTATTATCAATGCTACAACAAAGAATTCCTGACACTCATCTATGGGTTTTAAGAAAAATGAAAGACATTCTTGCAATAATAATTTTCAGACACAAAAGAGAAAAGAGCTGGAAGTTACAGCACACCTCAGGAAGCTCACCACAAAGAGTGATGAGTTTAGTTAGAGAAATAACTACATTTTGAACTGTCCTAATAATGAGAATGTATGAGGGAAATGGAGAGCCTGTCTAGAGTACAGGCGGGGGTCGGGTGGGAGGAGGGAGATTTGGGACATTGGTGATGGGAATGTTGCACTGGTGAGGGGTAGTGTTCTTTACATGACTGAAACCCAAACACAATCATGTATGTAATCAAGGTGTTTAAATAAAATATATATAAAAAAAAGAATTCCTGAGACCCTGTCTGTCCCTCTCGCTCCCAGAACCCTCCTTCATTTCCTTATTTTTGTTATTGTTTTTATTTTTGTTCTGTTTGGGGGCACACCTGGCTGTACTCAGAACTTACTCCTGGCTCTTTGCTCAGGAATTATTTCTAGAGGTCTTGGGGAACAATATGAGAGATCAAAGCAAGCTCCCTACTTGCTGTACTACCACTCTGGTTCCCATCCATTTCCTTTTTTAAAACTTTTTGTTTGGTTGGTTGGCTGGGGTATTTTTGGAGGGTACTCAGACCCAGTAGTGCTCAGGTGTTACTCCTGGGTCTGCATTTAAAAATTATATCCATGGTAGTGCTGGGGGAAGTGATATGGGGTATTAAGGATTGAACTAAGGTCAGCCTCATGCAGATATCATGCAAGGCAAGTGCCTTACCCACTGTATTATCACACCAGTCCCTAAAACCTTTGTTTTTTGTCAGGGATGGTTGGTCTACACCCTGCAGTACTCAGGACTTACTACTAGCCCTGAGTTTTTAATTTTTTGGTTTGATTTTGGTCCACATCCAAAGGTGGTCAGGGTTTACTCCTGTCTCTGCACTTAGGAATTACTCCTTTTGGAAGGCTAAGGGGACTACTGTATGTGGGATGCCAGATATTGAATCTGGGTCAATTGCTTGCAAGATAAACACCTTATCCTCTGTACTATTGCTCTGGCTAAATTAAACTTTTTAATTAGTCACTGTCAAATTGCAAAGTTATTGGGTTTTAGGCCTAGAATGTTTCAACACCAGTCCCTTCACTATTGTTCACTTCCCTCCACCGGTTCCCTCCCACTCCCTTTTTGCCTCACACCAACCTGCTTCTATAAGAGGAGCTTTAGAAAACTATATATAAGGGCCAGATTGATAGCACAGCAGTAGGGCATTTGCCTTACATGCAGCAGGCCTGGGTTTGATTCCTGGCATCCCATATGGTTCCCAGAGTCTGCCAGGGGCGATTTCTGAGCCAGAGTTAGGAGTAACTCCCGAGTGCCACTAGGTGTGACCCAAATTAAAAAAAAAAAAAAAAAAAACTATATATATATATAGTTTTCTTTTAATTAATTTTGTATATACACACATGTACATACACACATTTTTACACTTTTTTATTTACAGTAAATACTGCTGCTGATTGGGTTTTTCTATAAAAACACGTTCCTGGGGCCAGAGAGATAGCACAGTGGTAGAGCATTTGCCTTGCTCATGGCCAACCAGGGACGGACCTGGGTTCAATCCCCAGCATTCCACATAGTTCCTCGAACCTGCCAGGAGCTACTTTTAAGTGCAGAGCCAAGAGTAACCCTTTAGTGCTGCCGTATGTGGTCCAAAACCAAAACAAACAAACAAAAAAAAAAACCTTTCTTTTTTTTTTTTTTTTTTTGGTTTTTGGGCCACACCCGTTTGACGCTCAGGGGTTACTCCTGGCTATGTGCTCAGAAATCGCCCCTGGCTTGGGGGAACCATATGGGACGCCAGGGGATCGAACCGCTGTCCGTTCCTTGGCTAGCGCTTGTAAGGCAGGCACCTTACCTCCAGCGCCACCGCCCGGCCCCAAAAAAAAAAAAAAAACCTTTCTTATAAAACACTTTTATTTTATTTTTAATATCTTTATTTAAGCACTATGATTACAAACATGATTATAATTGGTAGTTGGGTTTCAGTCATAAAAAGAACACCACCCTTCACCAGTGCAACATTCCCACCACCAATACCTACCATACCTTTCCTCTCCCAACCCCTGTCTGTATTTAAGCCAAATATTCTACTCTCTCAGTCACTACCATTGTCATAATAGTTGTTAGTGTAATTATTTCTCTTACTGCACTCACCATTCTTTGTGATAAGCTTCATATTGTGGGCCAGTCCTTTCAGCTCTCATCTCTATTGTCTCTGGGTATTATTACAATAATGTCTTTTATTTTTCTTAAAACCCATAGATGAGTAAGACTATTCTGTGTCTATCTCTCTCCCTCTGATTTATTTCACTAGTTTCCATGTCCATCCATGTATATTCCATGACTTCATCTCTCCTGACAACTTAATATTATTTATTCCATTATGTATATGTACCACAGTTTCTTTAGCCATTCATCTGTTGTTGGGCATCTGGGTTGTTTCCAGATTCTGGCTATTGTGAATAGTGCTGCAATGAATGTAGGTGTGCAAAAGGTCTTTTTGTGTTGTGTTTTCTTGTTCTGAGGGTATATCCCTAAGAGTAGTATAGCTGGATCATATGGGAGCTCAATTTTCAGTTTTTTGAGGAATATCCATATTGTTTACCAGAAAGGTGGGACTAGATGGCATTCCCACCAGCAGTGAATGAGAATTCCTTTCTCCCCACATTTCTGCCAGCATTGATTGTTCTTATTCTTTTTTTTTTTTTTGGTTTTTGGGCCACACCCGTTTGACACTCAGCGGTTACTTCTGGCTATGTGCTCAGAAATCACCTCTGGCTTGGGGGGACCATATGGGACGCCGGGGGATCGAACCGCAGTCCATTCCTTGGTAGAGCTTACAAGGCAGTCACCTTATCTCTAGCGCCACCTTCCCGGCCCCTGTTCTTATTCTTTATGATGTGGCGAGATAGTACCTCATTGTTGTTTTGATTTGCATCTTCCTGATGATTAGTAATGTGGAGCATTTTTTCATGTGTCTTTTGGCCACTTGTATTTTTTTTTTGAGAAAGTGTCTTTTCATTTCTTCTCCCCATTTTTTATGGAATTAGATGCTTTCTTCTTGTTAAGTTCCATCAGTACCTTGTATATCTTAGATTTTAGCCCCTTAGCTGATGGGTATTGAGTGAATAGATAAAACACTTTTAAAAGTTATAGTACAAGAATTAAATAATTTTCTTTGCATGTAGCTGACCCAGTTTGATCATGTCCTTCTAGTACTGTAACTCAAACACTTCTAAAAAATAAACTCAGAATGGTCAGCAGAGGTTGGGAAGTCATTTCAAGTTAATTATTGAGTTAAGTGATAAAATATGAGTGACTATATACATTAGATAAAGGCATTCTATCAAGGTTAGATTTCCAGAATTTTATCATGGAACTAATATTCTATAACAGTCTTTCCTAAGAGCTGGAGCAATAGTACATGGTTAGGTGCTTGCCTTGCACAAGACCTACCTGGAAATGTGCACTGATGAAGGGTGGTGTACATTGTATGACTGAAACTCAATCATAAACAACTTTGTAACTGTGGAAAAAAACTATAATGAACAACTTTGTAACTATGGTGTTTAAATAATGTAGTTTTGAAATAAAATTTCTACCTACCTGGTATTGATCCCCAGCACCTTATTTGGTTCCCACCACCCCCAAGCACAGCAGTAATGATCTCTAAGCAGAAAGCCAGAAGTAAGTCGTGAGCACCGTTCAATATGAAACAAAGAGTCTTCCCTGGTTCTTAGGAGATGTTTGCTAACTTATTTTGAAGCAAAGGAACACAACTATTTCAGTTAGAAAAATATTAATTTAGGGCCTGGAGAGATAGCACAGCGGCGTTTGCCTTGCAAGCAGCCAATCCAGGACCAAAGGTGGTTGGTTCGAATCCCGGTGTCCCACATGGTCCCCCGTGCCTGCCAGGAGCTATTTCTGAGCAGACAGCCAAGAGTAACCCCTGAGCACCGCCGGGTGTGGCCCCCCCAAAAAAGAAAAATATTAATTTATATAAGAAATGGAATGAGAAAAATGTGGCAAAATATTAAAAAGTGAAGTGTAAAGAATGTAACTGTTTTTGAAAAATTTTTGTAAGATTGAGCTTACTTAATATGTTAAAAAATAAGTAAAAGGAAAACACAAAAATCGAAGGACAATCAAGAGCCCTATCTTATCTCCAGCTTTGCCAATGTAAGTTAAAGTGAAGCAGTATTTGAGGCCACAGGCTCAGGTCGTTGGGCTCTGTGGAGCTAGCACAGTAATTCCTGAATAGGAGGTGAATCCTGGGCTGTCCTCATCAGTCCTGGAGCTTCTCCCCACCACTCACCACCCAGCCATTCATCTCTGTGCAGGTCACAAAGGTGAGTGCTTGCTTACATGTCAAACTCTTTGAACTTATAGTACTCTTAAGCTGTTGAAGTATAACAATAGAAACTTTACTCTAATTAATAATCAATATAGGGCTGGAGAGCAAGAAGAGAGTTTAAGGTGTTTCTATGACATGCAACCGATCCTTGTTTCATCCTAGGCACCTCATATTTTTCTCTGAGCACTGCCAAGAATGAAGCCTGAGCACTGCTGTGGTAACCCAAAAACAAGCCAAAAATTTTACATAAAAATATCAAGATAGCATTGACAATAAGAACATTCATGGCAATATTTTAATCATAGTGTTTACTTCACAAAAAAAAAAGACCTATAGGGGGCCCAGAGAGATAGCACAGTGGCGTTTGCTTTGCAAGCAGCCGATCCAGGACCAAAGGTGGTTGGTTCGAATCCCTGTGTCCCATATGGTCCCCCGTGCCTGCCAGGAGCTATTTCTGAGCAGACAGCCAGGAGTTACCCCTAAGCACCACCGGGTGTGACCCCCCCCAAAAAAAAAGAAAAAAAAAGACCTATAGGTTATAATAGTCCCATTGTTATAAATAAAGTAACTAAGTCACAGAAAGTTTCATGCATTTCACTTTTCTAAGAACTGCTCCATGAAAGACCTGGAAGACATTCTCCATGGAAGTGACAAAATAAAAATTTTGTCTCTCTCGGGGCTAGAGAGAGAGCATGGAGGTGGGGCATTTGCCTTGCATGCAGAAAGACTGTGGTTCAAATCCTGGCATCCCATATGATCCCCCGAGCCTGCCAGAAGCAATTTCTGAGCATAGAACCAGGAGGAACCCTTGAGCCCCTCAGCACTGCCAGGTGTGACCCAAAAACCAAATAAAAAAAAATTTGTCTCTGACTTCTGCACCAATGTTCTTTTCTTTGATTAGTGTTAGGACCCAAACCCATTGTCTTATACAGGCCAAGGTGTATTCTCTACCACTGAGGCACATTCTTTGTCTAAAACTACTCTTGAGGGAAGGCAGGATAACCAAGTAGATCTCTTTTTGAAAGGTGGTCAAACACCCTGCAATGCACTGGGATTACTCCTGGCTCTGCACTAAGAAATTATTCCTGGCTGTACTCAGGAAACAATATGAGAAACAAAGGATAGAGGGATCAAACCAGGGTTGAGTAAATGCAAGGCAAATGCCCTACTTGCTTTATTGGGTGTGTTTCTAAAACAAATTTCCAAAAACTAATCTCAGGGCTAGAGAGATTGTGCAAAGATTAAAACATTTGCCTTGTATGAGGCTGAGCCCCAGTTCAATGTATGTGCACCATATATGCCAGTAGGGGTCCTCAAACTTTTTGTACAAGAGGCCAGTTCATTGTTCCTCAGACCATTGGAGGGCCAGACTATAATTTAAACAAAACTATAAACAGGCCACATAAGTGACACCCTCCATCAAGGACAGAGCCAGAGAAGCACCCATGGCCATACACTTTAGTTAATGAACCCCAGGATGACATGTAGAAAACACTACACTACAATAATGACAATGGGAAAACAATGCAGGCCTCTACTATGCTTAGAGAATGAAGATGGTAGCTCTGAAAAGTACAAATCACCTATTTAACCTCTCAGATAAAGTAAAGACTTTAGAGAAGAAACACAGAGGATGCTCTTAGATCTCAAATCAAGTATGGAATGAGCTGAATGAAACACAAATAGAATCAAGTAGAAATGAGAAAACTTCAAATTGAAAAAAACATGACTTAAAACTTGGTAGTCAAAATGGAAAGCTCCCTGAAAAACGTCTCCAACAGAGTAACCGCAACTGAGGAGAGAATTAGTGAGCTGGAAGATGAGTGCATAACAACTCCATACACAGAAGAGGTTGAAAAACATTCTTAAACAGTCAAGCAATGGAAAAAAAATCCTCAAAATATGTGAACAGATGAAAAAGAAGTCTTTGATAAACTGAACAGAAACAACATGAGAATCATTGAAGTTCCAGAGACCCAGAAAGAGAATCCCCATGAAGTATCAACAGTCAAGGACATCATTGTAGAGAAACTCTCAGAGTGAAAGAATGATGCATGCAAAAATTCTTCATGCCTGAAGAATACCAGCAGAAAGAGATCCAAAGGAAAGTACCCAGGATACATCCTAGTCACAATGACAAATCCCAAAGATAGGGATAGAATACAGAAAGCAGTAGGTTCAAAAAATGGAAATAACATTTAAAGGATCATCCTTAAGATTTACAGCAGATTTGTCACAAGAAATCCTCAAGGTCCAAAGGCAGTAGTGGGCTATAGTGACAAAGCTCAATGAAATAAATGTTTCACCAAGAGTACTTTACCCAGCCAGATTTATATTCAGGTTTGAAGGAAGTATACATATCTTCACAAATAAACAACAGCTCAGAAACTTTACAGACTTAAAAACCAGCCTTAAAAAGACAAACAAACAGGCAGAAGATGGGAAGGGGTAGGGGGTAATGTTGCACTGGTGAAGGGGGTGTTCTGGTTATGACTGTAACCCAAATATGATCATGTTACTTAAATAAAAATATATTTAGGGGGGGCGGTGAGCGGAGGTAAGGTGCCTGCCTTGCCTGCGCTAGCCTAGGACGGACCGCGGTTCGATCCCCCGGCGTCCCATATGGTCCCCCAAGAAGCCAGGAGCAACTTCTGAGCACATAGCCAGGAGTAACCCCTGAGCGTCACAGGGTGTGGCCCAAAAACCAAAAAAAAATAAATAAATAAAAATATATTTAATAAAAAAATAACTAGGAAAGGGGCCAGGCGGTGGCACTCGAGGTAAGGTGCCTGCCTTACCTGCGCTAGCCTAGGAGACCGACCGCGGTTCGATCCCCCAGCGTCCCATATGGTCCCCCAAGCCAGGAGCGACTTCTGAGCGCATAGCCAGGAGTAACCCCTGAGCGTCACCGGGTGTGGGCCAAAAACCAAAAAAAAAAAATAAATAAAAAAAAAATAACTAGGAAAAAAAAGACAAACAAAAAGGTCTTTTTTTTTTTTTTTTTTTGGTTTTTCGGGCCACACCCATTTGATGCTTAGGGGTTACTCCTGGCTAAGCACTCAGAAGTTGCCCCTGGTTTGGGGGGACCATATGGGACGCCGGGGGATCGAACCGTGGTCCTTCCTTGGCTAGCACTTGCAAGGCAGACACCTTACCTCTAGCGCTACCTCGCTGGCCCCACAAAAAGCTCTATTTTAAGACAAGACAGACCAATAGACACACCAAACTTTTCTTTTTTTTTTTTTTTTTTTTTTAGTTTTTGGGCCACACCCATTTGACGCTCAGGGGTTACTCCTGGCTATGCGCTCAGAAATCGCCCCTGGTTTGGGGAGACCATATGGGATGCCAGGGAATCGAACCGTGGTCTGTCCTACGCTAGCGCTTGCAGGGCAGGCACCTTACCTCTAGTGCCACCTTCCCAGCCCCACACCAAACTCTTACCAAAAAAAAAATGACACTAATAAATCCCATGACAATTATCTCTCTCAACCTTAATGGACTAAATGCACCAGTTAAGAAACACAGGATGGCAAAACAGATCAAAAAGCTGATTCCAATGTTTTTCTGCCTACAAGAAACACATATGAATAGTCAAAACAAAAACTACTCAAAGTCAAAGGTTGGAGAACAATGATCCACACAAAAAGCTCCCTTAGAAAGGCTGGAGTGGCCATCAAATGACACAGACTTGGGCCCGGAGAGATAGCACAGTGGTGTTTGCCTTGCAAGCAGCCGATCCAGGACCAAAGGTGGTTGGTTCGAATCCCTGTGTCCCATATGGTCCCCCGTGCCTGCCAGGAGCTATTTCTGAGCAGACAGCCAGGAGTAACCCCTGAGCACTGCTGGGTGTGGCCCAAAAACCAAAAAAAAAAAAAAATGACACAGACTTTAGACTTTAAAAGGGTTATAAAGGACAGAGATGGACATTTCCTAATAATCAAAGGATTTATGCAACAAAAAAAAATCACATTCCTAAACATTTGCACACCCACAAAGGGACCAAAAATATTTAAAATAATTGCTGACAAAATTAAAGAAAGAAAGAAATAGTAACACAATAATACTGAGATATTTCAATATCACCCTATCACCTCTTTCTAGATCCCACTAAGCCTAAAAGGCTAACAAGAATATATTGCTTCTGAAAGGAGAAATGGAAGAAAGTGGCTTAGTAGATGGGGCTCTCTATCCCCAGAAAACTATACACATTTTTCTCTAATACATAATGGGTCATTCTCCAAGATAGACCCACAGACTGGCTCATAAAACATACCTCTATAAAATTAAAAAAATATACATTATAACAAATTACCTTCTCAGATTATAATGAACGAAAATTAGAAGTGAATTACAAACTAGACACAGAGGGAAAACCTTAAACACCTAGAAATTAAACAGCTAAGTCTGAACAACCAGTGGGTCAGAGATGTAAAACAAAGAGGAATCAAGAGATCCCTGAAAACAAATGTAAAGACACAAATTATATCAGAATTTGTGAGAAACGAGCAAAAGCATTACTAAGGTGGAAAATGTTTGTTTGTTTTAGTGGAGATGTTTGGTGGTTTTTTTGGGGTTACTCCTGGCTTTACACTCAGAGAAATCTCTCATGGGGCAGGCTTGGGGAACCATATGGGATGCTGGGATTCAAATCACCATCCTTCTGCATGCAAAGCAAACGCTCTACTTTCATGCTATCTTTCCGACCCCATTAAGAGGAAAATGTATAGCTCTGCAAGTACTCATCAGGAAGGAATAAAGGGCCTGTATAAACAACTTAATAAACTCAGCTTATAAGATTGGAAAGTGATCAACAAAATGAACCAAAAATAGACAGGTGGAAGAAAATAATAAAGCTTAGAGCAGAAATCAATGAATTGGAAATCCAAAAAACAATCCAAAAGATCAATGAAAGCAATAACTGGGCCCGGAGAGATAGCACAGCGGTGTTGGCCTTGCAAGCAGCCGATCCAGGACCTAAGGTGGTTGGTTCGAATCCTGGTGTCCCATATGATCCCCCGTGCCTGCCAGGAGCTATTTCTGAGCAGACAGCCAGGAGTAACTCCTGAGCCCCGCTGGGTGTGGCCCAAAACCAAAAAAAAAAAGAAAAAAGAAAAAGAAAAATAATCAGTATCGCTAAACCACTAGCAAAACTCACAAAGAAAGGGAGAGAGAGGCAAAAAATAACTAATAAACTGAATTAAAAATGAAAAGGGAGGTTGGAGCAATAGCACAGTGGTGACAATAGTAACAAAACTCAATGTAATGAATGTTTCACCAAGAGTACTTCACCCAGCCAGACTGGGTGGGGTGCCTTGCACTCAGCCAATCCGGGTTTGATCCCTGGCATTCCATATGGTACCCTGAGCCCTTCCAGGAAATTTTCTGAGTAATTTCTGAACATAGTGATGAGAGCAACCCCAAGTGTCACCCAGGGGTTGGTGGGCCCAAAAACTAACAAAAAGAAAAGTAATGATCAAGCATATCTGAAAAGACCCATCACATTGAGGAAATATTAAAATGGTTTATCAAAAGTCTTCCAAAACAAAAGCCCCAGGTTCAGATGGATTTGCTAACAAATTCTTTCAAACCTTTTAAGAGGGCCTACTACCAATCCTTTTCAGTGCTCTTCTAGGAAATTGAAGAAAGAAAAACACTCTCAACTAGTTATCAAGAAGCTAAACGGGGCCAGAGCAACAGGCACATTGGTATGACCATTTGCCCTTGTATGCAGATGATCCAGGATGGACCTCGGCATCTCATATGGTCCCCTAAGCTAGGAGTGATTTCTGAGTACATGGCAGGAGTAACTAACCCTTGAACATCTTCAGGGGTGTGACAAAAAAATAAGGCTAAAATCGACCCTGATAACAAAAGCAGACAGAGATGCCACAACAAAGAGAACTTCAAGACCAATATCCCTGATGAGCACAGATGCAAAGATCCTCAACAAAATCCTAGCACAATAGGATTCCAACACTTTATAAAGAAGATCAATTACCATGACCAACTAAGTTCATTTCTAGAGATGGGATCGAGGATAGTTTAACATACACAACTCGTGGGTGATTTAAAAAAATACACAACTCAATGAATGTAATATGCCATATCAACAAAAGGAAACATTAAAAAATATGATCATATCAGTAGAAGCAGAGGGAATCATTTGAAAAATGTTCAATTTATTATTTATCTTAAAACTCTCAATAAAACAGAATGAAAGGAACTTTTCAAATATGAGTCAAGGCCATTTACCCACAAGCCCCATGGCAAATATACTTAATGAGATCAACTGAAAGCCTTTTCTCCTAAAATCTGGCACAAGAGGGCCCGGAGAGATAGCACAGGCACGTTTGCCTTGCAAGGCAGCCCTATCCCAGGACCAAAGGTGGTTGGTTTGAATCCCGGTTGTCCCATATGGTCCCCCGTGCCTGCCAGGAGCTATTTCTGAGCAGACAGCCAGGAGTAACTCCCTGAGCACTGCCGGTGTGGCCCAAAAACCCAAAAAAAAAAAAAAAAATCTGGCACAAGATAAGTCTGCCCCCCCTCTTGCCACTCTATTAAAATAGTACAGGAATTACTTGCCATAGCAATTAGGCAAGGAAAAATAATCAAGTGGCAGTCCAGATAGTAAAGAAAAAGTCCAAGTTCTCACTGTTTGCAGATGACATGATGCTTTTATTTAGAAAACCCTAAATACTCTATCAAAAACTTCTAGAAACAATAGATTTATATAGCAAAGTGACAGGCTATAAAACTAATATGCAAAAAAATCAATGACCTTCTTATACACAAATAATGATAAAGAAAAAATAGACTTTTAAAAAAATCCCAGAAACTTAAATACCTTGGAGTCAATTTGACTAAAAAGATGAAGGACTTATATAAAGAAAATTACAAAAAAATTACTTCAAGAAATAAAAGAGGACACAAGTAAATGGAGACATAAACCCTGCTCATGTGTTGGGATGATTAAAATCATTAATATGGCAATACAGGGACCGAAGCAATAGCACAGTAGTAGGGTGTTTGCCTTGCATGCAGCAGATCCCAGGATGAACCTGGGTTCAATCCCCAGTGTCCCATATGGTCCTAAGTCAGGAGCAATTTCTGAGTGCATAGCCAGGAGTAACCTCTGAGCATCACCAGGTGTGGCCCAAATAAGTAAACAAATAAATACATAAAATGGCAATACTCCCCAAAGCATTGCACAAATTTAATGCAATCCCTCTAAGGATACTCATGATATTCTTCAAAGAAGTGAATCAAAAACTCCTGCAAGTTATTTGTAACAATAAACTCCCATAAATAGCTAAAGCAACCTTTAGGAAAACAAAGATGCAAGGCATCACTTTCCCCAAGTTCAAATTGTATTAAAAATCAATAGTCATTAAAACAGCATGGTATTGGAATAAAAACAGACCCTCAAATCAAAGGAATAGACTTGAGTATTCAGAGAATGACTCCCAGACATACAATTGATTAACCTTTGATAAAGGGGCAAGAAATTTAAAATAAAGCAAGGAAAGCCTCTTCAATAAGTGGTGTTGGGGTAACTGGTCAGCCACATGCAAAAAAGAGAACTCAGACCTCTATTTAATGCCATGCACAAAGGTCAAATTCAAATGGATTAAAGACCTTGATATCAGACCCAGAACCATAAGGTATATAAAAGAAAATATAGGCAAAACACTCCATAACATTGAGACTAAAGGAACCTTCAAGAAGGAAGCACCACTGTCCAAATAAGTGGAAGAAGAGATAAAACAAATGGTACTAACATTAATCTAAGTAAGCTTCTGCACTCAAGGAAACAGTAACGTAAGGATACAACATCCACCCACAGAATGCCCTGTCCCGAAGACAAGCAGGGGGATGGGGAAGGAGGGAAATGGGGGACATTATTGGAGAGAAAGTTGCACTGGTGAAGCGGGGGTGTTCCTTTTATGACTAAAATCCAACTTGTTTGAATACATGGTGCTTAAATAAAGAAATTACTAAAAAAGAAAGAAAACTATGAACAAATTCCTATGCATACTTCCTATGCACATATCTTATTTTGAAGTAAAAAAAAACAATATTTAAAAAGAAGATCAAGTAAAAGTTTAAATCAACAAACTTGCCAGTATTTCAATGGGATCTATGGGGCCTACTTTTTGGCGAGCTGTAGTTTGAGTCCCCTGGCCTGAGGACTGAGAGGAGGAATTGGAGAGACAGAGGAGGAAGGGAAGTCTGAGAGTGAGGCGCACAATCCCATGCACACTGTGCGCCCAGGGGACGAAGTCAGCTGCTAAAACAGGGACACATAATGACAGCAAAAACAATCCTTCAGGCTGGATAAAGGATCTCAGAATGTGGTCCATGGGCTATAGTTTGAGGATCCCTGGACATATGGTCTCCTGATCATTGTCAGAGTGATCCTGAGCCAAAAATATAGTCCCTGTGAAACACTATTGGGTATACCCTTGAACACCTCTTGCCACTTCCCAGATTGGGGAAAATTTGTGACCTGAAAAACAAAAACTGTTGGAAACATATGAGATTAAGCCAATGGAAGTGTCACCATTCCTGCCATTTTCCGATTGTTTTTGTGATTGTGGCAGGTACATGAGAAACCATGGTCAGCAGTTTAAATACTAAACCCAATAAAAATAAAGAGTTAAAAAAAAACACAAAAATCATTCACAGAGACAAGAATTTTAAAATAAGCCACTGCCACTCAGGTTAGCTTGGGTTGCACATACTTGACCCACACACATTGATTCACCATAGAGTATAAAATGACCTCTGCCCTTAGTGAACTAGGAAAATCACCAGCCCATCTCACCCCATCCTTGCCTGAGCCAGAAATTAAACCCTCATCACCAACCAAGTGTGACCCCTCAATGGTAGAGAGGAGTAGATTGTTACCCACCCATTTGTAGGTTCCATTTACTACTCCTTTATTGGTTGTTTTGTGTATCCGCAAAGAGCTCCCAGAATGAAAAATTGATTCCCATCCCCTTGACCCTTTTTGGGAAAGAGATCTTGGGTAATATTTATCTGCAGCAAATAATCCACACAGACAGGAGGGTTTTAAGGGGTAAAAGGCTGGGGCGAAGAGAGTCCCTTTGTCAGCCTGCTGCTAGCTCCAAAACACATGGGGTGAGCCAGCCTACTCTGGCAAAAGGACCCTGAACACCTCGCTCCCAAAACTATTTATTCGGGCTCTCAACAACGGCCTCCACGCTGGAAGGTCCAAGGTTGGACAACAGGCAAAGAATAATCTTACGGAAAATATTTCATATACAACAGTAGATAAAACTCAGGTGGACAGAAAAATCCTCTTCCAAAAGGGAAAATGATCTCACATGGGTCTGCCACTTTCTGCATAGGGGAACCAAGGCATCAGAGAGAGGCATGGGCACTGTGAGATTCTTCCCGAGAAGGCCACCATTCCCATATATTCCATTTTATTGATTAATCAGTCAGTCTTCTGGGGAGGGTAAAGAATCTCATCTCTCAGGCCAAAGACCTGAAATTGCCCTTTGATCTGAGCTCTCCACTGCCCCCCTATCTGATTAGGTTTTTATTTTCAAGGAGAAAAGACATTTTTGTTGTTCTGTTTTGTTTTTGTTTGTTTTTGTTTTGGTTTTGTTTTTGTTTTTTTGGTTTTTGGGCCACACCCAGTAACGCTCAGGAGTTGCTCCTGGCTATGTGCTCAGAAGTTTGCTCCTGGGCTTTGGGGGACGCATATGGGACACTGGGGATCGAACCGCGGTCCGTCCAAGGCTAGAGGCAGGCAAGGCAGGCACCTTACCTCAGCGGCCACCACACGGCCCCTGTTTTTGTTTGTTTTGAGCCAAGCCCCAGCCATGCTCCAGGCTTACTCTTAGCTCCTGGCTGTCAGGAATTATTTTCAGGCGAGTACTTGGGGGGGGACCATATGGGATGCCTGGGATTAGAACTCAGGTTGGCTGCATGCAAGGCAAACAATCCTGCCCACTGTACTATGGCTCCAGCCACTCTTTTTATGGGGGGAAGAAGGGTTTGGGTTCACACCAGGCAGTAGTCAGGGGCTTACTGCTGGCTCTGAACCTCAGGGATCACTCTTGGCAGTGCTCAGAGAACCATATGGAGTTCAGGGGTCAAACCTGGGCCAGCTCGTTTGGAAGGGCAAATGCTACACCTACTGTACTGTCACTCTGGGTCCTGAGAAAAGATGGTTTCTTTCCGAGGAAAGTCTTACAAACTTTATGTCTATTCGATATATCAACAACAAGCCCTGGCCCTTCCCTGTCACACCCTGTTCTCCTGTGCTTTATAAGAGCCAACAAACCAGAGCAGATGACGAAATGCAATATGGGGAAAGCTGTTTTCTGTAAAGAGGGACACATTTCTAAACATGATTTCCTCCTCCCCTTGGTGGGCATTGTGATGACAGGGGATATATCACACAAGCATCTGTGGTACATACCCACAAATTGGCCTGGGGTTGAACTCCTTCAATTAGGGGTGTTTTACTCAAGCACATTGAAGCTGTAGTTCACATAGGATCCCTGTAATGTCCCTATTGCACCATAAGAACACACACACACACACACACACACACACACACACACACACACACACATAGAATCTGTATCTAGTAGTACTTGCTGGGATCACACACTTTAGTTGCTATACACACACACCTGGCAATGCCAGATATTGAACCCTTAATTGGGGGGTGCCAGGGTAGAGGTACCAAAACATCATAGATAGAACCCTACTATTTGCTGCATGTAGGTAGCACCAGAGATCCAAACTCATGACTTCTAGTTCCACAGGGCTGGGAGATTTTGCCATGAGCTTCTCTAGTGGTCATATATATGTAGCTGAAGGATAAAAGCTTTGCAGATAATAGAAAAAGAATCTATATCCATGCAGCCAGGAGAAGCACTTGCAGAAAGGCTTTCAGGAAGAAATTTATGGTGGGGGAGCAGGGAGAATCTAGTCCTTTTTTCCCTTTGAAAAAAATCTCCTTTTATACTGTGTCATGCCTTTCTCTATATGTTAAAAATACATTTGGAGGGCCAGAGTGATAGTTATAGCAGATAAGGCACTTGCCTTGCATATAACCAATCCTGATTCAATCCCCAGTACCCCCACACAGGTCCTAAGTACTGCCAGGAGTGATCCCTGAGCACAGTCCTGAGCACAGCCAGGTGTGCCCTTGCTCCATCTTCTCCTCCCGCCACACACACACACACACACACACACACAACACACCATTTGAATACAATAGATAAATGGCCTTATCCAACATCCACTGTGAGAGTCCAATTCTTTTTGTGGGAAGAGTAAAGAAAAAAAATTTTTTTTAATGTGAGCTGTACCCTGGCTGTGTTCAAGGCTTACCCCCTGGCTCTGTATTCAGGGATCAGTCCCAGTAGGTATCAGGAACCATGTGTGTTATATTTAAGTTAATGTGTCCTAGAGTTGTGTGGTGAGGTTGAGGGCCTTTCTTGCTCAGCCAAGCTCCAAAGCCCCTACGGCCTAGCGGGTCTGATGGTAGAAAAAATTCACAAAGTTGTCAGATGAAGTTTCCAGGAATCAGCCAGCTTTATTTCACGGCTCTAACTGCCATGTACATTTTCTCACATGCTTCTATGCTAAATTTCCAAGTTAGCCACTTTCTCTGCTCGCTTTTCCAGCTCTCTTTGCAGCTGTCTCCTTTCAGCTGCTCTTCAGGCTTCCTTGCTGACTGACCCTTTGCCGACTCTAACTCTCCTTATCCCCTCTCTCCCCCCCAGGCAGCCTCCTCTACCTGCCCATTCCAGGTGTGAGGGACAGTTCTGATCATTCAAATGGGATATAACAAGAAAGTTGGGGGGAGAGGATACCTTACAGAACTTATATGGTACATGGAGAATCCCAGCCCTAGGCCCAGGTGTGGTACATACAAGACAAGCATCCTCCCCTCTATACTATCTCTGCAGACCTGGGAATCCAATTATAAAGGCATTGGTGTTATTCACACCGCATCCCCAGTGCGTTTAGTAACTGAACACAAAGCAGGCTGCAATGATCCCTCTGAGGGATTCTGAATTGCAAGGAATTACCAGCTTTTTTCCTTTATTCCCAGCCTTTTCTTTTTTTTTTTTTTTTTTTTTTTTTTGGTTTTTGGGTCACACACCGCGTCGCTCAGGGGTTACTCCTGGCTGTCTGCTCAGAAATAGCTGCTGGCAGGCACTGGGGGACCATATGGGGACACCGGGATTCGAACCAACCACCTTTGGTCCTGATTGGGCTGCTTGCAAGGCAAACGCCGCTTGGCTATCTCTCCGGGCCCTATTCCAGCTTTTCAAGAAGTCTTGCTTTCATTTTCAAGAAAGGGTCCTCGTATCACACCCCAGGAGGCCTCAGTTTCCAGAAGCCATCCATGTCCCCCAAATGCTAATTTGGCTTTGAAGTATACGGTACACTGACCGTTTGGGATGTTAGCAGTCAAATGTGGTAGGAGCTTGCATTTTCATCAACAGTCATTGTTCTTGCTAAGTTTTAACTAAGGCATGTTATTTGGTAGTTTAAAAAATAATTGCTAAGTAAAATATTTTGATAAAAGAATATTGGAATGTTTTGAGAACCATGGGCAGGCTTAAGTAAAACAACAGATGTGATCATTATTAGGACAAGCATATTGAGGAGGATGCTACTCTTCTCAGGCCACTGGGTACTTGGGAAGAAACTCAATATCATCACTGTTTGAGCTTTGAGATGTTTTAATAAAGTGACTGAAGTTTTTGGTTTTCTGGGTTTTAGAAATGAATCTATTATCACAGGCATCTACTCACGAGAGAAGAAAAAAGAAACTTAAATAAATAAATATAACAAACCAGGGGCCAAAGCAATACCAGAAACAAAAGGGCATTTGTCTTTGCATATGGCCTAAGCCCAAGACAGATCCCGGTTCGATTCCCGGCATCCCATATGGTTCCCCAGGCCTTGCCAGGAGCAGATTTCTGAGTGCAGAGGCAGGAGTAAACCGAGTGCCACCGCTGTGCCTCTCCCCCCAAAAAAAGCAAAATCAAAACAGAGATATGCACGAGGGGGTAAGGTGCTTGTCTTGTATGAAGCTGACCCCCAGTTTGAATCCCTGGCACTTGCAAATGCTTCCTGAACCTTTGCTAGGAGTGATTCCTGAGTGCAGTGCTAGGAGGAAAACCCTGAGACCACCAGGAGTGCCCCCAATGGCCAAAAGTTAAAAGTAAAAAATAAACAAAGCCAGAGAAATTCTGCAAAATTAAATATCATAGCCTAACGTGCTCAGATCCTTAGGTTTACCTTTATCTGTGATGTTAGCACTTTAGCAGGGTCCAAGGCAGTTGAGGGAGAAACTGCATTAAAATAAACTGCAGTAAAATAAAACTTGTTCATCTTAACTATCCTCCACATACACAAAAAGAAAGTACAATTACGTGGCATGATGGGGTTGTTTCAGGGATAGTCATAGTTGAAGAGATATCAGAACCAACACTCTATCCTTCACAAACTTATTATCATTTGTCTATTTCCATTTGGAAAAGGGAAAACCAGCAACAAAGTAAAGAAAAAGTGATCGCTTTGTTTGGTGAGATGGAGCAAGAACTAGAGCAAGAGAATCAGTAGAAGGAATCTTAGTACAGGGAGGATGAGAATAGATAGAGAGCCTGAGCCAGAGAGTTTATAGCAGCATAATCAGACCTGAGAACAGGGAGGAATATGGAAGCTATGCGTAGAGTAATGAATTCTAAGCCGAGTCTTTTAAAAGAGTTGCTCTAGAGGCCCATTGCGTAGCTACAGGGGAAACAAAAGAAGAAGAGTGAAAGGCGAGATGTGGAAGAGGAGGGCGGATCCAGGGTCCCGCCTCACTGGGTAAACCTCACAATCAAAGAAAGCCTGGTTAGATAGCAGGAGGAGAAATGCTGATTTCCTTTGGGCTCCTGTTTTATGTTATCTGAGGCCTTGCTTTTCAAACACTTCTAATCTAGACAAATTAGGTTTCTGATTCAGGGAAGCAAATGCATTGACATTCATGGCTAATTTATGAACTCACAAGGCCCACTTGATTGTCATTGGGTTGTTATGTAACCTCTCACAGTTTCTTCATTATGAGGGAACACAGAGTTCGATCTGTTTTGTGGGTTTTTGATTTGTTTTGTTTTTAAACAGATTGTTTTTTTAGTGTAGTCTGATTTTGCAAGAGGTCTCCTCGTTTATCAGTGTGTTCCTTTCAGGAAGGGAAAAGAATTCTGCAGGGTTTCAAAGCCAGCCTTATTTCCCCTAAGCTCAACCAAATGATAAACAGCTTTTCTTTTCTTGAGAGCTTAAGACAATGATTTGCAGGGGCTGAAGTGCTAGCACAGAGATAGTGTGTTTGCCTTGGCCAGAGCTGGTCCCAGGGACCAGTTGGACCCAAGACTGGTTCCAGGACTGGTCCTTGGGTTCGATGTCCAGCGTCACATATGGTCCCCTGAGCCTGCCAGGGGTCGATTTCTGAGGTGCAGAACCAGGAGTTACCCTGAGTGTCACTGGGGTGTAACCCAAAAAACGAGAGAGAGAGAGAGAGAGAGAGAGAGAGGAGAGAGAGAGAGAGAGAGAGAAGAGAAGAGAGGAGAGAGAGAGAAGAGGAAGGAAGAGAAAAGGTGAGGGAAGCGGTGGTGGAAGAAGGAGGAGAAGGTGGAGAGAGAGGTAAGGGGGAGGTGGAGGGAAGGAGGGAAGGAGGGAGGGAGGGGGGGAGAGAGGATTTGCAGGGGGTGAATGACATGTCACATGAAGTTTGACAAGTTTTCAAACGATTGACTAGAAAGATGGGAATAACTGGCACCCTTGCCCTAAGCCAGTGCCAGGAGAAGCTCGATTTCCAGTGACCCCTCTTTCACCTCTTGGATTGAGAGAGGATTGTTGGGCTGGTTGTATTAACAAAGCACATTTGTTGGATGAATGATGCGTGTGGGTTTTTTTTTTTTCCTCTTTGTTTTACTTGGGAGGGGGTGTCATGAAAGTGACATGGTTTTCTAAAACAGGTTATTGTGTGGTGATTTTTTGCAGGAAGGCGTACCTGCTTGCAGAAGGTTCAGAAGTCTCGTTGCTAGTCAACAAGCCACCTCAGAGAGCTCACATTGTGTTTCACAACAAGTACAACCTCAGGACACCACAAGCACAACCACTACATCCCCAGGCCCTGCAAGCTGGGGTCTGAACCCCAGCAGTTGCAGACATCTGCAAAGGGGTAGGAAAAGAAAGGACACCTAGGAATGAAGATAAACAAAAGGAATGATTTTTGGGGTTCCCAGATATCCTACTTCTCTTGTGCTTTTTGTTTTTCTGGATGAATTTGCTTTTGTTACTGTTTTCTTCTTTATGAGTGAGATGGGGGAACACCCTGAAAATCCCTTGGCCATTTTGAATGCTCTTATTGTTTGTTTGGTGTTGGTTTGTTTTGTTTTTGGGTCAACACCCGGCAGTGTTCAGGGGTTACTTCTTGGCTCTATGCTCAGAATATCACTCCTGGCAGTCTCGGGGACCATAGTGAATGCCCGGACTTTAACCATCGTTCTTCTGCATGCAAGGCAAAGCCCCTACCTCCATGCTTTCTCGCCGCCCTGAAAGCTCTTTTTGTGGAGGGGGGGAATCTCTCCCAGGCAGTGCTCCTGGATCTCTTCCTATGCTACTCAGCTTGTACAATGGGCCAAACAGTTTAAGTATTAAGAGTCAGAAATCCAGCAATATGGTGCTGCTGAGGTCCAGGGGTGCTAGGGGAACTTTAGGACCGATGCCTGGTAGTGTTCTGGGGACCAAGAGTAGCTAAGGTTGAATTCATGATCTTGAGCTTACAGCCCATGTCTCTCCTTGGAATTATCATATCACCCACCCAGACCCTTTTCTCAATTTACATGTGACAATTGTTAAAATATATGTAAATGTGGGCCGGGTGGTGGCGCAAGAGGTAAGGGTGCCTGCCTTTGCCTGCGCTAGGCCTTGGACGGACCGCGGTTCGATCCCCTGGTGTCCCATATGGTCCCCCAAGCCAGGAGCAACCTTCTGAGCACATAGCCAGGAGTAACCCCTGAGCGTCACGGGTGTGGGCCCAAAGAACCGAAAAAAAAAAAAAGAAAGTATATATTATATATGTAAAATGTTAGGGTTTTTCTAGTCCTGAAATTTAACTACGTTATGCATAATAAAAATGTATAGGGCTGGGGCCGAGAGATAACATGGAGGTGGGACCTTTGCCTTGCATGCAAAAGGATGGTGGTTTCAGAATCCAGGCTTCCCATATGGGTCCCCCGAGCCTGCCATGAGCGATTTCTGAGTGTAGAACGCAGGCGTGACCCTGAGCACTGCCAGGTGTGACCCCCCCCCAAAAAAAAAGTATAGGGTTGGAGAGCTAGTACAGCATGCCATGTGCATACCTTTTGTGCAGTTGGAACCTGGGTTCAATGACCTGGGTTCAGACATATGATCCCCTCAATCCCCTCCCTATCTGGAGTGATTGATTCCTAAACATTAGCCAAGTGTGCTTAAAAAACTTTAATTTTTAAATTAACAAAAAGTATGAATCAGAGGACCAAGGAGATGATACAAGAAGTTAAGGAGCAGGCCTAGCATCTACCCAATCCCAGGTTCAGATTCTCAGCACAATATAGAGTCCCGAGTGGCTTAACGAGTAGAGTCTTGGAGACTTCCAGCACCACCAGTGACTGGTATCCTCAGCACTGGAAAGGCCAGGAAGCATCATAGCCTCATGTCCTGTGTAATAACCAACAGGACAGTTGGCCAAGAATGGCCCATGAGTCCTAAAACTTCAAGAGTCTCTGCCCCATCACAAAATAAGAAGGTACAAGCAGCAGGTGGCCATGTTGGCCAACATTCACTGTACCTCTACAGATAGTAGTGCCCTTAAACCAAAGCAAGAGTAAGCTCTGAGCAGGAATCAGAGAGTTATCCCTGAGCACTGCAGGTGATTTTATTTGTTTGATTTGGCTTGGGGGCCCCAAAATTAAACAAAACGCCAAAAAGTACATATCATTTATAAATAAATAAGACTAGCTTGTCCCGAATGGTATGCAGGCCAATTTGTTAAGCACTTTAAGCAGACATGGGTGGCTTCCTCATACTTCCCTAAAAGTCTACCAAACTGACTAGTCTATAAAAGTGGAGCTTACCAGAGCAGAGAAACAGAGTTAGGGTTGTCCTTACAGAGAACCTAGAAAGCAATGATGAGAGGAAGAAGACATTGTGGTGCTGGGTGATTGAAAGTCTGCTTCTATGCACCCTGATCATGGCACACTATTGTAAACCACTGTGCTAAAAAAATTTTTTTTAAAAAAAACCTTTAAAGTAAATATAAATAAAAATAAAATACAATAATGCTAGTAATATAAATTCAAACACCTGCCGCCAGAAACCCTCTCTGATACACTTGTATTAGACAGTTCTGGCAACATATACAAATCATGTTTCTTTCAGCTCTGCTAATACATTCTATGGACATAGACCAAGCCAGAAAGGAAGAGAGAGGGAGAGAGATTTTAGTAAATCCACTTTTTCAAGCTTGAGTTAAATAAAATAACATTTGATACTAGCCATACAAAGAGGTAATAGATGTTAAGTATCTTAAAAATCTACAAGGGAGGGCCTCCCAATGCTTACCACAGGCCTGTGTTATTTACACTGACTGTATAGAAAGAGGAGGGTACAGTAAATGCTCCCCAGATACACCTCAAACCAGGCCCTTTGCCTTGGGTCTGTATTGTAAATGGGGGGGACAAAAATTAATAATAAATAAAAATAAAAATCTCTTAATTCAGAAAAAAAATCTACAAGGGAGGGGCCTGGACAGATAGCATTGGAGGTAGGGGCATTGACCTTGCATGCAGAAGGACAGTGGTTCGTATCTCGACATCCTATATAGTCCCCAAGCCTGCCAAGATCAATTTCAGAGTGTAGAGGCCAGGAGTAACCTTGAGAACTACAGGGAGTGACCCAAGAACCAAAAAAAAAAAAAAAAAAAAAAAAAACAAACAAACAAAATAAAAAAAAAAAAAAACAAGAATCTGACAAGGGAGAGACCAGATTGATAACGCAGTGGTAGGGGCATTTGACTTGCACACTGCTGACCCAGGGATGGACTGTGGTTCAGTCTCCAGCATCCCATATGGTCCCCCAAGCCTTCCAGGAGGCAATTTCTGAGCACAAATCCAGGTGTAGACCCCCAAGCCTTGCTGGGTGTGACTGAAAAACAAACTAAAACAGTATTGGAGGGGGGGGACAAACAAACAAAAACAAAAACACTACAAGGATATCTACTCTTCTTTTGTGATGGACAGATTTCAGAAGGTGACAGTGAGAGCTCTAATATTCAAGGAAACCCCAAACTCCTCTTTATGAAGGGAAATAAAAGCCACTGAGCAGGACAGGAAATGAGGGAGCTTCAGTAAACCATTAAACATCCCAAATCTTGGCAACAGAGACAGAGACATGAATGTTCCATTGCTATTTGCTCATTTAAGAGGCACTTTCCTGGGCCAAGAGAGATAGCATGGAGGGTAATGCATTTGCCTTGATGCAGAAGGTCGGGTGGTTTGAATCCCGTATCCCATATGGTCCCCCAAGCCTGCCAGGAGCAATTTCTGAGTGTAGAGCCAGGAGGAACCCCGAGCACAGCTGGGTGTGACCCAAACTCCCCCCCCTCCCCAAAAGACACTTTCTTTTCCTTAATTTTTTCAGTCAGTTATAACACTCATCAGAACTTTCTGTAATATAAGAATTTCTTCCAAGATTCAGCAAATCCTAAGCTTCACTAATCAATGCAGCTTCTCATTTTCTATTCTGATTACGCAGAGCCCATGAAAGACCCACAAAACAACTCTGCTGAGCTCTTTATCTATCCATCCGCAGAAAAAAATACTATCTGAACAAATCTTGACTCACAGAAAAGGCATCTTTTCCCCCAAAAAAGCAAGACTTGTTTATTATGAAAACAAAACTTTCAGTCATTTTCCTCCTCTATACCACACATACAAGACTGTATACAATTTCTAATAGTGGTGGTGTTGTGGGTTTTTTGTTTGTTTTGCTTTTGGGTCACACCCAGTAGCGCTCAGATGGTGACTCCTGACTTTATGCTCAGAAATTCGCTCCTGACAGGCTCAGGGGACCATATGGGATGCTGAGATTCGAACCACAGTCCTTTTGCATGCAAGCAAAAGCCTTACCTTCATGCTATCTCTCCAGCCCTGGTTTTTATTATTATTATTTTGGTTTGTTTGGTTTTTGGTTTTGGGGGCCTGGGCCACACCCTGTGACACTCAGGGTTTAATCCTGGCTATGCGCTCAGAAATCACTCCTGGCTGGGGGACCATATGGGACGCCAAGAATTGGAACCACAGTCTATTCTAGGCTAGTGTAGGCAAGGCAGACACCTTACCGCTTGTGCCACATCTCCAGCCACCCCCTTTTTTATTATTTTGGAAGGAACTTGGGAGAAGTTCACCTGGTGATTGCTCAGTAGCTTACTCTTGGCTCTGCACTCAGAAATTACTCTTCTTGGGGCCGGAGAGATAGTGTGGAGGTAAGGCATTTGCCTTGCATGCAGAAGGCATTGGTTAGAATCCCCGGCATCCCATATGGTCCCAGCCGAGCCTGCCAGGAGTGATTTCTGAGTGTGGAGTCAGAGTAACCCCTGAGCTCTGCCCGGATGTGACCCAAAAACAAACCAAAAAAAAATTACTCTCTTATTTTTTTTAAATTTTTATTGTGGTCGAAGTGAATTACAATTCTCCTCACAGTAATATTTGAGGCACATAGTGACAATGAATGAGGGGCATTTCGCACCACAAGTCTTGTCCCTCCCTCCACCCTCTGTTCCCAGCATGCAACCCACATCTTCCTCCTTTACCCCCATAATGCTAATGCAACTGTTCCCCCCTTGTACAGCTTGTTGTAGATTGGGTATTGATTCTGTTGTTGTTGACTTTGGATTTAGTATTCATGCTTGATCAGTTTTTACTTCCACCAAATAAACATTCGACTGTCTGACCTTGGTACCATTGGGGGAAGAAGAAAAGAAAAAAAAAGGCAAACCAAAAAGAGAAAAACTAGGAGGAGTCCATCTAGGTGTTATAAATATCCATTTAGAAAAAGGAAGGGAAAAGAAAGAAAAAGGTAGTAAAAACAAAACAAAACAGAAACAAAAAACAACAGAGAGTACCAACAAGATTACAAAAAGAATAAACTCAGAATAAACCGAAAACCAAAACCATCAGCTATGGAAAAGGAAAATAAAAAAGAAGCCAGACAAGCAACTTCTTAAAAAAAAAAAGGGGGGGGGGGCGGGCGGTGGCGCTAGAGGTAAGGTGCCTGCCTTGCCTGCGCTAAGCCTAGGACGGACCGTGGTTCGATCCCCCGGTGTCCCATATGGTCCCCCCAAGCCAGGAGTGACTTCTGAGCGCATAGCCAGGAGTAACCCCCTGAGCGTCACTGGGTGTGGCCCAAAAAAAAAACCAAAAAAAAAAAGGTTGTATTTCTTCTTCTTCTTCTTCTTTTTCTTCTTCTTCTTCTTCTTCTTCTTCTTCTTCTTCTTCTTCTTCTTCTTCTTCTTCTTCTTCTTCTTCTTCTTCTCTTTTTTTTGTTTTTTTGTTTTTTGGATCACACCCGGCGGTGCTCAAGGGTTACTCCTGACTGTCTGCTCAAAAATAGCTCCTGGCAGGCACGGGGAACCATATGGGACACCGGGATTCGAACCAACCACCTTTGGTCCTGGATCGGCTGCTTGCAAGGCAAACGCTACTGTGCTATCTCTCCGGGCCCTCTTCTCTCTTTTCTTCTTCTTCTCTTCTTCTTCTTCTCTTCTCTTCTCTTCTTTTCTTCTTCTTCTTCTTCTTCTCCTCCTCCTCCTCCTCCTCCTCCTCCTCCTCTTCTTCTTCTTCTTCTTCTTCTTCTTCTTCTTCTTCTTCTTCTTTCTTCTTCTTCTTCTTCTTCTTCTTCTGTTTTTTGCATAGGCACGGTAAATATTGGGGAAATTACTGTGGGAATTCTATTGGCCTAAGAGATATAGGGTTTTTCTTCTCTTGAAGCATACTACCATGGGAACAACTAAAGGCTCCATGCTCATTCATTTGCACACCCTAAGGTTTTTTTATGGTGTCAGGAAACTTTCCACTCAGATGTGGTTGATGACATCCCACCTCTGTAGCTGGAGATTTTGTTATTTGCGTAGATCATAGGGTGAAGGCTAGAAGAAAGTTTTTCATTATGGTTCTAGGAGTTCTGTTCTATCACTGTTGTTGTAATCAGTCTTCTGTAATTAGTGGTCTTGGTTTTATTCAGAACCTAGGACAGAGTCTAGGATATAGTCTTTCAGCAGAGTTCCAGAAGGTTCTGCTCAGTTGCAGTTGTCAAAGTTAGACCTCTGGAATTAGAGATCTTGGTTTTTGTACAAATCCTAGGCCAAGGCCTAGGCTAGGAACTTCCTCATTGTTTCTTGATAGGTTCTGTCCAGTCCATATTTGTCAAAGTCGGTCTTCTGTAGATAGCGATTTAGGTTTTTGCTTAGGGCAAAGGATGACATGTCTCCTGGTTGCATCATATCGTTAGATGCTAAGATGGGACAAGCCCTCTCTTAGCTCAAGTTGTTGCTGTTTCCTCATGTCAGGATCTCATGTTAAAATTGGTGCAACTTGGTGCTGGGATGGTATTCAGAGTTTCCACCAGAGGAGTTTGGTTCCTGGTGCTGTTGCTGGGACCTGTGTCAGTTCCAAGTCTGGGATTTGGGGTTCTGGATTGGACGGTTGCTGTCCAATCACGAGGAGTCTAAGTTGGTCTATAATGCATATGCTTATAGTGGGAGGGGACCCTGTATTTTTAAAAAAATATATGGGTTCTTATCCCTAATACATAAGAGCTTGTTTTTGAGCATAATATTTCCCTTTATTTAGAGTGCCTATGCAAAAGAATATGGTGACATATTATATTTCTGGTGGATTTGGAGGTAAGAATGATTAGTCTGCACAATCTTTGTGCCCTGATTTTCACCTGAACTTTTATCCCAGGCAAGACTTTTCTTGTAGATTTTCATACCAGGCAGAACCAGAACAGGTGAGTTTGGAGATAGAGAGAAAAGGAAAAAAATTATATCTATATCCACATAGATATATAATAGAAAAAATAAATAAAAATACATTTTTTAAAATGCATTAAAGAAAAATGCTTTTTATGAGGCTGACTTACTTTTGGGGAATAAACAGACTAGGAGGTATTATTATAGAGGTATTAAACACATAGAGGGAATATAGGTTTCCCCATTGAGTTTTTTCAGGTGTTCTTGTGATGGGTGGAGTCCAGGGCATTTTTTCATCACACATCGTGTCTTGTTGAGTTTGCAAAATTATTGTAACCATGAGAGAAGTGTTCATGAACTGGGGTCCTTCTGGGACTGAGTCAGTGGCATGCAACAGTCCATGATTAGGAAGGTGAGAAGAGCTGTGAAGCATGAATCAGCAGGGGTGGTTGGTTGTAATTTCTTGCCAAGACATGTGATGTGGGGCTGGTGGTGTGTCCTTCCTTTTTTTCTTTTTTGTTTTGTTTTGTTTTGTTTTGTTTTTTGGGCACACCCGGCAGCGCTCAGGGGTTTCTCCTGGTTCTATGCTCAGAAACCACTCCTGGCAGGCACGGGAGGCCATATGAGATGCCAGGATTTGAATCACCATTCTTCTGCATGCAAGGCAAACGCTCTACCTCCAGCTTAGCTGTCCAGCCCTACAATGGTGTTTTTAATATATTCAGTCTTGCAACTATTTCTGTAGTCTACTTTTTTTTTTTTTTTTTTTTTGGTTTTTGGGCCAAACCTGCAGTGCACAGGGGTTTACTCCTGGCCATCTGCTCAGAAATAGCTCCTGGCAGGCATGGGGAACCATATAGGACGCCAGGATTTGAACCAACCACCTTAGGTCCTGGGTAGGCTGCTTGCAAGGCAAACGCCACTGTGTTATCTCTCCTGCCCCTGTAGTCTACTTTTAAAACATCCTTTTACCCTCACTCCAAAGGAAACTACTCTTTAGCAGTCACTTTGTCCCCTGCTCCTACCACCTGCCTCTGCCCCTACCTTCATGCTATCTCTCCAGCCCCGAGGGTGTCCTTTTGATTTGGGTGCTTGGTTGTGGTTTATTGGAGCAGGAGGTTGATCCTTACTAGGCTAATAACTGGAGGGTTATTAATAAAGATTATTATTATAATTATTAATAAAGAAGGTTAAATAAGGAAGGATAATGAGTCAGGATTTGAAGATGAGATGCTAGAAGGATTTCTGAAAGGGGGGGGGAAGAGGGGTAATATATAAGAGGGGCTATATACAACTTGAACATGGCTTGTTTGCAATTTAGGTTTGGCAATCAAAAAGGAGTCCACTGTCTACAAACTCATGCCCACATAAAGACAGATGTTAGTGTTCTATTCTTAGATTGACCCTCATAGTCTGGGTCTAAGCTCTTAAGATATGACTGAGTTAAGAAAAGATAAATAATTTGTTAAGATATGGCTTAGGAGAGAAAGGAAGGGAAAACAAAAGATAAGAGAGAAGAGAAAAGAATAATTAAATACAGTGCAATAGATTAAATGGATGAAGAGTAAAGGACAGATGGGAAAAAAGAAGTAGAGGGAAGAAGAGAGAAAGAGAAAGAAGAAAGAAAGAAAGAAGAAAGAAAGAAAGAAAGAAAGAAAGAAAGAAAGAAAGAAAGAAAGAAAGAAAGAAAGAAAGAAAGAAAGAAAGAAAGAAAGAAAGAAAGAAAGAAAGAAAGAAAGAAAGAAAGAAAGAAAGAAAGAAAGAAAGAAAGAAAGAAAGAAAGAAAGAAAGAAAGAAAGAAAGAAAGAAAGAAAGAAAGAAAGAAAGAAAGAAAGAAAGAAAGAAAGAAAGAAAGAAAGAAAGAAAGAAAGAAAAGAAAGAAAGAAAGAAAGAAGAAGAAAGAAAGAAAGAAAGAAAGAAAGAAAGAAAGAAAGAAAGAAAGAAAGATGAAAGAAAGAAAGAAAGAAAGAAAGAAAGAAAGAAAGAAAGAAAGAAAGAAAGAAAGAAAGACAGAAAGACAGAAAGAAAAAGAGAGAAAGAGAGAAAGAGAGGGAGAGAAAGAGAGGGATAAAAAGATGTAGTGATTTGCCAAAACGTATTCGCTGAGTGAGACCTGTAGTGAGTCATTGACAATTCCAGTGGTCTGAATGATCATATGCTTCTGCCAACAGGCTGGCAGAAGGGGTACCGAGCTCAGAAACTACTCTTGATGGTGTTTGGGGTTCATATGGGATATAGGGAATTGAACCCAGGTCAGGTAGGTGCAAGGCAAGTGCCCTACCTGCTATACTATGTCTTCAGCCCTTTTTTTATTTTTTTTATGATGCACTACAAATATAAAAATGGGTTCCAAACATAAACTAGAGTTTTACAGACTATAGCGGCCTCCTTTAAGAGTTAATTTTCCTGGGAGCTGGAGAGATAATACATGAATCAAAGTATTTGCTTTACATGGGGCTGTCCCTGCCTCAATCCCCAGCAACACAAATAGCACTGCTAGGTATGACCCAAAAGAAGACAATTGGGGGGGGGGGGCACACCCAGTGGCACTCAGGGATTACTCCTGGCTCTGCGCTCAGAAATCACTCCTGGCAGACACCGGGGACCATATGGGATGCCAGGGATCAAACCCAGGGCAGTCCCAGGTCTGCCATGTGCAAGTAAATGCCCTACCACTCTACTATCTCTCTGGCCCCAATATATTTTTTAAGGTAAATAAATTCATGATTTTATTTAAAAATCCTAGTCTTGCAAGCGCTAGCCTAGGTTGGACCACGGTTCAATCCCCCAGGACCCCCATATGGTCCCTTCCAAGCCAGGAGTGATTTCTGAGAGCAGAGCTAGGAGTAACCCCTGTGTGTCAATGGGTGTGGCCCAAGAACAAAAAAAAATCAAAGCACAGGGCTAAAGAGGCAGTTCAGGGATAAAGCTTGTCTTATATTCAGCTGAACCCTGGTTTGATCCCCAGCACTGTGTATGATTCCACCCAAGGCCTGCCAGAAGCAATCCCTGAGCACAGAGCTAGGAGTAAGCTAGCTTCGTCCCATCCCCATAATAAAATATATAAGGTCAGGGATGTTGCTTAGAGGTAGAAAACTTGCTTTATGGGCAGGGGTGCAGTGGTAGGGCGGTTGCCTTGCACGTGACTGACCTAGGATGTCCGTGGTTTGATCTCTGTATCCCATATGGTCCCTCAGCCAGGAGTGATTTTCTGAGTGCAAAGCCAGGAGCAACCCCTGAACATCACTGGGTGTGGCCCAAAAACAAAAACAAAAACAAAAAAGAAAAGAAAAGTGGGGCCAGTGAGATGGCGCTAGAGGTAAGGTGTCTACCTTGCAAGCCCTAGCCAAGGAAGGACCGCGGTTCGATCCCCCGGCATCCCATATGGTCCCCCCAAGCCAGCGGCAATTTCTGAGCGCTTAGCCAGGAGTAACCCCTGAGCATCAAATGGGTGTGACCGAAAAACCAAAACCAAAAAAAAAAAGAAAGAAAGAAAAGAAAACTTGCTTTATGTGTGAAGTTCAGCGTTTTATGCCTGGCATCACAAAACAAATAAATATAATTTAGGGGCCAGAGTGGTGGCGCAGGGCGTAAGGCATCTGCCTTGCGTGCACTAGCGTAGGACAGACAGTGATTTGATTTCCCCCACGTCCCATATGGTCCCCCAAGCCAGGAGCAATTTCTGAGCGTATAGCCAGGAGTAATCCCTGAGCATCACTGGGTGTGGCCCAAAAACCGAAATAAATAAAATTAAAAATCAAAAGCATTCTGCAGTGGCGCAAGTGTCAAGGCATCTGCCTTGTGGGCGCTAGCCTAGGATGGACCAGACCGCAGTTTGATCCCCCTGGTGTCCCATATGGTCCCCCAAGCCAGGAGCGATTTCTGAGTGCATAGCCAGGAGTAACCCCTGAGCATCACCAAGTGTGGCTTAAAAACAAAAAACAAACAAAACAAAACAACCCAAAGTATTCTGCAATCACCATGGGGTTTAATCCTTTAGAACAGAACATATGAGAATGGAGAATGAATCTAGCAAAAATTCAACCCTTAAGTGTTTGCCTAAATGTCTTAAGTGACTATAAATTCTTCGCTGAGAGTCTTTAAGAAAATACTTTCAGGTTCCTGAAATAGTTCAGGCTTTATGTGAAGTTGCTACTAAGAAGAATTTAATTAAAAAACCTCTGCAAGTATTTTTTTTCAACCACAGAAACTATTTTATGTAATTTTCTGTTGCTATCCTTTCCTCCCCCTCACTTCCAAGATAGCAAGACAGTTTCCAGTATATGGTTATTTATTATACTCAAGTCTACTGAAAATGTAAAAAAAAAAAAAAAACCTCTCCCCCCCACTTTTTTTTATTTTTTAGTACAAACCCTTGTGTTGAGGAAAGAAAACCAAACCTCTTGTTTGACTAGATCAAGAGGAGCAATAATACTTCCTAAAAATGAAATGAGTTTAAGTTAGGAAAATTAAAAGGTTTAGAAAGAAGGTCAGAACTTCCAAGGATTGAAGATTCCAGGTTCGATCCCTAGCACTCCATATGGTCCCAGAGTCCCACTAGGAGTGATTCCTGAGTGCAAAGTCAGGAGTAAGGCCTGGGCACAGCTGGATGTAGTCCAAATACACACACACACACACACACACACACACACACACACACACACACACACACACAGAGTCGAAAGGTGGCTGCGCCTTCAGTGAATTCAGTGTGGGTAGTCATTTATTATTTCAAACTACAGGACTCAGGACCCGATCAAGGGTCACTGAACATTTCAACTATGGTCACCCAAACTTTCTCAGGAGAATAAAAATGTTTTGGGTGACTCATGGAGCACTCTCTATCAGAGCCCCCTATCCTTGCAAAAGCAAAAAAAGGGGAGTATTCCACTTTTACCTATAGAGAAAGAGAAAGAAGCCACTAAACTAGGTTCCCAGTATTGGATTAACTGTCTTCACCATAATCAAAGATAGCTTCTTTCTTCCATATCTAAATCCCACATGGGTGGGAAGAACCTCGAAATCAGGGGTCTCAAACTCAATTTACCTGGGGGCCGCAGGAGGCAAAGTCGGAGTGAGGCAGGGCCGCATAAGGGATTTCACAAAAAAAAAAAGTCCTCAAACGTCATTGTTAACCGTTTTAATTGTTTCTTCTGAACATGAATAGAACATTGAGTGAAGATCATGAACAGTTCTTCTGAACATGGCATCTTTTGCCTATTCCTTGCTGCCAGAGACTTGACAGCGCTTCTTCTCACAAATCTGAACCACTTTTGGCTTTAGAGAGGAAGCAGTTGAGACCCTCAGTATGGCTTGAAGATAATCATCATTAAGTCTAGACCTGTATTTTGACAAGTATTTTGACCTGTATTTTGTAAGTTCAATGTGGAGAATAACTTTTCACACAAATATGTGCTCCACATGGTATGCTTGAACATTTGGGAAAGCTCAGGGAAGCTGGGGGGGGGGGGGCAATTCTCTCAAAAATTGCCATGCATGTCTGCTTTTCCACCAATCTCCCTGAACTTGGCTTTGAGATCAGAGTTGCATTGCAGATCAATGAGCTCTATTTGAAGCACAGGAGGGGCATCTTGCACATCAAAGGAAAAGGGCTCCACAAAAATTTGGAAAGTGGCTCTCTGCTTTTTGAAGTCTGCAAATCTGTGATCAAATTCCTTCTCTAGCTTAAAAATAGCATCAACATATTTCTCACCACTGAATGGTATATCTGCATCCACAAGTTCCTTGCATGCTGGGAAATGGCAAAGGTTTGTCTGAGAAAGCTGGGATTTCCATAACACAAGTTTTGTGGAGAATGCTCTCCCGTTGTCAAAGGCAGCACTGATAAGCTGTCCCGGGCCTTGTAACATCTTGTTTAGTACATTCAGCTTATGTGTAATGTAAACAAGAAAAGCTAAGTTCATGAGCCATTTGTGATCACTCAAATCAGAAACAGCATTTCCATCCTTCTCCATGAAGGCTTTCACTTCTTCTCTCAACTCAAAAAATCTTTTCAGGACATTTCCCCTGCTGAGCCAACGTACCTCGGTGAAATAGAGCACATCTCCATATTCTGACTCCATTTCCTCTAAAAAAAAAAGCACAGAACCTCCTGTGCTTTAAGTCCCTGGATCTGATTTGGTTGATGCATTTCACAACAACAGACATCACATTGTCACACGGCAGGCATTTATTGCAAAGGGCCTGCTGATGGAGAATGCAGTGAAGAGCAATGGCCTTCTCTACACCCTCCTCTTCAAGTTTTTTTGGAACAAGTGCCACCAGTCCATTTTCCTTCCTGTCATCGATGGTGCTCCATCAGTTATTATTCCAACAAACCTCTTCCATGGCAAACTTGCATTCTCAATGGCAACACATAGATGCCGAAAAATTTCATTAGCAGTGGTCTGGCCATGCATTGGAATTATTGTGAGCAGCTCCTCTGTCAATTCAAAATTGCAATCAACACCACGGACATAAATTGTGAGCTGCACAGTGTCTGTTATATCTGTGCCCTAGTCAAGAGCAACTGAGTATGCATTAAAATATTTGGCTTTCTCACACAGTTGATGATAAATGTCACTTGACATGTCAGAAATGTGCTCTGCCACAGTGTTGGCAGAAAGGCTGATTTTGCTAAACTGACCTTTCTTTTCCAGACAGATAATATTTGCAGCCTGTAACATGCATTTTTTAAACAAACTCTCCTTCTTGTGAATGGTTTTCCTGCCTTAGCAATCATCTCACTAACCACTAACTAGCTTTGACTGATGCAACATTCTCTTTGGTTGCTTTCTTGAAGAAATCTTGTTGCCTCATTAGACATGCTTTAAGACTGGCAACCCATTTGGCTCTCTCATTTCCTTGATATTTTGCACATTCCTCAGCATGTTTAGTTGAGTAATGGCATTTCAAGTTGTATTCCTTGTGCACTGCAACTTTCTCTGAGCAAATAAGACATGTGGGGATGCCCCTGTGCTCAACAAAGAAATACAGCGTCTCCCACTTTTCCTGAAATTGTCTGTGCTCATCATCAATCTTTCTCTTCACTGCAGGCTTTGATGAAGTCATGATGAAGATATGACAAAATCTAATTCTGTAATAAACTTCTCTCCCTTCTCTCCCTTAGGTCTCCGATAATGCAAGGGACAGCAGGCAGGAGCAGCGGAAATGACGTCTGCACTAGGCGCGCAAAGTATTTGCGATTATTCGCTTACTGAATATTCACAATAAAAAATCGCATTAGTTAGACTCTTACCCCAGTTTATTTATCTTCTCTTTTTCAGGCAAAACCACGCAACTTGAACTAGCTAGTCCTGCCTACAGTTAGAGGGGGAGATAAGGGAGGCATCAAGACCAAACAGGTGCAAGACTACTAAGTAGTGGGTTGGATACAGAGGGGACCACATATTCTAGCCGCCCTGGGGGTGAGGGAAGAGGAAATGGGAGGTAGGACAAAAACGGAGGGGTAGGAAGGACAATTTGGTGATGGGAATCCACCCTGATTTTATGTAAATATGTACCTAAAATGTTATTGTCAACAATATGTAAGACACTATGATCAAAATAAAAATTATATTAAAAAAAAAAAAAGAAATCCCTCCTGGCAGGCTCAGGATGCTGGAATTCGAACCTTCTGCATGCAAGACAAATGCCTTACCTCCATGCTATCTCTCCAACCCAAACAATGATGTTTTTTGCTATATACTCTGTGCATGATGGTTGTCCTCAGAAGAATTGAGTATAGGATTAAAGCAATTTATACATATGTTAAAAAAAATCGCATTAGTAAGAAAAAAAATCACGGGGCCGGGCGGTGGCGCTGGAGGTAAGGTGCCTGCCTTGCCTGCGCTAGCCTAGGACGGATCGCGGTTCGATTCCCCCGGCGTCCCATATGGTCCCCCAAGAAGCCAGGAGCAACTTCTGAGTGCATAGCCAGGAGTAACCCCTGAGCGTCACAGGGTGTGGCCCAAAAACCTAAAAAAAAAGAAAAAAAAGAAAAAAATCACAAAAAATTGCTTTAAACATTTGCATACCCCGAACAGAACTGCTTGGGGTATGCGAATGTTTAATGCTATTTTTTCATACTAATGAGATTTTTATTACTATTATTGGGTAAGTGAATAATCGTGAATACTGTGATATTTGAAGGCCGGCTGTGGGCCACAAAATGTTGTACGGAGGGCCACAAACGGCCCACAGGCCACGAGTTTGAGACCCCTGCTCTAAATAGACTCTCTACCTCAAGCTGCTCTCCACCCATGGGGCTGATCCTATTCTACCCAATAGACTTTGGCTCCAGTAGATCTCACTCTCTCTCCACATAGTAGAAGGATTCCCTGACCCATTTCATCTCTCCAGTTTAGTTTAGATTATTTCCTGTGGTGGCCCTGTTTCAGACCCACTTCCCTTTTCCCCTCGGGATTGGGGCTTGAAGAATTATCTACACCCCAATATTGGGGAATTGTGTCTCATTTTTTGACCAAGTAGGAAAAACTATTTTTGAATTTAGCTCCATCAGTTCTGAACATGATACAGGGGCATTTACAACCCCAAGTGTGCTTTATCTCCCAGGAATGTCACTAAAGATTAATTCACTGGTGTTCTGGTAGAAGTATACCCTAACTGCAGAGTTCTGATTTCCCTCCCCCCATATGGTTTTGCTTCTATTCAGTTGAAAAACATATGGCCCCTCAGAGCTGATAGATCCAGAATTTTATCCCTTTCTGCTCAGGTGGAATGACAATGGCAAATGGTTTCCAAGCTTATGCCACACATGCAAGGGCTCAAGTGTGCCCTAAGGAACGTTATCAACATTGTTTGGATGCTGGATCCTGGGTCTGATGATCTTGGCTGGACTTGTGAATTTCTCCCTGTCAACATGCCTCCCTGGACTCCTAGTTCATTCAGGAATAGAGGGCACAGTTTGGAGGGTCCCTATCTGATGATGCTTGGGGACTTCTGGACAGTGCTAGGGGGCCACCCCCAGTAATACTGGGAGACTATGTGTTGCCAAGCATGGAACCCAGTGTTCCTACATACCAATCATTTAGATCACCTCTCCAAATCCAATTACTTTTAGGAAGGGCATGGTTGAGCCCACACCTGGTGATTCTTAGGGGTCACTCTCCTGGTTCTGTCCTCCTACCAGTACTTAGGGGATCATATAGGATGTTGGGGCATGCAAGGCAAGCACCCTATCTTCTGTACAATTGCTCCAGCCCCAATCCATTCCTTTTTTTTTTTTTTTTTTTTTTTTTTTTGGTTTTTGGGCCACACCCGGTGACGCTCAGGGGTTACTCCTGGCTATGCGCTCAGAAGTCGCTCCTGGCTTGGGGGACCATATGGGACGCCGGGGGATCGAACCGCGGTCCATCTCCTAGGCTAGCGCAGGTAAGGCAGGCACCTTACCTCGAGCGCCACCGCCCGGCCCCTGCTTTTTTTTTTTTTAGGGGGGGCACGCACCAGGCATGGGTTTTGCCTTCCTGGGGCAGTGCCTTCCTCCCAAAGAATTATTTGCCAAAAGGCCCGCTTAGCAAAGTCAATCATTTGACCCTTTGCGTGGATCATTGGCGGTAGTTCCAACATGGCTGTAACATTACATTTTCTCTTTATTTGGACACTATAGAAATCCAGCCTCAGGGGCTGGAGAGATAGCATGGAGGTAAGACGTTTGCCTTTCATGTAAGAGGTCATCAGTTCAAATCCCAGCATCCCATATGGTCCCCCGAGCCTGCCAGGAGCAATTTCTGAGCCTGGAACCAGGAATAACCCCTGAGCACTGCCTGGTGTGACCCAAAAACCACAAAAAAAAAAAAAAAAAAAGAAAAAGAGAAAAGAAATCCAGCCTCAGCTTTACTACAGACAAAGAAATGTCAGTACCAAAAACCCGCCAAAAGTTCCCTGCTGGCTAGTTCGTATAACCTGGCGCCAGCAGCTTGTTTTTCTGAGTCTAGCTCTATGATGGTAAACAATTATTTCCGTTCCCCCCCTAAAATCTATTTTCCGGCTACTACATAAACATCATAAATATCTCTGTCTCTCTTCTCCTTGAAAAACCTGCTTTTTGCTAAGCCAAAAACATCTCTAACTCTGGTGTCACTGCCCTCCAGCAGAGCTCTTTCTCACCTGAAGAACGGTCTTTTAATATGTAAATTTAAGGCCTGGTTCCCCATTGTACTGCTCTCCTGCTCTTTGTGGACACCTTGCATACCAGAGTTTGTGCTTATAAATATCATCAGCTGAAAAGTAAATTTGTCTCTCGTCCCCATACAATGCATTTTGTGTGGTCTCATTTATTTCATTTTCATATTTCATATTTGTCCACTCGTGCTCCCGCTTCTCTCCCTGTGAAAGGTTCCCGGATCCAATGAAGGTTCTGCTTAGCAATGCAACACGTCTGCAGCACCAATCATTTAGATCACCTCTCCAAATCCAATTACTTTTAGGAAGGGCATGGTTGGGCCCACACCTGGTGATTCCTAGGGGTCACTCTCCTGGTTCTGTCCTCCTACCAGTACTTAGGGGTTCATATAGGATGTTGGGGCATGCAAGGCAAGCACCCTATCTTCTGTACTATTGCTCCAGTCCCAATCCATTCCTATTTTTTTTTTTTTTTTTGGACAGTAGGGTAGAATGTTTAGGGCCTACACCTGGCTCAGTACTCCTGGGAGGTGCAGGGGATCATATGAGATGACAAGGAACCTTGCTTACCCATATACAAGGCAAGATCCCTACTCTCTGTACTTTTGCTCAAGTCCCTCGATTTTCTTTTCTTTTCTTTTTTTAGTTTTTGGACCACACCTGGCAATGTTCAGGAATTACTACTGGATCTATACTCAGGAATCACTCCTGGCAGGCATGGGGTACTGACCATATGGGAAGCTTGGGGATTGAACTTGGGTCAGCCTCTGGCAAAGCAAACACCCTACCACTGTACTTTTGCTCCAGGCCCATGATTGTTTTTGTTTTTTTTCCTTTAACTTATGGAATGCTTCACGAATTTGCATATCACCGTTGTGCAGGAGTCATGCTAATCTTCTCTGTCTCATTCCAATTTTAGTATATGTGCTAAGCGAGCACATGATTACTTTTTTAATCTTACCGTTGGAGATAGAATCCAGGGCCTTTCGCATATATGTAAGGCAAGTGCTCTTCCACTGAGTTATATCCCTTCTCCCTGATCCATTCTTGATTTCTGGCAACAGAATTACTCTGTAACATTTGTTCAGCGAACAAAGATATTTTTTACTGTTAAATTGAAGTTATGTTGCATTATAATTTTATGTTGGCTTAAGGTTTACATCACTGAAAATCACATGCACTAGATGGAAGAAACAGCACAAGGGATTAAGGTTAAGGTGATTGCCTTGCATATGGCCTACTCTAGTTCAATCCCAGCACTGAGCATCTCTGGGAACAGGACAGGGAGTAATCCCCAGCTTTGTCAGATATACCCCCACGTCTCCATGCACCCAACACAAACACATTTGGAAAAAAAGAAGGAAAGAAATTCAAAACCAACAAAATCACAAAATCAACGTGTGCAAAACCTTTGCCACAATTTGCTGTTTTCAAAACCCTTTCCATCAGGCAGCCATTAAACAAAGCCTGATTTGGTGGTGGGGTGGGGGTTTGGGCCATTCCCAGTGATGCTCAGGGGTTACTCCTGGCCATTCACTCAGAAATCTCTTCTGGTTTGGGGGGCCATATGGGACATCGGGGGATCAAACTACAGTTCATCCTAGGTTAGTGTGTGCAAGGCAAACACCCTACCACTTGCACCACCACTCTGGCCCCAAAGCCTGATTTTTTTGTGAGCAACACCATCATAAGCCCAGTACCAATCATATATATATATATATATATATATATATATATATATATATATATATATATATATATATATATATATATATGATATATATATATACCATAACTAAACTCATAGTGTAAATAAATAACAACACAGGGGCTGGAGAGATAGCATGGAGGTAAGGCATTTGCCTTTCATGCAAAAGGTTGGTGGTTCGAATCCCGGCATCCCATATGGTCCCATGAGCCTGCCAGGAGTGATTTCTGAGCCTAGAGCCAGGAGTAACCCCTGAGCACTGCCAGGTGTGACTCAAAAACCGAAAACCAAAAAATAAATAAATAAATAAATAACAACACACATATTTATGAAGTCACAAACACAATCGTTAATCTTTGATGGTGGTGTTGGGCCACTCCCAGCAAAACTCAAGGTCTATTCCTGGCTCTGTGCTCAGGATTGACCCCGGATGATGGTCAGGGGATTGGAGCTCTGCAGGCATGCAGGAATAATTACACCGGTATTATTTCTCCTACCCCACAATCATTAATACTTTTTTGTTTGTTTGGGTTTGGGGGGCACACCTGGAGATGCTCAGGAGTTACTTCTGGCTCTGAGCTCAGGGATTATTTCTGCTAGGGTTTAGGGAACCCTACAGGATACTGTATACAGAACTCTGGCTGGCAAGGCATGTGCAAGGCAAGTATCTTGCCCACTGTACTGTGGCTCCGGCCCCATACTCCTTAATTCTTATAGGACAAATATACACATAATCAGTGGCTAAGGGTTTTAGTGTATACTTCCTTACATAACCTACTATTGAGCAGGGTGATTTGATTCCGAAGTTAGAAGTGGGCACATCCTTGAGATAAGTAGAAATGTATTAGGGGTAACTTGTACATGGAGGAGGTCTGCATGATTTCTTGGAGGAATAGAGAGGGGTCCTTACAACCACCTTGCAATGGACATTTGTTATCTTACTTCAAGAAATCTTTAATTCTGGCCCAGAGAGATAATACAGGTATTAAAGCACTTGCCTTCCATGTGGTCTGGGTTTGGTCTCCCATATAGTGCCCCATCATGAATAGTGACCTCTAAGCACAGCACCAGGAATAAGCTCTGAGCACAGTCAGGTGTGGCCTCCTTAACCCCCAAAAATCTTAGTTTTAAAATATCAAATCAATAGAAGAAAAATAGGTGACACATTTCACATTTGAACAGGTCCATTCACGTTATTGCAAATGGCAGGGTTTCCTCTCTCTGTATATGAAGAAGATTCCATCTTATACACACATTATGATCATATGGCATGGGCTGGCCAGGGTTTGGGCCACGTTAGGACTTACTTTTGACTCTGTGCTCAAGGATCACTCCTGGTGGTAGTCAGGGGACCATATATCATGCTGGGGATCAAAAAGGGTCAGCTACATCCAAGTGCCTTAATAGATCTTCTTTATTCATTTTTTCAGTCAATTACAATAGCCAAGAGCTGGGAATAGTTTTTAGCTATTATTAACAATGCAACAAATACAGGAGTGCATGAGCTCTTCAAGTTAATGTTCTTGTGTTTTTTCTGGTAAGTACCCAGAAGTGGGATAAAAGATCACATGGAATTGATTTTTAATTTGTGTGTGTGTGTGTGTGTGTGTGTGTTGCTGGGAATCGAATCAAATATATGGTCTTCAATATAGATCACACATACCCTACTACTGAGCCATACTCCCATTCTTTTTTTTTTTTTTAATTTATCTTATTTTGCTTATTGTTTGGATCTCGGGTCATACCTAATGGCACTCAATGGCCATACTTGGCTGTGCTTTGTGCTCAGGGCAACTCCTGGCTCTGTATTCAGGGGCAGTGCCCCTGGTACACTTAGCAGTGCCCAGGGTACAATGTGCAGTGGCAAGATTTGAGTCAAGGTCAAACCACAGCCACATGCTAGGCAAATGCCTCAAGAATTGTACCATCTCTGTAGCTCACCCATTCATTGTTAAGCTCTGAGGAATCACTGTACCACTTCCATGACTGCACTGGGTTACATTCCCATCAACAGTATATAAGTGTTTTTGCTTTACTGCATTCTTCCCAACACTTGTTGTTTCTGGTCTTTTGGATAATAGCCATTCTCAGAGACATGTGGTAGTAGCTCATTGTGGTTTTTTAAAATAATATTTTTAGTCACACTTTCTAAGTAATAAATGAACATTTTTTTGTACCTGTTGGTCATCTATATGTAATCTTTGGAGAAGTAGTTATTCAAATATTTCCATTTTTAATCTGTTTTTATTTTATTTTGGTTTTTGGGCCACACCCATTGATGCTTAGGGGTTACTCCTGGCTATACTCTCAGAAATTGCTCCTGGTTTGGGAGACCATATAAAAAGCTGGGGGATCGAACTGCGGTTCGTCCTAGGTTAGCACATGCAAGGCAAATGCCCTACTGCCTGCACCACTGCTCCAGCCCCTTGTTTTCATATTTCTGAGTTTTGTTGCTACTTCATATATTTTGAATATTAACTCCTTATTTGTTTTTTGTATGGTTTCGTTTTTGTTTGGGGGGGGGATTTCATTTCGGTTTTGTTGTTTTTTGGTGGTAGATGCACCTTGGCAGTGCTCAAAGCTTACTCCCGGTTCTGTCCTCAGGGAATTCCTAGCAGGGTTTGGGACCAGAAGTGGTGCTGGGGATTAATTTCATCAGCTGCAGACAAGGCAGGAATTTTTCTTTTCTTTATTTTATTTTTTAAAAATTTTTCTTGATTTCTCTGGCTCCTGAACATTATTAATCCCTGCCTGAATTATAATGTACAAATACCTGCTTCTATTCAGTGAATCCTTTCAGTCTCATTTTATTTTTCCATTATTGTGGGGACAACTTCTGATCATACTCAGAAGTCACCAGCACCATACCTGGTGTTGCTCAGTGGTGGTGATTATTGAATCCAGGCCTTTGCACGTGCATAATATATGTTCACCCACTTAAATCATATTCCCAACGTGAATTTAGTTTTTAACTTCTTGTTTGTCTGATTTTTTGGCCACACCTGCAGAGCTTATTTCTGCCTCTGTGCTCAAGGTTCACTCCTGGTAGGGCACGGAAACCATATGGGGAGGCAGGGACTGACCCCAGTTGGCTGCATGCAAGGTAAGAGCCCTCTCTACTAGACACTACCTAATTGGACCCTCTAGTCCAATTAGTGGATATTTTTCCTTTTAGATGCTAGTTTATTTTGCTGTGCAGAAACTTTCAAATGGTGTAGTTCCATTTGATTTTTATTTTGTTTTCTGTGCCATTGAAGTAGAGGGCATTGTTGGAAGGAAATGGATTGGCATTGAAACACCTGAAACTTAGTCATAAATAATTTTTGTTTTCTTTTGTTTTCGTTTTTGGGCCAGACCCACCGGTGCTCAGAGGTTACTCCTGGCTCTGTTCTCACTCAGAAGTCACTCCTGGCAGGAGACCATATGGAATGCTGGGGATCAAACCTGGGTCCATCCTGGGTCAGAAGCATGCAAGGCAAACACCCTACCACTGTGCTATCACTCCAGCCCCATGAATAACTTAGTAATTTCACAGTCACTTTATTTTTTTAAAAAAATTGAAATAAATAGATAAATAGAAGATATTATAGAACATGAAAAAATGTGTTTTTATTTTAATACCATGTTGTTTGTAGTACAGTCTGCTGTCTGGAATCATGATACCCCCAATTCTGTCCATTTTCCTCAGGAGTGTTTTGCTTCTCAAGGTGTTTTACAGGGGTTGAAGAAATAATACAGTGGGTAGGGTGTTTGCCTTGCACATGGCTGACCTGGGTTTGATCCTTGGCATTCCATATGATCCCCCTAGCTTGCTAGGAGTAATTTTTGAGCACAGAACCAGGAGTAGGCCTGAGCCCCGCTGGTGTTGCCCCAAACAAAACAAAAAACCAAGCCCTTTTACAGTTTCTTTTGGGGAGGGGGGTTGGGTCACACCCAGTGGCCCCCAGAAGTTACTCCTGGCTCTGTTCTTAGCAGGCACAAAAGACCATATGGAATGCTGAGATTCGAACTACCATCCGTCCTGGATTGTCTGTGTACAAGGCAATACCTACGGCCCCCAGTTTCAAATATTTTTTTGGGGGGGGCCACGCCTGAAGGTATTTAGGGGTTACTCCTGGCTCTGCACTTAGTCCTGATGGTGCACAGGAAACCCTATTGGATGCCCAAGATCAAACCTGAGTCAACTTCATGCAAGGCAAATGCCCTACCAACTGTACAATGGCTCCAGCTATAATACAGAATAATTTTAATGATGTTGATTTTTTCTTTTTCTTTTTCTTTTCTTTTACTTTTTTTTTTTTTTTTTTGGTGTGTGTTGGGGGGGGGGTCACACCTGGCAGCCCTCAGGGTTTACTCCTGGGTCTGCACTCAGAAATCTCTCCTGGCAGGCACAGGGAACCATATGGAATGCTGGGATTTGAACCACCATCCCTCCTGGATCAGCTGCTTGCAAGGCAACCTACAACTATGCTATCTCTCCATCCAATGTTGATTCTTTCATTCCATAAGCATGCAATATATTTCCAGTTCTTTTGTTTAATTTCAATATACATTGTAATTGTCAGTTAAAGTAAAGACTAAATTGTCCTTTAGTTCTTTGGTTAATTTTTTTGGGGGGATGGGCCATACCCGGCCTTGCTCAGTGATTCTTCCTGGCTCTATGCTCAGAAATCGCTCCTGGCAGGCTCGGGGAACCATATGGGATGCCGGAAATCGAACCCAGGTCCATCTTAGGTCAGTCGCATGCAAGGCAAACGCCCTACTGCTGTGTTATCTCTCCGGCCCCTTCTTTGGTTAAGTTTATTCCAGAATATTTAAATCGTTTCATAGATTCTTGATTTTCACAAATCCTTTTGCTTGTTTGTTTTGTTTTGAGGCCACATCCAATGGTGCTCAGGGCTTACTCTTGACCCTGCATTCAGAATCACTCTTTTTTTTTTTTTGGCCACACCCATTTGATGCTCCGGGGTTACTCCTGACGAAGCGCTCAGAAATTGCCCCTGGCTTGGGGGGACCATATGGGATGCTGGGGGATCGAACCACGGTCCTTCCTTGGCTAGCGCTTGCAAGGCAGACCTTACCTCTAGCGCCACCTCACCGGCCCCCGGATCACTCTGTAGGACTCCAGGGACCATGTGGAATGCAGAATATCAATATTAAACCCTGGTCAGTTTCATTTAAAACAACACCTTCTTCACTATAGACTTTTATGATTCTTTTCTTAATTATGATTATTAGATTTTTGGACCAGACCAACACTTGCAGAGTGGGGAAGGGAGAGATGTTATTAGTATGAAATGATCAAGACCACCATTCATTAATTAATAAAGACAAATAAAAATACAAAGACTTGGTGATCATACAGATATTCTAAATTGGGGTGTGTGTGAGAACATTTGAGTTCCTATAGACCTTATATTTTATACATAATATGTGAGGTTTATATATTACAGCTAGTTATGTTATAGTGAAAAGTGGAGGGAGGCAGGGAAAGGAAGCAGGTATTATAGTTTATTTGATTGCTTATTTAAAATCTCACCTGCAAGAGGCAAGGCCAGTAAGAGAGAGAGAGAGAGAGAGAGAGAGAGAGAGAGAGAGAGAGAGAGACAGAGAGAGACAGAGAGAGACAGAGAGAGAGAGAGAGACAGAGAGAGAGAGAGAGAGAGAGACTGGGGAGGTTAGAGAGAGTACGGTACAAAGATACCAGCACATAAAAGGGAACCGGGTGTGAGGGGCCTGGAATGGTGGCACAAACGGTAAGGCATCTGCCTTGCCCACGTTAGCCTCGGATGGACCCCGGTTCGATCCCATAAGGTCCCCCAAGCCAGGAGCAATTTCTGAGTGCATAGCCATAGACACTCAGGCGCAATCCCTGAGTGTCACAGAGTGTGCCTCCCACACACAAAGACCAAAAAAAAAAAAAAGTGAGCCAGGAAAGGAAACTTCCTCTTTGACCCATTACAAGGCCTATGGCAGAAAAAGCTCCATTTCTCACCTGCATCCACATAACTGGAAAACAAAGGAAAAGAGGCAAAGAGTAGGGGAGCCAGAACCTCAGCAACACACCCAGAACAGCAAACTTCAGACCTGGAGCACTGTGGGGAGCAGGGCAAGGGACATCAACCACTGAGTAAGAAAGAACAATGAGGGGACAGGACAAAAGATGGCATTCAGTGCAGGAAGAAAAACTTTGGAAGAGTAGTATGCGTAACATTGGACAAGGAAAGCGAAACTTAGCCAGGACATGAATTTTGAGGGAGACAAACCTAGAACCATCTGCTTAAACTGCACAATAAAGAAACTGAAGGAGGGCCCGGAGTGGTGGCGCTAGAGGTAAGGTGTCTGCCTTGCCAGCGCTACCTAGGACGGACCGTGGTTCTATCCCCCAGCGTCCCATATGGTTCCCCAAGCCAGGAGCGACTTCTGAGCACGTAGCCAGGAGTAACCCCTGAGCGTCACCGGGTGTGGTCCAAAAACAAAAAAAAGAAAAAGAAAAAGAAACTGGAGGAACTGAAGCAATAGTACAGAGGGTAGGACACTTGCCTTGCATGTGACTGACCTGGGTTTGATCCCAGGGATCTTAGATGGTTCCTTCAGCACTGCCAGGAAGGATTCCTGAGCACAGAGCTAGGAGTAACCCTTGAGTGTCACCGGGTATGCCCTTTCTCTCAAAAAAAAATTGAATATTATGAACATCAGTAGTCTTTTATAGTTCATTTGAAATACGGAACTTGAGGACTCACATAGAAACTAAACCAGTTTTAGAATAAGAATTCTAGGAAACCAATGAGAGACTCTCATAACCTAAGTCATAAGCATAGCTCTTATATGCACTTGATTTATTTGTTTTGTTTTTGGATCACACCTGGCAGTACTCAGGGGTTACTCCTGGTTCTGCACTCAGAAGTCGTTCCTGGCAGGCGCAGGGGACCATATGGAATGCCTGGATTTGAACCAGCATCTGTTTGAATCAGCTGCATGCAAGGCAAATGTCCTACCACTGTGCTATCTCTCCGGCCTTTTAAAAGCGCTTTGGATGTACATCATCAGGTATAGCTCATTGATAGGGCACATGCCATGCACATGTGAGGTTTCTGGCATTAAGCACTGAATAAAACTATGACACAACAGAATTGCTGCTGCTGAGTCAACAGTGTCTTTATCTCTGTGGGTGGCAAGTTAAGTTTGCATTAGGACCTGAGCATGAGAGGTGCTAGAGGTGTGCTGGCTCCAGGAAGGTCAAAGTCATTTACAAGCTTACAAGCAGAGCATGTAAACTTTATTCCATTCTAAGGGAAAACTATTATTCTGATCTAATTTGAAAACATCTAATGGTCAACTAGATTTCAAATCACATAGTAGTTTGGACAATAAATGGTTACCGTGGAAGGTGAGAAGAAATTCTAGGTGGGGCGTTGGGCAGATTGGCTAGAAAACTTGCCCGGGCACTGATCAGCCAGCTCTCAGTTTCATTGGAAGAAGGGAGAAAGGTGGTTCTAAATCACATGTATAAGCCTTTCATCTCTGAAGGATACTTTGACCTAAAAATAAGTCACAAGATGAGGAAGAATTGTAGCAGTTGCCTGTTCTAACAGTCAGACTCTGGCCTGTTCTAACAGCTTGTATCAGCAGACAGATGAACTGTCTTGAATGCTTTCCTATTTTTTTCTACTGAGAAAGACCCTTTCCTCTCCTCTGATCTGAGCATTCTACTTCTATCAATGTAGCCCATGTAGGAATGAGTATTTCCTGATTTTAAGCAGAAGAAATAGAATGACTTAATAGATAAGATACATCCTAGTAGTTTTTCAGGAAACTCATGTACATTCATGAGGGAGATGGGCGTACATATGCAGTGGACACACATCTCACATATAGAAAATGTATATGTGATGGGTAAATGTCCTGGGGGGTGTTTTTAGGTGTTTGTCTCTGGAGGGGCCATATCCAATAATGCTAAGGAGTTACTCCTGGCTCTGCACTTGAGAATCACTGTGGCTGGCTCAGGGAGTGCCAGGGATAATATGGGAGAGCCAGGGAAGAAACTTTTGTCAGCAACATGCAAGGCAAGCACCCTATTCGCTGTACTATTGCTCTTGTCCTGTGGGATTTTTTTTTGGGGGGGGGGGGTTGTTTTTGTTGTTTCTTTGTTTCTGGACTACACACAGGGATCTTCAGTGGTTGCTCCTGGCTCTACACTCAGGAATCACTCCTGGCGGACAAGGGGGGCCATGTGGGATGCTGGAGATCAAATCTGGGTTGGCCAAGTGCAAGGCAAATGTCCTATTCACTATACTATTGTTCAAGTTTCAAAGGATGTATTTTTAGTATGACAATGGAGAGCAAAGAGATGAGAGTTTGAAATGGGTTGTATTGTGCAGCCTCCACTGGCTGCCACTCTGCCCAGGGCCTGGATCCTTATCTGTGAAAAAGGTGTCCTTCAAGTTCAATTTTGGCCCAATCAGAGTCAAGAGAATCCATCAGAGTAGCTTCTCCTGAGAAGGTTGTCACACTCACCAAATTCAAGCCTCAGATCTGTCTATTTTCATTTTAACTCCAAAGAGTGCTTCTATTTTTATTTATTTTAAGAAAATGCATCGCATAGTTAACATAATCATAATACACTTGTGAAAGCAAAGTTACTGAAAAAAAAAGGAAAGAAAAAAATAAAATGGAAGAGAAGAGAACAAAAAAGAAAAAACACAGTAACAAACTTATTTGTTTGTGGGGATTTTTTTTGTTTGTTTGTGGGGATTTTTTTTTTTTGGTCTTTCGGGCCACACCCGTTTGATGCTCAGGGGTTACTCCTGGCTAAGTGCTCAGAAATTGCCCCTGGCTTGGGGGGACCATATGAGACGCCGGGGGATTGAACCTTGGCTAGCGCTTGCAAGGCAGGCACCTTACCTCTAGCGCCACCTCGCCTGCCCCTGTGGGGATTTTTTTGTAATTTTCTTTATTTAAGCACTTATGATTAAATACATGATTGTAGTTGAGTTTCAATCATAAAAAGAACACCCCCCTTCACCAGTACAACATTCCCACCACCAATGTCCCCCATTTCCCTCCTTCCCCACCCCCTGCCTGTATTCAAGACAGGCATTCTATTTCTCTCACTCATTAACATTGTCCTGATAGTGTAATCATCTCTCTAACTATACTCACCACTCTTGTGGTGAGCTTCACATCGAGAGCCGGTCCTTCCAGCCCTTATCTCTGTTGTCTCTGGGCATTATTACAATAATATCTTTTTTTTTTTTTTTTGCTTAAAACCCATAGATGTGTGAGACTATTCTGTGTCTATCTCTCTCCTGACTTATTTCATTCAGCATAATGGTTTCCACATTCATTCATGTAAGGAAAATTTTATGGCTTCATCTCTCCTGACAGCTGCATAATATTCCATTGTGTATATTTACTGCAGTTTCCTTAGCCATTAATCTGTTGAAGGGCATCTTGGTTGTTTCCAGATTCTGGCTATTGTAAGTACCGTATATACTCGAGAATAAGCCAACCCAAGTATAAGGCAAGCCCCCTAATTTTATCCTAAAAACTGGAAAAACTTAGTGACTCGACTATAAGCCAAGGAGGAAAAAGCAGCAGCCACTGGTAAATTTCAAAAATAAAAATATATACACAAAACAATTACAATAATTGAGGAATCAATAGTACCTGTGTTTGTGGGCATTGTTAAAACTCCAGAAAGTGGGGCGGGAGAGATAGTGAAGCAGTAGGGTGTTTGCCTTAGACACTGAAGGATAGTGGTTCGAATCCTGGCATCCCATATGGTCTCCCGTGCCCGCCAGGGGCGATTCCTGAGTGTAGAGCCAGGAGTAATGCCTGAGTGGTGCCTGGTGTGACCCCCTTCCCCCCCCCAAAAAAAAAAAAAAACTCCAGAAAGTGCTTCTAAATTAGAGGGAAAGAGAAAGACAAAGTTACAAAAAGCTATGACAATCTCACAGTTGTTTTTATATGTGTAGCTGTTGAGTAGTACGTTTTAGATTTTGTATTATTCAGTTAGGCAGTTAATTTTAGTTATAGGACCTTAAAAGTTTATTACTATTGGTAACAGAGATAGTACAGAGGGTAGTGCATTTGCCTTGTAAGCGACCATCCCACGTTCAATCCCTGGCATCTCATATGGTTCTAGGATTCACCAGGAATTATTCCTCAGCTCAAAGCCAGGAGCAACCCCTGAGCATCTTTTCTGTGTGTAGCCAAAAAAAAAAAAAACAAAAAAAAAAAAAACAAAGAAACATATATAATGCATTTTTATATATACATCTTTTCTGTGTGTAGCCAAAAAAAAAAAGAAACATATATAATGCATTTTTATATATACATCAAATTTTTGAAATATATATTATATCACTGTTAATTTCATTTTCTTAGTGCTAAAAAATTCTATAAGAAAAAAAGGCAAGAAATAGAACCTAAGTAAGCATGAGCCAGGAATAAGACAGTCAAAGAAAAAGGAAGAAATAGGCTTGGGACAAGAAGATAGGGCAGTATAGGGTACATGCTGTAAAGGGTTCAATTCCCAGTATTAATTGGTGACCCCTACAGTGAAAGCCTGGAGGTTCCTATTGGCGTGACCAGGTGTGACCCTGAAGAACCCCAGCATCACTGGGTTGACCCAGGTTTCCCTAGTAGCAGAGTCTGAGCAGAATCCTTGGACCCTTGTACTGAACTCCGAGCCTGGTTAGCCAATAATCACCAGTGCTCCAACCTTCCAACTCATTCCCAGCCTCCTGATCACTACTTGGAAGTAAATCGCACACACATACATACATACACAAATGCCACACAAACTCACACACAAAAGAATAGGCTCAAAGAAGCAAAGGGTTAAGTAAGAAAGGTAGGTGAGAGGCTTCTAAGTTATGTGGACAGACTAAATTCTGTTTACTTTTGCTGCCTCTTAAAAAACGTAAAAAATCAACAGAACAGATTATTTAAAGGAACAAGTTACAAAAGGAAAATGAAAATTGTCCTAATAAAACCAAGACAACTGTTTTTTGCCCTGAAGCTCAAAGATAAGGACATCAGTCAGCAGGTAATGTGCCTGCCATGTGCTCAGCCAACTGGAGTTCTATTCTTGGCACCTCATACGGTTCTCCAAGCCCTGCCAGGATTTAGTCCTGAGCACAGAGCCAGGAGTAAGACCTGAGTAGAGCAGGGTGTGACTCATAAAAAAACAAGCAAAAAAAGATAAGGGCAGTTTATCGTCAGGTTACCCTTCCCCCAAAGCCTCACCCTCACTTTGTTCAAGTTTGTAGGATGTATGTGGCTCTGAGTCCATATCAAGCTCACCCAAAGATGCTCAGGGCTTACTCCTGGCTCTGTGTTCAGGAAGTACACCTGCCTGTACTTGGGAGGATCATGTGGGATGCCAGGGATCAAACCATGTTCACCACATGCAAGGCAAATGCCCTCCCGTGTTGTACTATTACTCCGGCCCAGCCCCCTCTTTCTTGACTGTTCTTGTGACTGTGCAAATAAGGTGGTTGTTTTGAGAACTAGAGTTCGCTGCCAACTTCATTTTTCTTTTCTTTTTTCTTTATTTTTTATTTTTTGTCTTTGGGCTATACACTGCAATGCTCAGAACTTCTGTGCTTAATGGTTGCTCTTAGCAATGACAGGGATCAAACCTGGGCCTCCAATATGTGTTCAGTTCATTGAATTGTCTCTGCAGCTAAGTAAAGTTTTTTTGGGGGGATTGGTTTTGGGGTCACACCTGATGGTTCCTCTGGAACCTTTGGTGGTTCCAGGGGTTCCTCTGGATCTGTGCTCAGGAATCACTCCTGGCAGACTTGGGGAACCAGCAGTGATGCCCAGGATCGAACTGGGTCAGCCGCATGTAAGGCAAATGCCCTACCACCTGCTCTACTAGCACCCAAACCCCAGTAAAGCTTTTTTTTTTTTTTTTTTTTTTTTTGGCTTTTTGGCTTTTCGGCTTTTTGGGTCATACCTGGTGGCTTTCAGAGATTACTCCTGGCTCTACACTCAGAAATCGCTCCTGGCATGCTCGGGGACCATATGGGATGCCTGGATTAGAACCACTGTCCATCCTGGATAGGCAAAATGCCCTGCCACTGTGCTATCTCTCCAGCCCCAGTAAAGCTTTTTGACTCATTGCTGTGTCTCTTCTTTGATTGGCAGTATGGTAGCATCCTTGAGCAGCAATATTAGCAATAAAATATCAGAGACTGAGTAGGTGAAGAGAGAAATACAGTGGATAAGGTGCTGACCCTGATTCTAACCTTTAGTTAAATCCCCAGCACTATATATGGCCCCCTGGTCCCTACTAGTAATAATCTCTGAGCAGAAAACAAGAATAGCCTCTAAAAGTCTACCCATGGCACATGGGATTAAGTAAATTCCTGGCCTCATCCTTGTCCAGGGCACTTTTTAAGCTCTTAAACCAGTTTCTGGCTTGCAGTCAAGGTAACTTTCTTTTTCATTATTTCTTTGTTATTTCAAACTAGCAATCCAGCTAGTCTTAGAAGGACCTAGCCCTAGACCCTAGGAAAAAGGTCTAGGCTACAAAGATTAAGATGGGATTAGAGGATATTTTGAGCACATAGAGATGAAGGGCTGCGCTCTTTTTTTGTTTTTGTTTTTGGGGCCACACCCATTTGACGCTCAGGGGTTACTCCTGGCTAAGTGCTCAGAAATTGCCCCTGGCTTGGGGGGACCATATGGGACGCCAGGGGATCAAACCACGGTCCTTCCTTGGCTAGCGCTTGCAAGGCAGACACCTTACCTTTAGTGCCACCTCACCGGCCCCAAGGGCTGCATTCTTGAGCTACAGGGCAATGGTCCTGAAAGACAAGTCAATTGATTAGTCTTATCCAGGGTTTTCTTCTTGGTATGTTATTCTTGGTACCCCAGAACACAAAGTGCTCCCTGACTCCCACAATATCTGTCCCCTTTTCCTCCTTATTAAGAACCACATGCTTGCTTGCTATCCTGTCACTCAGGCTTGGCTATGTGGATGAAAAATTGGGAACTGTTTAGGTTGGGTTTGATCTTTGCAATGGACGAGATGCCAGGACTCCAAGGATAACTTTCCTACATAAGTAGATGTCAGGGATCCAGAGATTAGTGGTAGAGTGGCTGTCTTATAGAACTGAGATCCTGAGTGCTATCCCACAAAACCATGCCTGCCCAGTGCTATCGCGACCCACAGTGTAAAATCTTCAAAGCATCGCCACCAAATGCAGTGAGCAAAGACCCTCAACCAGCATCAAAACCAAGTGTGAAAGCTCCATGGTCCAGTGTGCAGCCATCTATGAGTACCACAGCGCAATTGTGTGTGTGAGTGAGCTCAGGGGTTCAACAATAGCAAAGACAATAATGGGAGGTGAAGGGAAAACCAAGAGAGACCGCTAAGTCTTCCCATCTTGGCAGGGAAAACAGATCACCACAAAAAGCATTGAACAACAAAAAAGGACAAAGGCGGGCCGGAGAGATAGCACAGCGGCGTTTGCCTTGCAAGCAGCCGATCCAGGACCAAAGGTAGTTGGTTCGAATCCCAGTGTCCCATATGGTCCCCGTGCCTGCCAGGAGCTATTTCTGAGCAGTCAGCCAGGAGTAACCTGAGCACCACCGGGTGTGGCCCAAAAACCAAAAAAAAAAAAAAAAAAAAAAAAAAGGACAAAGGCAAGAACAGGGACTGGAGAGATTAAGGCATTTACCTTGAATGCAGTAGGCCCTGGTTCAATTCCCAGCGCCAAATGGTCCCTCAGCACTGCTGATTATGCCCTGAAGTTCCTGAGCACTACTAAAGCAATCAGGTAATCAATGGCTCTTAAAGGCCCAAACAGCACTGCATATCTCAAACCCTCACCATCCCTGTTAGCCAAGAATCGCTGGGAGTGCAGTACCCAGACCTCCTGAGCACATTTTGGAAGTCCCTCTCCCCATAAAAAAAAATCAATGTAGGGCCCGGAGAGATGGCACAGCTGTGTTTGCCTTGCAAGCAGCCGATCCAGGACCAAAGGTGGTTGGTTCGAATCCCGGTGTCCCATATGGTCCCCCGTGCCTGCCAGGAGCTTTTTCTGAGCAGACAGCCAGGAGAAACCCCTGAGCACTGCCAGGTGTGGCCCAAAAAAAAATCAATGGAGGGAAACAGACGATTTGTATATAATAATAAGTTGCACACTCTAACGAATAACTTCAAAAAGTTAGAAGATAGTGCAAGGGCTGGACAAGTAGAAGTAGCTAAGTCTAGACATTTGTATTGATTCCCGGTGTGGATAAAAATTGAGAAGATAATGCATTCATGAAATCAGAGTATTTTAAGACCAGAAGCAGCAATGGATTTTTTCAGAAAAAGCTTGAAAAATAAAAATTGAATGCATTTCTGAGAAAGTAGAGCCAAATGATAAGGAATATGAAGAATAAGTAGACTGAAGAATTATTCAAGAACCATTCAGAGGTTGGACCACATTAGTGGTTCTCAGAGGGCCTGAAGTTGTTCCCTGTGATAATTTTGATGCTTGGAGGTCACCCAAGCTACATCCAGAAATGCTCAGGCAGAGGGTAGGGGCATGGATGGCTGTGGATTGAGAGAGCATTTTACATGCTAGGCAGGTGTTCTACTATGTGAAATAGCTTCTTAGTCCAACAGCTTTTTTAAAAACAGGATAATTATTAACTAGTGGGGGGGGAGCTGTGCAGTGAAGAGTAAATACTCTTACATTGTTCTAATAGTGGCAATTTTGACCTCTCACCAGGTTGGGGTGTATGCATTTATGTGACAGTGATATAGAGGGGCCAGTATGAAAGAGGCTTACAAATCTTTATAATGTCAAAGATGAAAAGGCCAAAAAATAACAATCTAAGCCTGTTGTTTGAATACAGAAAGTAAATACTTGGGCCAGAGAGTTGATATAGTGGGTAGGATAATTGTTTTGCAAGCAAACATCCTGTGTTTGATCCCTAATACTCTACAGGGCCCCCAAGCACAACCAGGATGGGCCCTGAGCACAGAACTAGAAATAACCCTGAACACTTCTGAGCATGCCTCTCTACCAAAAACATTAAATGATAAAAATAAATAGCCAAGGAAGTGGCTTAAAGATTTACATATCGGGGCCGGGAAGGTGGTGCTAGAGGTAAGGTGTCTGCCTTGCAAGCGCTAGCGTAGGATGGACAGCGGTTCGATCCCCCGGCGTCCCATATGGTCCCCCCAAGCCAGGGGTGATTTCTGAGCGCATAGCCAGGAGTAACCCCTGAGCATCAAATGGGTGTGGCCCAAAAACCAAAAAAAATAAAAAGATTTACATATCATTGCTTCTGAGGAAAGAAATGGGATGAGGTGAAAAAGAATGTTCTTCGCTAATAATCCTTTTGTTTATTGTTTTCATTTGTTTTGGAGGCCATATCTGGTGCTGCCTAGGGCTTACTCCTGGTTCCATACTCAGGAATCACTCTTGGTGGTGATTTGGGGTTGGGGGCTACTATATGTAATACTGGGATTGACCCTGTCTTGGTCATGTGCAAGGCAAACACCCTATATGCTGCACTATTGCTCCAGACCAGAACTATTTTATTCTTTGTTTCCTATTTTCTTTCTTTCTTTTTATTGGTTTTGAGGCCACACCCAGCAATGCTCAGTGATCACTGTTTGCTCTGTGTTCAGAAATTACTCCTGGCAGTGCTTGGGGGATCACACCTCAACCCAGGTAGGCCATGTGCAAGGCAAATGCCCTATCCACTGTTCTATCATTCTGGACCCCAGACCTATTTATTCCTTAAATGATGTGCTGACAAGGGGCCATTCCTTGCATGTAGAAGACCCAGGTTAAATCCCAGCATCACATATGATCCCCGAGTACTGCCAGGAATGATCCCAGAATACAGAACCAGGAGTGACCCCTGCATCTCCAAGTGAGCCTCCCAAATAAATAATAAGCAAACTTAAAATAATAACATAAGTAAAGCAGAAGTCTGCTTCTCAATATTGAGCCAGGAGTAGCTTCTGACTACTGCTGAGTGTGACCCCCAAACCTACGGTAAATAAACATGTAAATAAAAGTTTAAAAACAGAAGTCTAGGGACCGGAGAGATAGCACAGCAGTAGAGCGTTTGCCTTGCATGCAGCCGATTCAGGACGGATGATGGTTCAAATCCTGGCATCCCATATGGTCAACCGAGCCTGCCAGGATATATATCTATATATAGATAGAGGTAGAGATATATATTGAGAGAGATAAGAGAGAGTTTTTAATCCTCAGGGGATCCCCACAACCATTCTTCAGTTGACCAGATAATTCAATGCACTGCTGTTGCAGTGCTATTTGGATCTGGGATGGCATAAATCTGACCTTCAGTTTCATTTCAGAAGGTTCTGGAAGTTCAGAAATGCAAGTAAGAAGGAAGATAACCTGCCAGAACATTCCTCTACCTACCGAAACTCTTTCTGGATCCTAATAGGAGCCATGTTTTTTGGGGGGAGGGGACACACCTGGTGACTCTCAGGGGTTACTCCTGGCTATGCGCTCAGAAATCGCTCCTGGCTTGGGGACCATATGGGACGCCGGGGATCAAACCGAGGTCCGAGGTCCGTTCTGGATCAGTCGCTTGAAAGGCAAAAACCCTCCGGCTGCGCTATCACTCCGCTCCAAGGAACCACTTTTGTTCAGAGATCATGCTGTGGGGAAGGGGACAAGAGTTAGAGGTAAAACACAGGCCTAGTATATGCAAGGTTCAATTCACACACACACACACACACACACACACACACACACGTAATGCTACTGGATGTGAGGATGACCAGGCTGTGACAGCTGTCACTCCATTGAGTGACATTTCATTGAGTGAAGCATTTCTTGCTTCAATTTGTCTGGTTGTCTTAGATCGAGGGTGTTCCCTTTCTTCCTCCATCTGGAAGTTGCTCCGGCACCTGGTTGCAGTGCAGCTGGGAATGAATGGCCTTCCCCAATAGAGACATTCTTCAGTTCAGGTATAGGAGTAGCTGCTCCCAAATAAGATCTCACAAACAATGAGGCAGGTACTTTTAGTAACCATGAGCATAGTGAGTTTTGAGGAATAACAAGCATTGGATAATGACTATTGGGGTAGAATATTGTGGAAATAAAATTAAAGTGATTTACCCATTCCACAAATGTTAATAAAGCAGTAACTACTTGCATAGTGCTAGACTAATGCTTAAGCCAGTGAGGAAGTAAGATAAACACATGCAAAGTGAAATAAGAGCCTAGACCTTGATGTCACTCAATGAATGGTTGTGGGTATTTTGTTTGATATTTGTTTTGGGGCCACACCTGGTGGTGCTCAGGGATTATTCCTAGCTCAATTCCAGCTCTACACTCAACTACTGGCAAGCTTGGGGGGCCATATGGGGCACTGTGGATCAAACCAGGCTCTGCTATATGCAAAGCAAGCACTCTACCTGCTGTGCTATCACTTCATCTCTTCAATAAGAAATGAATGGTACAGCTTGACTGAACTACTTTCTGAGAAGGGAGATTCTCTAGAGCAGCATTTCTCAACCAGTGTCCTGTGGCCCTTCTCTTGGGCCCCTTGAATACACAAAGGGAGGGCTACGGATGAAAAATACACAAAAATGAGGGGCCACAGCATGAGATAGAGGGGTGTCAATCAATACAACCAAGGGGGCACAAGAAGGTCAAAGGGAGACCACAATTGGGGAAAAAAGTTGAGAAACTCTGCATTAACAACATTCTTAAGCAGAACTTTACTGATTACAACCAAATCTCAGTTCCACCATTTGCCAACCCTGTGACTAGAAGCAAATTACTTTAATTTCTCACTGTTTCTGTTTCTTAATTTGTAAGAAGGTCAGCAGGAGTGAGGGACAATGTAGAAGCAAAAGTTGACCTCTGCCTTGTTTCCAATATGATTATAAGCTTTGCTTTCCTAGTTAGGGCAGAAATCACTTCATATCAGACATAACTTAAAATTATTAGTCACCGGGGCCGGGCGGTGGCGCTAGAGGTAAGGTGCCTACCTTTCCTGCGCTAGCCTTGGACGGACCGAGGTTCGATCCCCCGGTGTCCCATATGGTCCCCCAAGCCAGGAGCAACTTCTGAGCACATAGCCAGGAGTAACCCCTGAGCGTTACTGGGTGTGGCCCAAAAAACCAAAAAAAAAAAAAAATTATTAGTCACCAAACTAATTCAGATCCCCAAACAATAAATATTGGACAGTTTATACACTCCCAAACAATGTTTGCTATGTTGGTATCGAAGATATGTCATGATTTTTTGAGAATTATAATAATCTTTTAGGAGAGTTATTGCTTTCCTTCATGGACACACATATAAACACAATTGTTAGTAACTTGTGGGGCTTATGGCTTTAAATATTTCATTTTGTTTGCTGCATCAAGTCTTGGGAAATTTGATTCTGGAATTCTTTTCAAATCACTGGCTCCTTAGGGCTGAGTCTTCTTTAGTAACAAGTCTCTACTTCCTCTGGTAAGGATTAAGTTGAGTGACTATGAGGCAATTAGCACAGTGCTAAGCTTTTTATTCCATGATTAAGTGGAGTCATGTGATAAAACTTCCAGAAAAGAGCAATTTTTACCTAGTCCAGAAAAACTGAGGGAGATTTGAACTAAAAATGAGGGAACAGCATGAGGACAAGAAGGTCACAGAGAGACTGAAGAATATGTAAGTCTGCCTTTGGATAAAGTAAAAGATTCTGACTAGGGGGGAGGAAAAGCGCAGGAAGTTTCTGTTCTGAATTATACATGGAAGGTCGTGATCTTTTGGTGAAGATCATATAATGACTTGCTTCATTCAAAAATCCTACTGCTAACCAGATCTCTGTCCTGAATCTGAAGGTTTCACTTGACTTTGTAAGCTGCCTATGGTCTTTGCTGAGACTACAGTACAGCACTGCTTCCTGCCCACTCCCTCCAGCTTCTGTAACTCTCAGTGGCTGCTGTTTCTGGACAATTTGTTCACAGGCCACAATTGAAGCAATTTTGTCAACTCATTGCAAAAGCCACAAATAGCTTTTTTAGGATGTCCTAATAGCATTTTTTTTTCTACCCATCTTATTTGAGGTCAAACCACTTCAGCTCATCATCCAATTTCTGCTAATGCATTGTGGACTGTGAAATAATCACTTCCGCACTTACTCTGAACTCTGCCACTCATCTCAATGCTGTTCAATCAAACAGCAGAAATCAAGGACCAGGGAGATAGTACTGACCCTGGTTCTATTCCTTGTACTGAATTCTCCCTGCCCTAGCACTTTCAAGTAGAACCCTGAAGACTGTCTAATATTGTCTAGTCTTGACCTGGAGGCCCTCCTAAACATCAATGGTCCTAGTGTCCCCAACACTACAAGGCTCAAGCAACATCCATCTTGAGTGCCTAACACTGAATTGATTGCCTGATTTACAGAGTATTGCCAAAGGTGGCCCCCTGAACCTCAGGGCACCACTTGGGAACCCCTACAAAAGCTAAATTTTTCTATGGACCAATTTAGAGAATATACTAATACTCTAAACTATTTTCCTAATTATCATTCTCTTTTGCTTCTGCATTCTGTTTTCTAGTCTCTAAAATCCTTTATTCTTTATTTCCTTTTTTGTTTGTTTGTTTGTTTTTTGGTTTTGGTTTTGGTTTTTGGGTCACACCTGGCATCGCTCAGGAACTACTCCTGGCTCTACACTCAGAAATCACCCCTGGCAGGCACAGGGGACCATATGGGATGCCAGGATTCGAACCACCATCCTTCTGCATGGAAGGCAAATGCTCTACCTCCATGCTATCTCTCCGGCCCCTCTTTATTTCCTTTTTAATTTGATTTTCCAATTTAAAAAATCAACACATGAAGGTGAAGAAAAAGCTGTCAATAATTTTCTCAGCTAAAATCTCTGCTTTTCTAAATCTTTGGCCCAACCTGACTTTCATTATAACATTTTCTGCCCTGCAAAGGAGCCAGAAGCTTTGTAAATATGCTCTAAGGAATGTAACCATTTATCTACCACTCTTTTAATTTACTTGGTGGTTAGATTAGATCATTTAGTTAGCATGGTACTGAGAAAAAGCCTTGGTTTCTTGTCCTGACCTTGACACTGGTTCCATTGACTCACTGCTTACCTCGCAGATAATGCCTTCACTAAACTTAAGTTTTCTTATCGTAAAACCAGGGGTTGATTTTTATTTGTTTGTTTGCTTAGTTTGATTTTTGGGTCATACCTGTTTATACTCTTGATTCTAAGCTCAAGGATAACTTTTAAAGGGTTCAGAAAAAACCATGGAGTGCCATGGTTAGAACCTCGATCAGCCACCTGCAAGGTACCTGACCCAATGTATAATTTCTCCAACTGCCAAGAAGATATTTTTAATCTATAAAACAAAAATTTTGAAAGAATTTCTAACATGTAAAATTAGACCAGACAACACCAAATTATTCTTTCCACTGTGATCCAATTTTCTAAGACAAATCATCCTCTGTGGACAGTTTATAAATTCCCAAAGAATGATTGCTATGTTTGTATCTGAAGATATGCCACTTGAGGACATATCTGGAGACCCTCTACATGGCCAGGTTTTGAGCTGTAAGCACCCTAAGCATCAGTGGTCCTGGTGATCCCCAACACAACAAGGCATTGTATTCAATGTGTTGAAATACTTCTGACAGGCTCCCAAGGTACTCTTATTTTTTTTTTGTATTTGTTCTTTTTGTTTTGTTTTGTTTTGTTTGTGGGGGAACACCCAGCAGTGCTCAGGGGTTACTCCTGGGCCTGTGCTCAGAAATTACTTCTGGCAGGTTTGGGGAACCATATGGGATGCCAGAATCAAACATGAGTAGGTTAGTGCAAGGCAAACGCCCTACCCATTGTGTTATCACTCCAGCCCCAGTATTCGTTCTTTTATGTAATTTCCTCTCCTTGCTGTGGCTGAGCCTCTTGACTCGCTGCTACTGCACAGAATCACAGCAAAACTCAGGAGCTATTGCTTCATGATTAAGTGCAATCTGTACCACAATCAGTTGCCAACCACCTAGAATGAAAGCAGACACCATAGATTTAAGGGCACAGTTTTCAAGAAGATTGTCTGTATTTCCTGCAATTCAACTGCCAACTACAAGCTTGGGAAGCCAAGCCACTGTCACTTCCGAGCAATAAACAACAGATTAAGAAAATTTACACACACACACACACACACTTTACTTTTGTCATGATTTATAATACTGTGCTGTCAACAATAGGGTTTCATGCATACAACATTTCAACCCACAACCCTTACCAGAGTGTGCATTTACCTCCACCATGTCTCAGGGTTTCTCCCCATCAGCTTTCCATCTACACACATTTTCCTGCTGTGGAAAACTCAGTTTTGTAGACCAGTTATTGGGTTCTATTGCTTTTGACCATTTGTCATTCTTTTACTATGCTTCTTTATATCCTCAAAATGATAGTGATCATTTCTGTCTCCTCTCTCTCCTTCTGACTGACTTCTTTCAACATATATCCTCTAGTTCCATCCATGTAGTGGCAAATGGCATGATTTCTTCTTTGTTATGAAATAGTGGTATTCTATTGTGTATATGTATCAAGGTTTTTTATATCAATCATCTGGTTTTTGTACATTTGGATTGTTTGCAGCTTTTGTCTATTGCTGCATTGAACTTAAAGAGTACAAATGTCTTTTCTAAACAGCTTTTGTGCCTTTGGGGAGATGTCATGAAATAAATTTCTGGGTCATATACAAGCTTAATTCTTAGTTTGTTTGTTTGTTTGTTTTTGAGAGGTATCATTGTTGCTTTCCCACGAAGTTGAACCATGTGCTTGCTTCAGTAGCACATATACAAAAAAGTTGAACCAGTCAACATCCCCACCAGCTATGGATAAGGGTTCCTTTATGCTATGTCTCTGCCAACTTTGGTTGTTTTGTTCTTTTTGATGTGTGCCAGTTGCACTAGTGTAAAAAATGATATCTCATTGTTATTTTGATTTACACCTCCCTGATTATCAATGATGCAGACCATTTTTCCATATGCCAATTGGCTGTCTCTGTGTCTTTTTAGAGAAAGTTTCTGTTCCTCTCTTCTCTCCATCTTTTCTGGGATTGACTGTGTTGTTTTTGTTGTTGCTAAGTTTTACAAACGCTTTATATGTCTTGGATAGTAACTCTGCTGAGTGGTAGGCAAGTATTTTCTCCCAATCTATACAGTATCTTTTTATTCTTATCATTATTTATTTTTTAGTAAAAGATCTAGAAAATTCTTATTATCCCTTTCACTTAAATAACTCACTAGAATAACTCACAGTGGTCAGGAAAGTACTATACTATTACTGTTCTGTCATAAAGGACAAAAATTAGGTCCAGCGAAGGGACATATATGATCAAATATCTGACAGTGTCAAATGACTTCTGTGCCCTTTTCTGTGGAACCAAGATGTATAAAGCTCCCCCACCAATGTGTTCACTCAAGAATTCACTAGAGCTTTAAAGTCTAGAATTTTTATAAAAGTATCATGCCCAGGGCATAAGTGACTTAATCATTGATCATGAGATTGAACTCTATGTCCAACACTTTCTCTACCTGGAGATTCAGCTAAAAATTTCAACCCTCTAGACTAGAGGTTTGCCCTACCTGCTGTGCTATCATTCTAGTGCCTCATATAGTAGAGCACCTTCTTGCATGTGTGAGCCACTGGGTTTAACCACTGCATTGCACATGTGTGTGTGGGGGGGTGCAGAAACACAACTCTAACCCTCAAATCTCTTTTAGTACTAAATAACCCATTAGCATCATTTCAGGTGGTCAACAAGCCTACTATGAAGAACAAACACACTTTGGGGTGGAGGAGGTACTCCCAGCTGTGCTCAGGGGGCTATTTCGAACGCTGTTCAGGGATAATTCCTGGAAGTGCTCCAAAAACTATATGTGGTATTGGAAATTCAAACAAGATTAGGTAGAATACAAAACAAGTGTAACCCCTGTGTAGGTGTACCTATCTGAGACCCGCCCATTTCTGGGAGGGGTCTTGGGAACTGAATATTAGGTGTGACCTTACCTGCAAGACCCCGCCCATTCCTGGGGGGTGTCTTGGAATAGGTAGATAAGCCTTGGAGCCAGGGGATTAGGGGTCCTCTCTGCCCTGCTGGGCTCTCTGGCTTTTGGGTTTTTGCCTCTTTTGGTCTTTGACCAGGATGGAGGTCAAAGGAAGATGGCTGAAAGGAATTAAGATGCAGGGGAGCCTAGAATGGCTGAATGCTTAATTGGTTATGATATAGACCACACACATGTGGTGAATAGGGCATGAATAAAGTTGATGCCTGTCTCTGGATGAGTCTGATTCCGCCGTTCACCTGGGCCTGGGACCCGCTGGCTGGATGGGGGTTGCGGAGCCACGTGGCCTGGGGTGGCAGAGAGAAAGATCCATCCACCTCCATTCAGCTCAATTATTAATTATTTGATTCTTCACCCCTGTACTATCACTTCAGTTTAAGGAAAAAGACAGTTTTAAACTCTGGAAATTCTAAGGAATTAGATATCTCTCAACAACCAGTAACATAAACCAGACACAATTTTATGATGCAACATTGAATTTTGGAAGATTGTGACTTACATTTTAATAAGAGGACATACCTCTTACTGACACTGATTAAGCAAGTAGTAAGAATCAAGGAGGAAAACATGTCAATAACCATCTGAGTGAGGTTAGAAGCTTACCCTTTCCCTGGTGAGCCTTTAGACATCGGCCATGATTGAAGCCATTGAAGCCTTATGAGAAATCAGGAAGGAGAGTTTCTTATTGAGCTCTTCCCACATTGCTTACTCACTAACTTTGAAATAAGAAATGTGTTGGTTTAGCTTGCTAAAATTTGGAATAATGTGTTACATTAAAATTCATATGGCGGGCCGGGCGGTGGCGCTGGAGGTAAGGTGCCTGCCTTATCTGCGCTAGCCTAGGAGACGGACCGCGGTTCGATCCTCCGGCGTCCCATATGGTCCCCCAAGCCAGGAGCGACTTCTGAGCGCATAGCCAGGAGTAACCCCTGAGCGTTACCGGGTGTGGCCCAAAAACCAAAAAAAAAAAAAAAAAAAAAAAAAAAAAAAAAATTCATATGGCTGGGGCCGGGAAGGTGGCGCTAGAGGTAAGGTGTCTGCCTTACAAGCGCTAGCCAAGGAACGGACCGCGGTTCGATCCCCCGGCGTCCCATATGGTCCCCCCAAGCCAGGGGCGATTTCTGAGCACATAGCCAGGAGTAACCCCTGAGCATCAAACGGGTGTGGCCCAAAAAAAAAAACCAAAAAAAAAAAATTCATATGGCTGGGGCCAGAGAAATAGCATGTAGGTAGGGCGTTTGCATTGCATGCAGAAGGACGGTGGTTCGAATCCTGGCATCCCATATGGTTCCCTGAGCTTGCCAGGAGTGATTTCTGAGCATAAAGCCAGGAGTAACACCTGAGCGCTGCCGGGTGTGACCCAAAAACAAAACAAAAAAAAATTCATATGACTGGTTATTATATTGTAACTTAAAGACAGGGAGGTCTGAATACAATTGTGTGTCCATTAAGGACATTTTGATCAACAGCAGCCCGTGTGTATGACAGTGATTCCAACAGGCTGAGTCCAGTCCAGGTACACAGGAGGCCATACCAGCTAGGTTTGTGTCATGACACTGACATTTACTCTGTAGCAAAATTGCCCAACAACCCATTTCTCAGAACCTATACCCAGCATTTTGCAATTCATGACTATACAAATAACCTAGACAACTAAAAGAAGGCTTTGCTATAGTAAAGCTAGTTTTAAAAGCTAGATTTGCTTGAGCAGAAAACCATCAGGTAGGGCCTGGAGAGATAGCACAGCGGCGTTTGCCTTGCAAGCAGCTGATCCAGGACCAAAGGTGGTTGGTTCGAATCCCGGTGTCCCATATGGTCCTCCGTACCTGCCAGGAGTTATTCCTGAGCAGATAGCCAGGAGTAACCCCTGAGCACCGCCCGGGTGTGACCCAAAAACAAAAACAAAAACAAAAAAAAAGAAAGAAAGAAAGAAAACCATCAGTTAGAGAGACTAGGCAACCTTCATAACTTGGTCTTTGTTTAAGGGCCATACCTGGTAGTACTTGAGAGCTATTTCTTATTCTGGGCTTTGCAATTATTCCTGGAAGGAATAATTTGGAAGGCCATGAGGTATCAGGGATAAAACCTGGGCTTCTGGAAGCAAGTCAGGCACCAGGCCCATTGAGCTTTCTGTGGCCCCTAAATGATTTTCTACTTGACCTAACAGGAAATGAGTAGTGGCCAGAGAAATGATTCAGGGGCAATGGCCAGGTTGGCAGAAAATTATCAGGAGTATTCCCTAAACCCCCTTAGTACTCCTTGGCATCACACCCCTCAAAAAGAAAATAAGTTGTAAAGACTTAGAGGGGTAAGGGTGAAGAGTAGGTCAAGAGTTTTATTGGCCACCAGCTAGCTATTTGGAAGACAACAGATTCAGGTCCTAAAAAACTCATCATGTAGTAGCAAAGATTTGAACTTCCTCTGGCCAGAGTCCAGAACATGTGCTTTAAACTCTCCATTAATCTGTTTCCAATACCAATGTGCAGGATCTACATAGCAATTGCCTATGGTTCCTTAGTATGAGAGTCCTCTGACTCATCATATTTTTTACAATTATTTATTTTAATGGTGATATTTATTCTCCCCCTAAAAAATAATTGTGTCTAGGGCCAGAGAGATAGTACATTGGGTAGAGTGTTCACTTCTCACGCTGCCAATCTGAGTTCAATCCACAGAACCCCATATGATCTCCCAGGCCCACCAGGAGTGATTCCTGAGTGCAGAGTCAGAAGTAACCCCTAAGCACTGCAGGTGTGGGCCCCCAAAAAAACAAATAAACAAAAAGTTTAGGTAATTCAATAACATAAGGTAACAAAATTAAAATAAAATCAAGTGAGGAAAGCTGAGTAAAATGATTATAAGTACAGATAAAATAATATTAGAAGAATTTTCTTAATGATCATTGATAGAAATCACAAATCTGGGGCTGGAGCGATAGTACAGTGGTAACGGCTTTTGCCTTGCATGCAGCTGACCCTGAACAGACCTGAGTTTGATCCCCGGCATCCCATATGGTCCCCGAGCCAGGAGCAATTTTCTGAGGACAGAGCCAGGAGAAACCCCTGAGAGTCACCGGGTGTGACCCAAAAACAAAACCAAAAAAAAAAAAGAGGTCACAAATCTGACTGAAAGGTTAAGATTCCAGAAGAGAAAGAAAAATAGATAATCAGTTACATGATGCACAGTGCCTTCAGAAATTAAAGCAATTAGTTGGCAGGAAAAGAACAACTATTGTCTGAAACCGGGAGAGGCTAACTTCCTGCAGATTTACACAAAGAAAACACTGTGTCATTCTCATCAATAGCCTCTAAAACATTGATAGAAGGTTCTCACAATATTGGTCCACTTCCTGCTGACGTACTGACTTATGCACAGTTTTTAGAGAAATGAGTGCACCCCATAGCTTCTCTCCCTCCTCTCCACCATCTTTTTGCATTATTTTCTTTCACACTCTTGTATTCCTCCTACTCTCAGATACCTGTTTGGTGATTTGAGCAGTGATGAGAAAACAGATATCCTCAAGGTCTCATCAAAGTGACCATCCCTGGATTTCCTACACAAAATAACATCTTTATCACTCTCTAGCTTTCAATCGTATATTTTAGAGATGCATTCTTTAAATCACCATGAATTACAGTCTTATTTATGATTGAATTTCTGGCAACAATGTTCCAACACCCATCCCTTCACCAGTGTCCACTTACCACCACCAAAGTCCTTAGTTTCCCTCCTGCCCACACAGTCTTCAGCTATTTTTTTCTTTTTCTACTTTCCCTTCTTTTTTTCTTTTGGGTACTGTGGTTTACAATACTTTATAATCATGTATCATGCATATCCCTTTACTTCCTATCAGCATCCAATCTTCATCCAAAGTAGCAACTTCCCTTTCTCATAGTTATAGTGGTTCCTTCCCTGGCTGTATTTTTTTTCCCTCCCCAAACTAGAAAGAATAAAAACTTAATCTCTTCATTTCTTTATATTTCCAGCACTAGGCCAAGACAAATCATCCCTGTCTGAATGGTTAAAGCAATTCCTGACTTGTCTACACACATTAACCAATGCACTTTCAAATTTATCTCCACCCAGTAGCCACTGACCGTTTCAATCCAGATTACTTTCCTTTCTCCTGAGAAAACCACGATTGCTTTTGGAGTTCTTAGAGTAAAATCCAGTTTCCTCCCCAGGGTCTGGAAGACTCTAAACTTTCTTGTATCTCTCACTCTCCTTCTCACTACAATCCACCTGATTTCTTTCAGTTGCTCCAAATACATCTGGCCCAGGATCCTCATACGCACTATTTTCTCTTGCTGTCATTCATTTATCACTTGATTGGCCTCTTGCCATTCAGGTCACAGCTCTATCTCACCTGTATATTGATCACCTTTTTTTTTAGTTATATATAGTTTTAATAAAGCGAAGCATAAATTGGGCCTAGTGATAGTACAGTGAGTAGGCTGTTTGCATTGTGCATGGCCAACCCAAGTTGGCACCCCATATGGTTCCCAGTGCACACCTGAGCACTGTTGGGTATGGCTCAAAAAGAAAAAAAAGAGGCAAAAGAATTTTAAAGGTTGGCAAGCATTTTAGATATAAAACTAATTAACAAATTTCTGCCAATGAAGAAATATTTTACATTCAGTATTAGTCACTCTGACTTTTCAACATTCAAACTCTATAATATATTAATAGTATCTGATGTTGAAGTAACCAGTTTTCTGGCCCTCTTTGATGAATTGTGATGCGGGTGGGAAGTTTTCTTACAGAGCCTTTTTTGGATAGAGCATCTGAAGAAGCTGCAGCTGGCTCATTTTCAGTATTTGTTTCATCAGGTATATTAATCTCAGCAATTGGTGAGTCCTCTGACTTAGTGTCAGTGGCGGGCAGTAGGTTACTGGCCTCAGGGCTTTTGTCTTGAGCGTGACACTACTAGGAAGGTTTTGGGTCACATCCAGCAGCACTCAGGGTTTACTCCTGGCTCTATGCTCAGAAATTGCTCCTGGCAGGCTCGGGAACCATATGGGATGCTGGGATTCGAACCAATGACCTTCTGCATGAAAGGCAAATGCCTTACCTCCATGCTATCTCTTTGGCCCTGGGAAGGCACTTTAATTTTCTAAATTATGAGGCATTTCAGAAGGCTTGGCCTGTACACCTCATAGGGCACAATACATTAAAATTATAATGACTACTTAGAGCAATACCAGAATGACTAATATACAAATTACTACTTCTGTATATGTTATATTGATTTTTGGAAGGAAAAAAAGATAGCAATATACACAAAGAAGGTCCAGGGCCCCACAACCCAAAACCAAGCCATTATCATAGCATTGAGCCAAATAGAAGCTATTCTTTATTCAAAGTGGAATTATCCACTTGAGTAACCACAAAATCACCCCAAGGAATATCTCACCTGTTGTAGGAGAAGTTCCAGTTTGGGCACTAGGTGTAGTGGAAATCTCATACCCCAATTCCAAGGAAATGCAGGTCTGGAAGCAATACCCACACAGGAAATAAGCATGCTGTGCTCCAGATTCTGTCCCCCTCAGACTATTTCAAAAGACTTATTGTGTACTTTCTTATATAGATGTAGTTCCCCCCTCTTTGTTTAGTGGAAAATTAGAAAACATGTATCTCCTTGTTTCTGTGTTGCTGCTAGAACCAAGTAATGGGGATTTTTTTAACTTGGGTTTCTTTTGCTTTTGGTTTGAGGGCCACACTTGGCGGTACTCAAGGGTTACTCCTGGCTCAGAAATTGCTCCTGACAGGCTCAGGGACCATAAGTGATGCTGGGGGTGGAAGCCAAGTCAGTCCCAGGCCAGTCCCATGCAAGGCAAACTGCCATCAGCCCTGTTTAGCTTGTTATTATTACCTCCTGTGCACCAATAGTATCCTGTGGCATTGTTCCTTTTTGCATAGGCAAAAAAATGGGGGAAATATTAGATAGAGAGAGAAGTTCCTATCTATTAGGGATAGGACCTCCAAAAAAAATTGGGGGGGGCCACACCCGATGACGCTCAGGGGTTACTCCTGGCTATGTGCTCAGAAGTCACTCCTGGTTTGGGGAGCCATAGAGGACGCCAGGGGATCAAACTGAGGTCCATCCTAGGCTAGCGCTGGCAAGGCAGACACCTTACCTCTAGCGCCACCACCCCGGCTCCAGGACCTCCAAAATTTTTATGTTGTTGGGAACCCTTTCACACTGAACTTTTATCATAATGACTTGACTCGGATTGTAGTTGTTCAGACATTGGTTGTTTACCCTGAACCTTGGGTACCATCTTCAGAACCGACACAGTTTCTGCACAATCACCAGGAATTGACTTTCAACCAAGGCAAACCTTTGTGCTGCCCTGGTACCGATTTTTACCAGGGTGGGTTTCTATGCCATCCTGATGATGTCTTGGAAACAACGACGACTTGCACCCAGGATGGGTTTTCTTGCCATGCCACCTAACAGTAAAATGAAACCAGCATATGCTTCATGATGCCCTGGCATCTACAAAGAATGTAGGTACAAAGCCTAAGATCTCTAATTACAGAAGCCTAACTGCAGCTGCTGCTAGGAGAAGAACTTTTCCTGGGACCAAGAAGAAAGTCCTTGGGGTTAGACAAATTAGTCTGCATGAAGTCTGTAGTTGGTATTACACCTATGCACCTATGCAGCAAAATACTGTCACCCTTTTTTATATTCAGATCGGGATTTCCACTATTTGTATAAAACTTTGAGATACAATTTGTCTTATTTTCTCTCATATTTCTGCATTTTCTATAAAATCAAAAAGGGGGAGTTGTTGCATGTGCTTTTTCCTTCTGGGTAGGAAGTACCTCTGGATTGACTCCCTCTGTTCTCCACCCAGGGGGATGGTCCCACACTTTCCAATAAATACCTTGGTCAACGAGATTTAAGTCTCATAGTTAGCCTGTCTGCCTTGCCAGTGCCTTTTACCTGCTTACAGATAGCTTGTGGTGGAACAAGCTGTTTTATCCTGAACCTGTTTTATCTCCCTAACTTTGTGTGTGTTATTTCCTATGTCAGCTCTGCTTCCCGACCCGCATTCCCCAATCCCTCAGGATTGGGGCATGAGGCTTCCAACACAATCTGAGAAATCAGGGCCGGAGAGATAGCATGGAAGTAAGGCATTTGCCTTTCATGCAGAAGGACGGTGGTTCGAATCCCGGCATCCCATATGGTCCCCCAAGCTTGCCAAGAGCGATTTCTGAGCGTAGAGCCAAGAGTAACCCCTGAGCGCTGCCAGGTGTAACCCAAAAACCAAAAACCAAAAAAAAACAAAAACAATCTGAGAAATCATTTACTAAATCTGAAAGGTAAAATGTAGAAGGTAAAATGTTTATTTCATATGTCATGTAAAAAATCATAAATTGGGCCCGGAGAGATAGCACAGCGGTGTTTGCCTTGCAAGCAGCCGATCCAGGACCTAAGGTGGTTGGTTCGAATCCCGGTGTCCCATATGGTCCTCCGTGCCTGCCAGGAGCTATTTCTGAGCAGACAGCCAGGAGTAACCCCTGAGCATTGCCGGGTGTGGCCAAAAACCAAAAAAAAAAAAATCATAAATTAAGATTCTGATATTTGAATAAATAGATAGGAAAAGTATAAATATTTGATGGAAGACACAGGGAACCATTAAGTGTCAGGGACTGAACCCAGGCCACCTGCATGCAAAGTGTGCACTCAGCTCATTGAGCTATCCTTTTAGCTCACATTTGACAGTTTCTTAATTTAACTTATATGTTTGGGTTTAAAAACCACACCCAGCACTGCTCAAGGACAAGTGCCAAAAATTAACTCTGGGTTGGCTGCATGCAAGGCAAGTGCCCTACTCTCCATACTATGTCTATATTGACTTTTCTTTTCTTTTCTTTTCTTTTCTTTTTTTTTTTTTTTTGGTTTTTGGGTCACACCTGGCAGTGCTCAGAGGTAAGTCCTGGCTCCACGCTCAGAAATCGTTCCTGGCAGGCTCAGGGGACCATATGGAATGCCAGGATTCAAATCACCGTCCTTTTACATGCAAGACAAACGCCTTACCTCCATGCTATCTCTCTGGCCCTCGATTGACATTTTATGGGGCCAGAGATAGCATGGAGGTAAGGCGTTTGCCTTTCATGCAGGAGGTCATCGATTTGAATCCCTGCGCCCTATATGGTCCCCTGTGCCTGCCAGGAGCAATTTCTAAGCCTGGAGCCAGGAATAACCCCTGAGCACTGCCGGGTGTGACCCAAAAAACACCAAAAAAAAAAAAAATCTGCCAGGAATGACCTCTGAATGTAGAGCTGGTGATACTTTTTTTTTGGGGGGGAGGGGGTCACACCTGGCAGCGCTCAGGGGTTACTCCTTATTCTGCGCTCAGAAATCCTTCCTGGCAGGTTCAGGGGACCATATGGGATGCCGGGATTTGAACCACCGTCCTTCTGCATGAAAGGCAGAATAATATAGGGCCAGGGAAACAGCAGGAGTTAAAGCACTTGATTTGCATGTAGTCAACCCTTGTTTGGTTCCAGAACCCCATCTCCCCCACCCACCCCAGTACTACCCGCAACCACTCCAGGAAAAATTTTTTGTCTCCCAAAGAAAATTTTAGGGAAACAAAATAATATTCAATCTTAGATTATGTGAACATGATTCAGCAATGTATGCCAGAAAACAGCTTTAAAACTTGCTTTAAAATTCTGAGAATTTCGGGGCCGGAGAGATAGCATGGAGGTAAGGCGTTTGCCTCTCATGCAGGAGGTCATCGGTTCGAATCCCGGCGTCCCATATATGGTCCTCCCGTGCCTGCCAGGAGCAATTTCTGAGCCTGGAGCCAGGAATAACCCCTGAGCACTGCCGGGTGTGACCCAAAAACCACAAAAAAAAAAAAAAAAAAAAATTCTGAGAATTTCTTGAGTCTTTGGTGAAAAGCTACTTTGAATCCAGTGAATCCAAGCATGTAGAGGAGATATCTAAGAATCTGTATTAACAAGAACTGATGATTGATGACCCCAGATTAGAGCGAGTAATAACATCACTCTGACCTAAAAGAGGGAGTATGCTTCAGCCCATCAATATATATATATATATATTTATATATATATATTATATATATATATATATTATATATATATATATATATATAGTTTTTGGGTCACACCCGGCAGCACTTAGGGGTTACTCCTGGCTCTATGCTCAGAAATCTCTCCTGGCAGGCTCAGGGAACCATATGGGATGCTGGGATTTGAACCACCGACCTTCTGCATGCAAGGTAAACGCATTACCTCCATGCTATATCTCCGGTCCCAGTCCATCAATATTTTAAACCCTCAGTGGTTTACTCCTGTACCCATATGTTTCTCATTCTTCTGCATTCCCTCTAAACAAATTCAGCAGACCATTTTATTTCATTAGCTTCTCATCTTCTATGAGCTCATGAGGCTCATGAAGTAGCAACATTCTCAATGAATTTATGGTAACATGAAACCTAAATTGGCTTACTGAATGAATTACAGATAGGGAATAGATAAATTGTTTATGCGCTAAGGAGACAGAGAAGGAAGCTATATATACTTGTTTGTTTGTTTGTTTTTCTGGGACCACACCTGTCAGTGCTAAAGGCCTAACTCCTGACTCTGTTCTCAGGGATCACTTCTTCTTTTTCTTCTTCTTTTTTTTTTTTATTTTTATTTTTTTTTTATTTTTGGGCCACACCCGGTAATGCTCAGGGGTTACTCCTGGCTATGTGCTCAGAAGTAGCTCCTGGCTTGGGGGACCATATGGGACACCGGGGGATCGAACCGCGGTCCGTCCAAGGCTAGCGCAGGCAAGGCAGGCACCTTACCTTTAGCGCCACCGCCCGGCCCCTTCTTTCTTCTTCTTCTTCTTCTTCTTCTTCTTCTTCTTCTTCTTCTTCTTCTTCTTCTTCTTCTTCTTCTTCTTTTCTTCTTCTCTTCTTCTTCTTCTTTTCTTCTTCTTCTTCTTCCTCCTCCTCCTCCTTCTTCTTCTTCCTTCTTCTTCTTCTTCTTTCTTCTTCTTCTTCTTCTTCTTTCTTCTTCTTTTCTTCTTCTCTTCTTCTTCTTCTTCTTTCTTCTTCTTTTCTTCTCTTCTTCTTCTTCTTCTTCTTCTTCTTCTTCTCCTCCTTCTCTTCTTCGCTTCTTCTCTTCTCTTCTCTTCTTCTTCTTCTTCTTTTTTTTTTTTTTTGGTTTTTGGGCCATACCCGGCGATGCTCAGGGGTTACTCCTGGCTGTCTGCTCAGAAATAGCTCCTGGCAGGCACGGGGGACAATATGGGACACCGGGATTCGAACCAACCACCTTTGGTCCTGGATCGGCTGCTTGCAAGGCAAACACCGCTGTGCTATCTCTCTGGGCCTTTCTTCTTCTTCTTATGTCACATCTGCCATTGCTCAAATTAGTCCTGGCTCTGCCCTCAGGAATTACACCTGGTAATTACTCTGGAAACCATATGTGGTGCCTGAAACAGAATCCAGGTCAACTGCACGCAAGGTAAATGTCCTGCCCACTGTACTATATATACCTCTGACACCAAGGGTCCCAATTTCTTCACTGTGTCCCAACCCTTTGCTCTGAGGTTAGAGTACAAACCAGGTTATGCAGACCCTGTCCATAACCCATTCAAATTTTCTCACCTACAGATAAGGCCTTCTAGGTAGCCAGACGTGATTTGACCCCCAACACTACCTCAGGTCCCCAAAGCACTGAAAGGAGTAACCCCTAAGAGCAGAGCCAGGTTGGGGCCAGAGAAATAGCACAGCAGTAGGGTGTTTGCTTTGCATGCAGCCAATCTAGGAATCTTGGCATCCCATATGGTCCCCTGTACCTGCCAGGAGCAATTTCTGAGTGCAGAGCCAGGAGTAACCCCTGAGTGCCACTGGATATGACCCAAAAACAAAAACAAAACAGAATAAAAAAAAAAGAGCAGAGCCAGGAATACGCCTTGATTACCACTAAGTTGATCCAAAATAAAAAAAAAATTATTCACCTAAATGTTATAAAGTTCTCCAAGGGAAAGTGGAGTTCACTGAACCAATCCCAATATATGACAACATGGAATGATATTTCAAGAGTCTGTCCAATTGTTAAAATGGTGATGATAATGATATAAATAACAGGGAAGTTAAGAGGAAAAACAAATGACAAACAGGTCAAATGATACAACTTTGAGGGTGCAGGTAGCAGTTTCTTTTTTGTTTTGTTTTGTTTTGTTTTTGTTTTTGTTTTTGGGCCACACCCGGCGTTGCTCAGGGATTACTCCTGGCTGCCTGCTCAGAAATAGCTCCTGGCAGGCACAGGGGACCATATGGGACACCAGGATTCGAACCAACCACCTTTGGTCCTGGATCGGCTGCTTGCAAGGCAAACACCGCTATGCTATCTCTTCGGGCCCAGGTAGCAGTTTCTTAATACCCTCCACATACTGGACAAGAACCTCCTCCTGTTCACAGCATGGCCCCTCTGAGATTAGCTCCTGGTCTATCCTGGTTTCTCACTAGACCTTGCACATCTTTCTGTCCATCCAGCTCAGATCATTCCCAATTCAACTGGAAATTTTGGCTCTTGTCTCTCTCACTATCCCCTTTTCTGCTTCATCCTTGATTTTCCAATATTGTTTCCACAGGTTTGCCAAGTACTGTCCCCATCCACCAGATTAAATGTCCTCTGGGAAGCATGTCACACAAGGTTGTGCAGATATCTCAAGGGGTAATGTGTATTCCTGATATACATGAGGTCCAGAGTTCAATGCCTGGTCTCGCATGGATCCCATGCACTGCCAGGTATATAGCACTTGTGTCCACAGCCAACCTTGCCTAGCACTGCTGTACCAGAGCATTTCTATAAACCGATCACTGAGCCATCAAGCCACTTCACTGGAAGCGACCCACAGCACCGCCATAGGGTTGGACCCTATGAGAAAATAATCATGGTGATGTTTGCCAAGCTCCTTGGAATAATGGACTGCTGGCAGCATTGGGGGAAATTTCTCCAGCTCTGCTGCTATTTTGTGTACCAATCTGAATGCCATACTCATATCTGCCTCAGAGATGATCAATACTTAAAGATAGCTGAGTGTCACTCAAGGATCTTGGCTACTTGCATACACCTAATGGGTTGCAATAGGGCTGAGACAAAGACACTTTCAAAGACACCTTCAAAAGAAAGGCAGCCTCTTATTTCCTTTCCAAGCCAATATCACCTCAGGATGCTCAAAACCTTGAGCAGGAAGGCAACTCTCTAGCACTTAAAAGTCCCTTTCCTGGGCCACCTGCTTAGGGTTGGATGTGATTCAAATGATGTCTGAACAAGTTTGTGGTTTAACAGTTAGATTCAGCAATATAGGTCAAGGGGACAGAGAGATAGGAATGCAGGGGATAAGGCACTTGCCTTGTATGCAGATCACATGTAGTACACCAAGCACTGCCAGGAGTGAGCAAAGATCCAGAAGAAGCCTGTAAAACTCACAGTATTAATTAAAAGGGTTTTGAATTTCTGAACTTCATTTGTTTGATGCTGTCAACCCTTATAGGAACACATCAATTTTACAGAATGGACAGCCAAGAAAAGCTTACTAAACCTCTGCCATTGTATTACTGACTTAATTGGAGATAAAATAATTTTCACAAATGTGCTTATTACTGTACTTTTTTATTTCATTTTTTTTTGTTTTTGGGCCACACCCATTTGACGCTCAGGGATTACTCCTGGCTATGCGCTCAGAAATCGCCCCTGGCTTAGGGGGACCATATGGGATGCCGGGGGATCGAACCGCAGTCTGTCCTATGCTAGCGCTTGCAAGGCAGACACCTTACCTCTAGCACCACCTTCCCGGCCCCTTTATTTTCTTTTTTTAAGTTTTCTTTTTTCTCTTCCTTTTTCTATTTTTTTTGGGGGGGGGCTACACGCAGCAGCACTCAGGGGTTACTCCTGGTTCAATGTTCAGAAATAGCTCCTGCAGGCTTGGGGGGACCATATGGGATGACAGGATTTGAACCACCACCTGTCTTGGGTCAGCTTTGTGCAAGGCAAGTGCCCTACCTCTGTGCTATCTCTCCAGCCTTATTTTTTCTTTCTATTATTTTTATAATAATAACTGTGCTCTCAGTTATCTGGAAACAAATGTACAATCATCAACTAAGTCATGTATTTTCTTTAAATAAAGTAAAAAAGAAGTAAGAAATATTATCTTAGTGTTTTTCCAGTGCCCTGTGCATCTAGGATAATCAACACTTACTGAATTAATTGTTGAGTAGGGCAATCTTTCTCTTTTTTTTTTTTTTTTTTTTTTTTGGTTTTTGGGCCACACCCGGTGACGCTCAGGGGTTACTCCTGGCTATGCGCTCAGAAGTCGCTCCTGGCTTGGGGGACCATATGGGACGCCGGGGGATCGAACCGCGGTCCGTCTCCTAGGCTAGCGCAGGTAAGGCAGGCACCTTACCTCGAGCGCCACCGCCCGGCCCCCCGCAATCTTTCTCTTGAATAAGAGCTTCATACAAAAATTGTATCTGAATTGGGGAGATTACTCAGTAGCCATTATTTGCCTTCCTTCTGTTTAGGAGACTTGGGTTTCTATCCCCAGAATCATTGGGGAGGAGGGAGACTTGGGACATTGGTGATGGGAATGTTGCACTGGTGATGGGTGGTGTTCTTTACATGACTGAAACCCAAACACAATCATGTATGTAATCAAGGTGTTTAAATAAAAATAAATAAATAAATAAATAATTTCAGACAGTGATTATTATGACAGAAATTTCTCATTTAGTCAATAGACAGGTCTTAAAAATCACCACTCAGGGCCAGAGAGATACAGATACCATGGAGGTAAGGCATTTTTGCCTTGCATGCAGAAGGACAGTGGTTCGAATCCTGGCATCCCATATGGTCCCCTGAGCCTGCCAGGAGTGATTTCTGAACGTAGAGCCAAGAGTAAACCTGAGGTCTGCTGGGTGTGACCACAAAAAAAAAAAAATCCCAGTTCACAAATAAAAGTTACTGGGATGCAGTTAAGAGATAGACCACATAATCTTGCATGTGTGTCACTGTGGGTTTGGTTACTGGCACCACAAAGCAAAACAAACACACACTTCCTGATTTCAAAATAATCATGGCCAGAAGGAGAGAGAGTACGGGGGTTAAGTTACTTGTCTTCCATCCCACTGACCATCCTTAGATCAACAGAACCATATATGGTCTTCAAGCACTGCCAGAAGTGAGCTCAGAGCATAGAGCCTATGAGTAAGTCCTGATCACCCTTGGTGTGCCCCCACATTCAACATAAAAAGGTACAATTATCAAAACAAGTGGAACTTGTAAAAAAAAAAAAAGGCATGCAGGCGAAGGAACAGAACAGAGAGCACAGAAAAATAAATGCTTGAACATATGATCAAATGATTCTCAATAGGGTGTCAAGAACATTCAAATAGAGAAAGGTTAAATTCTTCAAATGGTTTTTAGGAAAATAATATAGCCAAGTGTGGAAAAACTAAGAGTTGGATCCTTATCTTATTTCATACAAAAGCTTGACTCAAAATGAACCAAATAAAAAAATAAATAAATAAAAATTAGGGCCTGGAGAGATAGCACAGCGGTGTTTGCCTTGCAAGCAGCCGATCCAGGACCAAAGGTGGTTGGTTCGAAACTCGGTGTCCCATATGGTCCCCCGTGCCTGCCAGGAGCTATTTCTGAGCAGACAGCCAGGAGTAACCCCTGAGCAATGCCAGGTGTGGCCCAAAAACAAACAAACAAAAAAAAGATAAATAAATAAATAAATAAATAAATAAATTAAAATTAAAATTAAAATTAAAATTTTTTTTAAATGAACCAAATATCTGGGCCAGAGAGACAGCACAGCGGTAGGGCATTTGCCTTGCAAACTGAAGGACAATGGTTCGAATCCCAGCATCCCATATAGTCCCCTGTGCCTGCCAGGAACAATTTCTGAACACAGAGCCAAGAGTAAACCCTGAGCGCTGCCAGGTGTAACCCAAAAACAAACAAACAAAAAAATGAACCAAATATCTAAATTGAAGATCTGAAATTATAAAGCCCCTAGAAATAAAATATAAGGAAAGCATCAAGACATGAAATTGGCAATGATTTCTTGGTTAGGATACTCAAGTTCAGGCAACAAAATAAACAGGACTGCATCAGATTTCTAAACTTTTTGTAGTGCAGAAGAAATAACTCAAAGAATTGAAGACCACACCTTTCACAATGGAGACCTGAATTTTATTCCCAGCACCACATAATCTCCTGAGTACCACTAGAAGTAACTCCTACACCCCAAGCCAAGAATAGCCTCCCCAACCACTTCTGGGTGTGGGCTGTCCCTCCCATAAAAAAAATAAACTTCTGTGTTTTAAAAGACACACACAAGAGCAATAAAAGACAAACTACATAGAGGGCTGGAGCAATAGAGCAGTGGGTAAGGCACTTGCCTCATACCCAAGTTAGATCCTTGGTATCAGTATGGTGCTCCAAGCTTACCAAAAGTGATTCCTGAATGCAAAACTAGGAGTAACCCCTGAACACCAGTGGGTATGATTTCTACACACACCCCCAAAAGACAATCTACCTAACAGGAGAAACTATTTGTAAAATACTTATCCCAAAAAGGATAATTATCAAGAGTATAAAAGAAACTACAACTTAAAACAACAAAAACCAACAGCCCTACTAAAATCTGGTCAAAGGACTAGAAAAGACGCTTCTCCAGAGATGATCTACAAAGGGCCAATGTATATATAAAAAGATGTTCATTATGAATAATCAGGAAATGCAAATCAGAACCACAAGAGTCATCACTTCACTACAATTAGAATGGCTGCTATCCAGAAAAAAAAAATTACAAGTGGAGAAGTGAGTAAAGAAATAGGGATCATTGGGGCCAGAGACATAGCATGGAATCACTACTTCTGGTGCTTGAGCTGGGATCATATGTGTTTCTGGGGATGGAACCCCGAAGCAAATGCCCTACTGGCTATGTTATTGCTTTGGCCATTCAGGCTCACTGTTTTATATTCCTAAAAGTGAACAATGATCCCTATTTCTTTTCTTTTTTTGGGGGGAGGGGGGGTTCACACCTGGCAGTGCTCAGAGGTTACTCCTGGCTCTACTCTCAGAAATCGTTCCTGGCAGGCTCGGGAGACCATATGGGATGCCGGGATTCGAACCACTGTCCTTCTGCATGCAAGGCAAACACCTTACCTCCATGCTATCTCTCCGGCCCCATGTGTTCAGGTTTTGGGGGCCTTTTTTTGTTTGTTTGTTTGTTTTGTTTTGTCTTGGAGGATGAGGGCATTAGGCCACACCTGGTAGTGTCCAGGGCTTACTTCTGACTCTACACTCACAGTTCCATCCTGGTGAGGGTCAGGGAACCATAGGATCAAACCTAGGTCAACCACATGCAAAGCAAGTGCCCTATCTGCTATATTACTACTCCAGCCCACAAAATGAAGATACTTAGGACTAGAGAAATAATAGAGTGGATAAAGTGCTTGTCTTGTATGTGACTTAACTGGCTGGCTTCAATCCCTGACATGGCACTGTACTTTAAGCACTGCCAGAAGTAATCTCTGAGCACAGAGTCTGGAGTAAGACCTGAGCATCACTAAATATGGAGAGAGAGAAATGAATATATATATATATATATATATATATATATAACTACTGAACAGTACACTACACTAAACAATGGTAAAGGATCGATTTGCATCTATGTGTTTTTTTTAATTAAAAAGAAAAATAGTTCATTCCCATCCATAGAAATATTATGCATCAATTAACATATGGGAAAAACAACATCTTGTTTCAGTTTCCTGTGTGTGTGTGTGTGTGTGTGTGTGTGTGTGTGTGTTTTGCAGAGAATCTAACCTAGATCTCAGGCATGCAAGTCATGTGCTTATATTGAGCCACATCCTCAGTCCTTTACATAAGACTAACCACATGCCCAGCTCTTCACATAACATGCACTTTTTATGTGAAAACAAATATCCTCTTTTTCTGAGGCGGAAAAAAAAAAAGTGTTCTCTTTTACTTATGTAAAGTGCATCTTCCATTGGAGGTACCATTGAATACTTTGGTTCACTCTTCACCGTACCTCACTGCACCTAACCCAAACTCCAATATATCCCGTGAGCAGATAAACACAGAAAGAACATCAACAAGTACAAAGTGTGCCGGGCCCATTGCAACAAACATCTTTTATCCAAAGTTTTCAAAACCACCCATTTACTGTTTCAATTCACCCTATGATCTTAAGATAAAAGAAAAAATGCAATACTACTTACTTGTATAAATATGAAACCAGGAAGACATGTCTTTTTTTTTTTTTTTTTTTTGGAAGGGACCACAAGCAGTGGTACTTGGGGTTAATTCTGAAGGGGTTCATACCCCATGGTGCTCAGGGGACCATATGGTACTGATAATCAATCAAAATCTGGTCCCCTACACACAAAGTTCATATGCCCCAGCGCATTGAGCCCCAACACACAGATCTTTTCGTTTTGTTTTGTTTTGTTTTTTAAAGTACTTTATTTAAACACCGTAGTTTACAAAGTTGTCATGAAACAATTGTTTTATTTCCTCGCAGTTACAAAGATACATGATTAAGTCTCAAAGTTAAAAAGTGTAACACATTCACTGGTGTTTACAAAGTTGTCATAAAACAATTGTTTTTTTCCTCGCAGTTACAAAGATACATGATTAAGTCTCAAAGTTAAAAAGTGTAACACGGGCCGGAGATATAGCACAGCGGCGTTTGCCTTGCAAGCAGCTGATCCAGGACCAAAGGTGGTTGGTTCAAATCCCGGTCCCCCCCCCTACCCCCCCCCCCGTGCCTGCAATGCCGGGTGTGGCCCAAAAACCAAAAAAAAAAAAAAAAAAAGTGTAACACATTCACTGGTGCACATTTCCTACCACCACTGTCCCTCCTACACTCCACCCTTCCATCTCCCCTGCATGTCTTTATGTCAGACATTTTTATTCTCTCTCTTTCTTTTTTTCCCTTTTAGTGAAAGCATATCATGCATTCATTTTATCTCTTTCAGCACCAAGTTCTTGTCCAGAGTTACCATTTTTCAACTATATCGTCACCGTGTTCCTTTCTATCTTCTAACTGCACTCCCCACTATTTGTGGCAAGCTGCCTACCATAGATTGGTCCTCCTGTCCCTTTTCTCTGTTGACTGGATATTATTAAATATCCCACAAATGAGTGTGATCATTCTATGTCTATCCCTCTCCCGTTGACTCATTTAGTTCATGAATATGTAGAAAATAATACTCTCCATATTCATCTGCCAACACACAACTCTTAAGTTGCAAATGCCCTTGGCTATATTTGAGACTAGTGTTTTGCCTGGGTGGTATGGTAGTTTGAGCACATAAAACCACATTTAGAACCCTGAATTTATATTTCAAATATTTACTTCAGTTACAAGTATTTGCTTTAAATGCAAAACATTCAAAAACGAACATTGATTACACTAATTGAAACAAAGCAGCCATTTGTTTTTCATTTTTTTCTCTATTAAAAATGAGTGGGGAATTATGGGGCACAGATCCAATACAGAGGACAATTTGAATTAGTTGGCTGGCAGGAAGTGGCTTAAATTGTTTCCAAAATTGTATTCTGTTGTTTAGATCAGTGGTCAGCCTGTCCTAAATGTGAACTAATTGACCATATGTGGAGAGATAAGGCACCAAAAAAGCTTTTCCCATGCCCAAAGTCTTTTTCTCAAAGGTTTTATCAAGCAAAACAAAACTTCAAGTATCTTTTCGATTTGGGGAATAGACAAATTAAGTTAGGTATGAGAGTTAAAATTTGAAGGACTTTCATTATGTATCCTCTATAATAAGTTTCTCCGTGTTCTGTTAGTTTTGGCTACACTTGGAGATATTTGGGTATTAGTTCTGACTCTATGCTCAGGGAGCACTCCTGGTGGTGTCTCAGGAGACCATATTTGATGAAGGGGATCAAACTTGAGCTGTACTCAATACCAAGAACAGGAGCCAGAGAGATAGCACAGCGGTAGGGCATTTGCCTTACACACTGCTGACCCAGGACAAACTGGGGTTCTATCCCTGGTATCTCATATGTCCTGTGAGCCAGCCAGGAGCGATTCCTGAGCTCAGAGCCAGGAGTAACCCCAGAGCGATGCCAGGT